>NC_059354.1:43157500-43757500 GCF_019703515.2 Myxocyprinus asiaticus
TCTTTGTATACTGAATGTTCTTGGACAGATATTTAATCAATGTTTTGTCCGCGGAATGATCCAAAAACAAACTGTAGTACAGCCCATTGAGACTGTAAGACTATCCCTCACAGCCTCGTTGTCATTTCCAAAGATGGCGCTAGCGTGAATAAGGTCTATTGGCATTATTTAGAATTCACCATGTACACTTAACTGTGATACTGTGATAAAGGAAAACTAACTAGTATGATTTCCATCTTTTAATTATTAAAGGAATGTTCTGGTTGCAATACAAATTAAGCTCAATCAAAAGCATTTGTGGCATAATGTTGATTACTTAAAAATGTATTTTGACTTGTTCCTCCTTTAAAAAAAAAAAAAAAAGAGCAAAAATGGAGGTAACAGTGAGGCACATAAAATGGAAGTAAACGGGGCTAATTTTTTGAATGCTAAAATACCCTTTTCAAAAGTGTTGCCACAAGACATAAAGGATATGCGTGTAAACATGATTTTAGTGAGATAAAATCATATATAAACCTTTTCTCTGTAAAGTTATAGCCAATTTTACAACTTCGTTACCATGACGTCCCTAAAACCTTAAAATGACTGTAGAAATGACAATTTAAAATTTACAGCTCAAATAATACACAAGTTTTAACAGAAGAATTAATACAAGTGCCTTTATAAAATTATAAGCTTTGCGATTCTGTGTTTAAACCCTCCAAAAATTGGCCACATTCACTTTCACTGTCCCCAATTACTTCCATTGTAAGTGCCTCACTGTAACATCGATTTTGCTTTCAGAATTATTTTTTGTGGTAATTAACATTATGCCACAAATGCTGTCGATTGAGCTTAAATTGTATCAAACCCGAAACATTCCTTTGAAATATTAAGATATACAGTGCTGTATTATGGGTATATTAAAACATACTGCAAACTATTTGAATGGTGAGGTTGAACCTTGATCATTTGATTCCCTTTTGTGCTGGTGGCCAAGTGGTTATAAAAGTCTAGCAATCTCTTACCTTGGCTTTCAATTCAAACTCTTTATATTCTTGCAGTAAATCTTCATTTTCCAAAAGTGATGAACCCAGCTGATTGTTTTCCAAGAACAAACCAGTATTTTCCTTAAACCATTGTGTTACCTGTTTAAAAGCACATATTGCACAGTAAGATACAAAGTGAAAATGCTTATTTTGCATTTTTCTTATTCAAAACTTTTTTTAATTAGAATAAAATTATCAGTATTACAAGTTGAGTGAAAAGTTGAACTGAAAATGTACATGATTTTCAGAATTTTTTAGCATTATTTATCTCCCTCTTTTGCTTTAATGGCATCATGCACTCAAGCTGGCATGGCCTCCTGATGATCCATGTTATCCAGCATGATTTGTGAATGTACCAAAGAGCATCTTGTGTGCATAAATGGAAGCAAGGAAATCTAACCTTTTGCTCAAAAGAGTTAACATGATCAGTGTAACAAATCTGATCTTGAAATAGAGCAGAATCTATAAAGTATTTCTTCTTTATTTTGTGTTATAACTTTTAAAATAAAAAATTATGTTTATTTACAGGTTTAAATGAAAAAAAAAAAATCCAATGTATTACAATGTATACAATAAATATTCACCTTAGACTTTTGGACACCACTGTGTAAAAATTATTATAGCATCACCCCAGCCAAAGACTGTGAGACTGTCCATTAAAATGCACAGGGGATGAATAGTCAAAATAAGTGCAATTCACTGTGACTTTAAATGCATTTCAAGACTTCAACATTTAATAATACTTTACATTTATAACAGAGAGAATGACTGGTGTTTTATAGTATACATTTCAAATGAACATTTTGTAAAAGAAAGCTACATCATTACCCTTTAATGGCCGCAGTAAGTAGTTTTCCACAGAGCTTGGATCAAAAGCAAGCATGTGCCCTTTGTCCCCTCTCAGCATGCTAAGCATGTTGGCAAGTTATTTTAGTGTGTCATTTTTATAAAGGCTGCCGGTCATCAACGTGTTTTCACAGAGCGCCTGTGACCATACTTGAAAAACATTTACCATGTGAGAGTTTGTAAAATCTAAAGTGTACACACAAAAAGACACTTACGCAAATAATGACTCCCACTATGAATACCCCATATTTTTCATATCATATTTAATTACCAAGCTATTCAATACACAATTTGTATTTAGATCTGTAAGGTTTGATTTGGCGGAATATTTCAGGCTTTCATTATTCATCCTCGCATGTAGGCTATATGTCATTACTTTTTCTCTGCCAAAGCGACTTACTTTCTGTTCCTGTTGCTCCCATTGGCATATGTGGTGGATCATTTCCAGCTCATGCTGTTGTCGTCTCATGCAGAGGTCTACTTGCCTGCGTCTGTCCTGCAGAATCTCCATTAAACCCTCAACCTTTCCACAGCTGTTCCAGGCCCCTTGAGGAGCTCTGCCATACTGCAGGGCCTGCTCAGATTGGAGATCCTTCAAAAACTCCAGCAACTCATGACTTTTATTCAATACCAGCATTGACTTCTCCAACATCCCTGGGGAAAGAGCACAAGTTTGTTTTTATGAACAATTATTTTGGTGTATTTGGTGTGTACAGTGTTCATAAATGATACAAAAGGGTCCATTCACATATACACGGTGCTGAGTAGTAACTGATTACATATAATCTGTATTACGTAATCAGATTGCGAAAATCAAGCACTTGTAATTGGATTCAATTACATTTTAAAGGGGGCCTAGGTAGCTCAGCAGGTAAAGTCACTGACTACCACACCTGGAGTCGCAAGTTCGAATCCATGGCGTGCTGAGTGACTCCAGTCAGGCTTCCTAAGCAACCAATTGGCACAGTTGCTAGGGTGGGTAGAGTCACGTTGGGTTAACCTCCTCATGGTCACTGTAATGTAGTTCTCGCTTTCAGTGGGGCATGTGGTGAGTAGTGTGTGGATGCCACGGAGAATAGCGTGAAGCCTCCACATGCACTGGGTCTCTGCAGTAACATGCTCAACAAGCCATGTGATAAAATGCGTGGATTGACTGTCTCTGACACAGAGGCAACTGAGATTCATCCTCTGCCACCCAGATTGAGGCAAGTCACTACACCACCACAAGGATTTAGAGCACATTGGGAACTGGGCATACCAAATTGGGAAGAAAAAAAAATTACATTTTAAAATACTCGTAATCGGACTACAGTTACTTTCTCATGGATTACATGATTATATGTTATCTGCAGTAAATTGTTCATTATATGGATTT
Source organism: Myxocyprinus asiaticus (assembly GCF_019703515.2). Taxonomy (NCBI): domain Eukaryota; kingdom Metazoa; phylum Chordata; class Actinopteri; order Cypriniformes; family Catostomidae; genus Myxocyprinus; species Myxocyprinus asiaticus. The sequence goes on from NC_059354.1 coordinate 43,160,750, forward strand.
TTTTATCTTTTAAAAATCTTTTACATAACTACTTCCATGCCTAACTACGATATAAAATATGTTCACTCTTTGAGTGTTTTTGGAAGAGAGGGGGAGGGTTGTCAAATTGCACACAAACCTGATACTCATCATAAGCCAGGTGTTGATGGAACGGTCTAAATCAGTGTTTGACCACTGGATGTACAGACCAAAATGTAATCTATCAGATTACGTCACTGATTGCAATTTTTGTAATGTAATTTGTAATCAGTACCCAATTACAATTCAGAAGTAATCTGCTCAGCACTGTACAAACAGTATTTGGAAAGACTGTGGGGATGATACCTCCACATTTTTGAAGCTAATTTAATTACCCTACATTCCACACTTACATGTAATTGATGATGTAAGCTTCCCAAAGGCCCTAAATCACCTGTGCCTGCATGGATCCTATCCATAAAACAATCTTGTTTGTTTTTCTTTTTCTCTATGCACTACGGTCAGCCCTAACTGAAGCTCACATCTGATATATATTTAAAGTTGACCCAAGACCCTAATTCAGCTGTGCCTGCATGGATCCTATCCATAACACAATCTTGTTAGTTTTTCTTTTCTTCTATACACTACGGACAGCCCTAACTGAAGCTCCTACCTGATATATATTTAAAGTTGACCAAAGTGCTATTGATAGGAAATGTAAATTCAAGATCTCATAGTAAATCTAATCTCTAATATGAATTAAAATAAATAAAGATATCAGAATAATTTGCTGGCGATGAATGTAGCTCATTTATCTGATATTACAGCACATTCAACTAGAAAAATGAAGACATGTCAAAAGAAATGTTGATGTTGCTTGGGATGAATGGATGGATGGACGGACGTACGGATGGTCGGAAAGATAGATAGAGAAACAGACAGAGTGATAAAGCAATAAATAGAATGATTGAACGATAGATAGACAGACAGACAGAGAATGACGGACGGACAGACAGACAGACAGACAGACAGAGCATTAAAGCGATATATGCAGTGCTGGGTGGATTACTTATGAATTGTAATCAGATACTGATTACAAATTACATGACAAAAATTCTATCAGTAATGTAATCTCTTAGATTACATTTTTGGGGTAATCTAATCCAATTACTTTTGGATTACTTTTTTGATTAATTTCAACCTAATTCTGCATGGTTTAATTGTTTAAGCAGTGCTTTTGTCCACAAATTCAGAAAAATAATCGCAAACATAAGGAAGTTTTCATATTTTCATGTTTTCCCCAATGATGCTGATAGAGATCTAGGCCCTCCATCAATGACAGACACAAATATGTTTGAGTTTAACAGGCATTTCTTATTGGAGTTTCTAAAATTATGGACAAGTTCCTGGGGCACATTAACACAAATGTGGTCATGCAATTTCACCATTTTACAAACGCCATCCATGTGTGGTAAGAGATCAGACCAGTTATATTTAGTTATTACTACACCAAAAGTGCATTCATATACATTTGTGAAGCGGACTTCAAAAGCAATTTAAGAACTAAAAGTAACTTTACAGCGCTAATCCAATTGAATATGAAATGACGTGTATTTGTGCATTTTGATGCGTTTGATGGACAAAACCCTTCCAAAGACATAGCGACACATGGTTATATTACACACAGAGTGATAATTCAAATAATAATTGAATTTTTTTTGTTTTTTTGAGTTGGTTAGATTTGCAGTGTAAAGTAAAAAAAAAACATGGAAACATACGTCTAAATGTTTCTTTTGATTTTAAGTAGAATCCTTCGCAGTTAACAGGATATTAACTTTTGGAAGCAGAGTTTACATTTCACAGTGATGTTTTTGCTCTGTGTCTCTGTGAAATTATCTATATTGATCCAGTAGTTACATGCTGAGGTAGACTGCTCCATCTTCACCTGACCGACAGACAGGCAGAGAGAACGACCGACAGACAGACAGACAGAGAGAGAGACCGTCTGACAGAACGGCTGACAGACAGAGAGAACGACTGAAAGATAGACAAAGAGACCGACAGACAGACAGACAGACAGACAGATAGACAGATAGACAGATAGATAGATAGATAGATACCTTACCTCTTCTAATAGTGCTGTGTGTCTGAAGCATTTCATTCATGTCGTCTGCAGAGGTAAGCTCCTGCCCAGCACTCTGAAAGTCCTCAGCTTCATCTATTTTGATGGCAAACTGTAATGGAAAAAGTTTGGACAACTCAGTGACTCGCAAGAGTGTTGTACTCTTGCCAGAAAAACATGAAATTGGTTAGATTTAGTCTTACCGTTCTTTTAGACTTATGCCACTGCCTATGAAAGAGCTAATATATACATTTGTGTTCATCTGTTGAAACACGTTTAATTCTTTCAACATGTGCTCGGAAGCACAGTGTGTGCTCTACATGGTGAATGACAATGCTTTAATTACATGCCACACGAATGATAGCTGCAACCTTCAACGGATACACACATGATCATAATGGTTTATTTGCACATCCATTGCTTTCTATATACTTCAATTTTTAGTCAAAACAGTAGAGATGACCAAGGTGATGAGTCATCTCCTTTAATCTATCATTTCTAACTGAACCATGAATTGCCAATGCAGATATAAAAGCGACAAACTCACCCTTCAGATCGTTCAAAATAACATTTTTAGTGGAGACAGATGTTTGGGTTAACAAAAACTGAACAAATATACAACATTGTATGTTCAGCCAGTATCAAATAGCACAGCATTTCCCAACTTTAAAGCTGGAATAACAAAAAACATCCATTCTATTTCTAAACAAGAATTTTTTTTTTTGTTTTTTTTTGTTTTTTTTTTGTACAGTATGGTGCAAACGCCGCAGAGCATTTAAAAACCTTCAGACACCCAAGCTTTGATTTTGATTATACAATTTCTTTTCTCCTTCTTGCATGTTTTAGAAAGCCACTAGTCATACGTATTTTGTTTTGGGGTGAATTTCGGTAAAATTGCAATGATGGATTTCACAAAATGACATCTCAAAATGTCACTACTGTCACAGTTATGCATGCAAGCACACAAGCTTTAGGTTTCTTGAGAAACCTTCCCAGCAAGCTAGTAGGCTGTCAAAGCAGTCCTCTTACACTCACATTTTCCTGATCCTGGTATATTTACGAATTAACCCCTGGTGTAATAATGGAAAATACATGTTTAGAAGACTACAGGCTACATTACTGTCTCTCTTGTCTTTCTCTATTACCTCCAGAGCACACTCAAAGAAATGGCAAGCCAAAATCAGGAGAGATCTCCTCTTCTCCAGGTGGGTCACTAGAATCTTCCAAGCCTTGCTGAGAGAGACAGCCATGGCCTCATACATCAGCTCCTCTCCTTTCTTCTCTTCTGCTGTTTTATCAGCCTCCTCCAGCAAAGCCCACACACCTCTTTCATTTTTCTGATAAATGAAAGACATTTTTTAATATATTAAAATTCAATTATTAGACATAACGGTGGTCTAATATATTGTTTATACACAGCTCTTTCTTTTTTTTTTTTATTTAATTAACTGTAAACAAGATTAAATCTTCAGAATTTGAAAGCTACCATACTGATTAGACATGTCTGGTTGGCAGATGCACATACTGTAGCTATATAATGAAGCATTCTGTAACATGTGAAGAGCCATTTTTTCTGTGGTTTTCTTGTTTGTTTTGATTGAAGTCTTGACTCTCAGTCCAGGGTCTATAGTTACTCTCTAGGCAGATAGTGGCTTTGATGTTCACCAATAGACAGTTTGAAACAGTCTGACAAGCCTTTTCACATTCACACACACAATCAGCTTCTAAAGCATGTAAATGTCTCTTCCAAATGTAAGTCTAGCTATTTGGGTCTAGCATTATTAAAGTGTACATAAATACTTAAGAAACTGTAAATTGTTTAACATCTGTTATGAATTTCTTTAAATTTAAAGACCTTCACATCCTTGATTCTTACCCCGCAAATCTCTTTATGATTCAGTTTTGATAGCATTAATTATAATTAAATCAGCCAATCAAACAGTAGATTTATAACAATCACATATCAAAGGCTCAGTTGAAAACATGTAGGGACCTTGACTGAGTGGTGGGTCTTAAATAGGCACGAATATCCAGGAGCTATAATGAGGCCTGCAACAATGGCAACAAAAAAAAAAAACATGGAATATCATAAATCATCTCTGCTTTGTTCTGGGAGAAGGATACTGAACTTAAGCTAGGGCACTAAAAGAACAGAAAACTATGGCATACGTATATTTTATACAGTGCTCTGGAAGACTGACTGAGCAGTCAGTTATTTTAAAATACCAGTTAAACTGTAGGGTAAAATTTAGGAGGAAAATTGGCTTTTTTTTCTGGTCACAAACTGTATATTTATTTTATTGAATAATGTTGGAGCAACATAATTTGTGTAAAAACAAAATAATAGCACAAGGCTGCTTTGATCAAAATTATGTTTTTTAAAAAAGGTGTTGAGTGGGCCTTTTATCCGACACCTGGGGTTAAGGGCCCACACACTTGGGGTAAAAGGCCTCCAGGGGCTTTATATTGATATCATGCACAGTAGATAGGGGAGAAATAGTTTTAGTACAAAATTAGTCAACTAATGCTAATTATTATGAGACAGCACAGCAACATAATATTGTAACGTGGTGGTGATCTTTTAGAAAAGAGGCTTAGGATCTAATCGCGACTTCTTTTAATGATAGCAAAGAAGAAGGTAATTCAATAAACATGGAAGAATACAACAGAACTAAATATATGCATCAACACTACAGCTTAACATAAGAACAAGAACTGACCATGAGTGAAGGAAACAAGATGGTATACAAGGTTGGGGAGTAACGGAATACATGTAACAGGATTACATATTTAAAATACAAAATATTAGTAACTGTATTCCACTACAGTTACAATTTATATCAATGGTAATTAGAATACAGTTACATTCAAAAAGTATTTTGATTACTGAAGAGATTACTTTGCATTTTATTGTCATTTGTTTCATTTAATATTTAGTGCTTTCAGATGGAAAACATTTATACATATAAATGATGCGATCCAAAGTGCATTTGAACAGCGGTGAAACACTTTCTTATGATGTGTTACATTCATACGAGCAGACAGAGAAGTAAGTTTGAAGTAAGTTTGGAGCAGAAGAAATAGAAATAAACCTTGTGTAAATTGTCAGCTTTACGCTACGCTAAAATGCTATTTCTAGCCATTTTACATGCACGTTACCAGGCACGATCATATTTTTTTATCAAGAAAATTCATGTTGGATCATAATTCCTTTTTTTCTAGTAAGACCTTTGATATTAGGGCAAAAATCGTATTCTTGGTAATAATTTTTGTATTGTTTTCCTGTAAAAATATCTAAAAATCCTTAAAACAAGATCAATTTGATTAATCTTGTTTTAGAAACAACACCGCATAAGATATTTAGGTTTTTCAGAGAATGTATTTTTAACATTTGTATTTTGTCTTACTGTACTGGCAGAGTTTTTATAGTCAAAACAAGTGAAAAAATCTACCAGTGCTGAAGAAGTAATCCAAAGTATTTAGAATACGTTACTGACCTTGAGTAATCTAACTAAATACATTACAAATTACATTTTACAGCATGTAATCTGTAGTGGAATACATTTCAAAAGTAACCCTCCCAACCCTGATGGTATATATACACAGATGAATAATGAGGGAACAGCTGTGAAAGATGGAGGGCAGGTGAGTGTAATCAAAAAGGTGCATACTGAGAAATATAGTCCATGAACAAGGGGAAAAACTAAACAAAACTGAAATGAAGGTGAGGGAAAAACACAAGGCAGTTCGTGAATATATATATATATATATATATATATATATATATATATATATATATATATATATATATATATATATAGTACCCCAAATACTATCCATTCACCTATTGGACAGTTATTGAAAAACTTTTGATTTAATCACCTTGAACAAAACTGAAAATGTATTTAAAGCTGCATTCAGTCATTTTTTCCCCATTAAAAAAGTTTGACTCCTAAAGAAATTAATTGTAATTTTGAGACATATGTATAAAATCTTGACCACTCACTTGAGATGAGGACTTTAGTCATATCAGTAACCTTATAAAAGCTGTTTTACTCTACATGGAGACGGTCCCCTGCCATTTTAGAATAACATGACCAACTGAATACTAATCGCTTAATCTCAGTAACCGTCTTGTTATTGGACAATTTCACTCTTGAATTAAATTAATTATGGCTGATTGTGATAGTGAATTTCTACAGTTGCATCTGTAACTGAAAACTATTGATTTTGAATGATGCTGAATCCACACCACTAGGTGTCCCTGTAAGTCCAAGATGACACAAGCAAAAAGTTACTGAGTGCACCTTTAATATATTGATTGAATATATGAATGGTGACCATAAAATATTTGATAGATTTTTAGAAGCTTTGAAGTTCCCTATTAAAAAAACATTAAAAAAAAAACATGAATTGAATATCAAGTTTGGAAGAACAAGGAACCGTAAGAGACACAAAGAGCTGGATGAGAGCAAAGTTGAGAGAAAAGAGGAATACATGTTACATTGTATATAAATATGTCAGCTAACTCGTCCATAAAAAAAGTAACTTGGATATGAGATGAATAATAGTATAAGGGATATTGTACAATTGACAGCTGGCTGTAGATTACCCTGCTTATTACAGAGCTATTTACCAAACAAATAAGTAAATGGACATGAAATATTGATTTGAGTTGAAATTATATTGTTCTGTGATAAGAAAGAGACAGTGGGATCTCCAGCAACAGCTGAATTCAACCTCCGGACTGTGTCTGAGTTCTGCTGATGTTTTTAATTGTGAAAATTGCCATCTAACTGCTCAGTATTCTGCTTATTAAGACTAACATTTTTCTTAGCAATAACTTTAAGATAATCTTCAGGTAAAATAATGTAATTTCATGTTCATTTTTTTTTATATTTTGAAAGTAGCCGTGTAAAAAGTAGGATAACGTACTGAGCCAGTAATTATTGCAAAAACCCCACTTGACATTGGGGTCCTGGGACCGGACTGACGAAACATTTTTAAGAATAAAATTCTTCCTAACAATCAAAAAATTATTTTTTCAATAAAAAAAAAAACAAAAAAAACAAAACAAAAATAATCACCAGCTGGCTATACATTATCTATTACATTTAAAACGACCTTATACCCATCAAGCATATGCCCGATAAAATAAAATAAATAATAATAAAAAATAAAAATCTTTTGTATTGCTTACCTTTAGTTTGGTAAGAAGCTGCTCGTGTTCATCAAGAAGCTTTTTGGTCTCATCCAGGTTGTTTCCGATCTCCAGGAGGTTGGGTTGCGCTTCAGTTAGTTGTAGCTGCACCAGTTCCCCACACTTTAATAAAACGCACACTTGTTAACATACAGGGGTGGTCAGGTTGGAAAGCTACACCTGCTGTGCATGCTTCTCATTTCATGCATTTCACAGACCGTATAAACACTAGAGAGGGGGTCCTCTCATGACAACCTCTGTCTTTTAAAGACATACGGCTGCTTTGTGTGAGGTACAGATCGAAATCTTGGTCCTCCACTGTCCAAAGAGCATTTTGATTTCAATGTAAAGTCCCCCGGTGAATTGCAATTAGCAAGTAAGGGGGCAGCCATTCTGAGGTTGAATGAAATGCTAAGAGCTGCTGCAGCTGCCGTAGGCTGTCTCATTTGATAAACAAATGGATAAAATACATTTTAAGGAATGTGGACTGAAGGCTATCTAATTATCTACTCTGTATATTTTAAGACCGCTCGTATTGTTTATTAAGCAGGCATGTGGTGGCCTGCAATACCAACATGCCATCAATTGCTTTGTCTATGAAGAAACATAGCCAGTTTAAAGGAATAGTTCACCCTCACATTGTCCCAAACCCGTATGCAGTTATATCTTTTCCACGGAACATGAGATATTTTGAAGTACATACACACTCTTCCATTCAGTGACAGAATCGTTTGTGACCATGGCTGTCACAATACTACTATAACAGTAGTCCACATAACAACTTCTGTCTTCTGAAGCCATACAGCAGCTTTGTGTGAGACACCGATCAAAATCTTGGTAGTTATTCAGTGAAAATCTTACCCTCCGCTGCAGCTCAAACACGTTATTCTCTATTCCACATACTGTATTGAAATTACCATGCCATGTTCAGTTATGACTCATGCGAGAAGCAATGACGGTTGGCATCAATGACATCAAACTGGTGCAACACATCTAAAGGGGCCATATCTGATTTGAATAGAAGTACAAAGAAGATTTATGGCCTCATGGGGAGGGAAAGATGTTCAGCAAATAATGACTTCACTTTTGATCTTTTCCTCACACAAAGCAACGTTATGGTTTCAGTGGACTCATATTATAGTCCATGAGTTGTATAGACCACATACGGTATATATGGTGTTTTAACAGTCAGGGTCAGTATGAGCTTGCAGTCGTTGACTGCAGAAGAGGAACATGTATATTCTTCAGATTTCTCCTTTTGTGTTCCAAGAATAAAAACAACAACATACTGGTTTGTAACGACATGAGGGTGAGCAAATAATGACAGAATTTAAATTTTATGGTGAACTAATCCTTTAAACAATCAGTCTTCTTGTATCAAGCGTGCATTAACAAAACTGTCTAAAATCTAGACAGGAGAGAAACTTATTCCAGAGACTAATAATTTAGACCAACAACAGTAGTTTGGACCATTACAGAGCTCCATGTTTTTCTCACAGCTGTTTTTGCTTCCCCATTAAGTCACTTAATGGAAAATTCACACTTCATGGACTTTTCTAATGGCAAAACAAATAGGTTTTATTGACTGCCCAAGCCAAGAGTCTGTTGAATAAGCAGCATTGTGTGTGCTTGTGTCATCACTGATGAGAACAATTTCTGTCAACAGCTTCAGTCACCATTTAACTTCATTGTATAGTATACAAAAAGATGTAATGAAAGTGAATGGTAACTGAGGCTGTCGGTCCCTAACATTGTACATAACATCTCCTTTTTTTGTACCATGGAAGTAATTCATAGGGGTTTGGGATGACATGAGGGTAAGTAAATGATAATAATTTTCAGTATATGAAAATATATATATATTTCAAAGTTATATAGTATTAGAAAAAAATATTTAGGACTTATATTTACATAAGTCACTAATCAAATGCAAGCAAAATGTTGACATTGACCATGTTAATTGCTTTGTGCAAAACGTCAGATTTCTTTGCTTCCATACTGCAGCACACAAATGATGCTCTTTCGAAAATTCTCAAATCATGCAGGACATCATGGATCATCAGGTTTTGCACAAACCTGCAGAGTTAATGCCAGGTCAAGTCCATGCTTTCATTAAAGCAAAAGGGCAAGCTACCAAACATTAAGAAATTTTGAAAGCCATGTATACTTTGCTATTCAACTTTTTACACAAACTGTTATGCTGATTATTTTTGACAAAATCTCCAATAAATTAGAAAAATGCAAAATACAAGAATTTTGATTTACCAAAGAATTATAATTTTATACCACATTGCCATTAACTCATTTTAAGACTTATCAAGGTAATAAGGCACACATGAAAATTAGGCTGTGCATAGTTACACAGTCCAGCAAGGTAGAACAGTTCAAACCCAAGTACCTTGAGCACTGCTACAACAATCTGAGAGTCCCCAGCCTCTACGGCCACAGTGCTGATTGTTGTTGTGGAAGTATGACCTCCAGCATCACCTTCACTGGACATCGTCCTCCACGTCCACACGTCCAATAATCAGAAAGGTCAAAACAAAGTTTGAGACGGGTTCTTGCTGTAATCAAGATCTTTCCCTCTCAAATCTATCCAAAACTCCACAACCGTCCCAGCAAACAGCTAAACCCAAACACAGTAAAGTCTCTACAGTGTCCACATCCAAACCAGATCTTCACTTGCCCTACAGGTAAACTTCTTGCAAACACTCAAGAAAGGTCTTTCAGCATAACTGGGTGCTTGCAGGCTCCACAGGGACCGCTAGCTTGAATGAACATTATGGTGCAAACACAGCCTGACTATGTTGACAGGGCAGAATGGGGCGTGTTAAAAATAGAAATATCCACTGGGTTTATCACACTGCGCCGAGAGCCATTTGACACACCCCCCTTGGTGGCTTTGGTCTATCTGTGTTTTCTCCCCTCCCCTTGGTCTTACTTTGCCAAACTTTTGCTTTGCATCACAACAAAAAATCTGAAACAATCATAGACTTTCCTTGGAACTCAAAAAGAGACCATAGGCAAAATATTAGTCTCAGTCACCATTTACTTTCATTGCTTATATATATATATATAAATATACACACTACCAGTCAAAAGTTTAGAAACACTTACTCATTCTTTATTATAATTTTTTTCACATTTTAGAATAATAGTAAAGTCATCAAAACAATGAAATAACATAAATGGAACTATGGGAATTAGGTTGTGACTAAACAAAATTCAAAATAAATCAAAACTGTGTTATATTTTAGCATCTTCAGAGTAGTCACCCTTTGCCTAGAATTTGCAGACATGTACTCTTGACATTTTCTCAACCAACTTCTTGAGGTATCACCCTGGGATGCTTTTTAAACAGTATTGAAGGAGCTCCCATCTATGTTGGGCACTTATTGGCTGCTTTTCTTTATTATATGGTCCAAGTCATCCATTTCGAAAACTTTTTTTTTTAATTAAAATTTTGTTTAATAAAGAAATAAATTAATATGGTGGCACAATTATATTTTTGCCTACAAAACTAATTTCAAACATTTAAGCATATGCCTTCAGATCAAAACATTTTTAAGATCATGAGAAACATTTCAGTCAAGTGTTTCAAAACTTTTGACTGGTAATATATATATATATATATATTTATAGTACTATGCAAAAGTCTTAGGCACATAAGATGTTTCACAAAAGCATTTGTCTTAAGATTATTTATATCTTCAGCTTTAGTGTGTCAATAGGAAATATAAATGTTAGACTCTCAAACATTACTTTTGCAAATAGAAAAGATTAGAATAGAAGAACAGGGAGCCCTGCAACAGATGTCATGGCCCCACAAAGCCCCCCACTGAACATCGTGTCAGTGTGAGATTACATAATGACACAGAAGCAATTGAGACAGCCTAAATAAATAGAAGAACTGTGGCGAATTCTCCAAGAAGCTTGGAACATCCTATCTGCCAACAACCAAGAAAAAGTGTCCAGGTGTACCTAGGAGAATTGGTGCAGTTTTAAAGGCAAAGGTGGCCACACCGAATATTGATTTAGCTTTTATGTTTACTGGACTTTGTATGACATTAATTGATAAATGAAAACTATTTATTTCATTATTTTTGAAGATATCCTCACTATGCAACATTTTTCACAAGTGCCTACAACTTTTCACAGTACTGTATAAAAAAAAGTGAATGGTAACTGAGGCTAACATTCTGCCTAACATCTCCTTTTGTATTCCACAAATGAAAGTAAATCACAGGTTTGGAACAACATGAAGGTGAGTAAATATATCGACAGATCATAGTTACCAAAGGCATCAGAAGACCTGGCAGTACACAAGTCATCTTTTATGGTGCATTTTTGTACTGGACTTTTGGAGCTTGCCAGCCTGTGGTCATTATAAACTGTTATATGGAAATAATCTATGTGAAGATTCTTTAAACTACTTCTTTTGTTTTCCACAGGAAAAATAACAGCCTATGGGTAAATACATGAGGGTGAGTAAATAATGACAGAATTTTCATTTTTGGGGGGAACCATTCCTTTAATTTTAGAGCTGTGCAACTATATTTTGTCAACGGCATAATAAATCAGTCATTGTCAGCGTCTCCTCCAAGACATCTTTCCATGCTGTATTCTTGTGTTTAAACTGACCATGGAAGAGGCTTGTTCTGTTTCTGACTGCTGTTACAAACCACAGACCACCAGAAAACCACATCACGTTTCTTCCAATTAAATGTTGGCTAATGGCTACTAAATTATTAAAATGACTGCTTTTAGAAATTCCTTTTAATTATTTTCAAATACATGGTCCTGATGGTAGGCCTACTAGTTTTTTTTGTTTTTGTTTTTTTTTCCAGCTATGTAGGAAATCAGTAGCCTGTGACAACAGACAATTATACAGTACAGTAGTCGTTATACAAAACTTCTGACAGCAGAATGTTGCAATTGACCAATCAGAATCAAGTACTCCACAGAGCCATGTAACATGTAACAGGCTGTTCAGTTTCTGAAGACAGATACTCAGTATCTATTTACGCAAATACTGTAACATGAATACAGTCATATGAAAGCAATTTTACAAATGTTGATTAAACGTTGCAGAGGTTTGAGATCTGGTGAGTCTAAGTGTGTACTGTTGATCCGATTCCCTTGTCAAAGCACAATGGACGGAAAACCCCAGAGAGAGAGATAGAGAGGCTCTGATAGTGAGCAAGTTCTCCCCACCCTTAAAGGGATAGTTCACCCAAAAATGTTAATTCTGTTATCATTTACTCAGCCCCATGTTGTTCCAAGCCCATAGGACTGTTTTGCACAGAACACAAAAGGAAATGTTAGGCAGAATTACAGCCTCTGTCACCATTCACTTTCATTGCATCTGTTTTCAAAACAATGATCTGCCAATCTTTCTGCTTAACATCTACTTTTGTGTTCCATGGAAGAAAGTTATACAGGTTTGGAACAACACGAGGGTGAGTAAACAGAATAGATTTTTTTGGGGTAAACAATTTCTCTTTAAGTGATAGATATCTGCTACAAAACTAATTTTTTTACTTTTTAATTATTTTTTTTCCCCCAAGTATTGTTCCTTTAAATTAGCATCACATCAAATAGGCTAGTTACCGCTGGACTAATGTTGTCTTTTCCATTGAGGACAATAGTGTTTGCAGAATGTCATGGAAGCTTCATGGGGCCTTCCTATCAGTGCCTGATGGAGGAAATGTTTTGGAGATAAAGTGGAAAAAAGAAACAGGGCAACAACAGGGCAGCAATGGAAGAGCAGTTCTGCGGTGCATTGTATTCCCCCTTGCATGCTCAAATCCTGTTGAGCACACCGAGGGGCCTTGTTTATGTCGCTTTGTAAAAAATATGAGAATTCGAGATATGCTTATCTGTATAAACAATGTATTCAATATTTCATTAGCATTTTATATAGCTCATTTTAGCAGGACACTCATTACAGAAACAACGTGATGTATTTACATGTTTCCATTGATCATGGTATAAATATTGGGGGGGGGGGATGTACTTGCTTGTTTTGATTATTGGGGGGGTTACCTCCCCCCATCCCCCCTGGAATCTACACCCCTGCGCCCCCGTCAGCTGTTGATCAAACAAACAGATACTGTAGCTATGCCTTCAACTCATGCCATTGCTTGAGTCAATGTTGCTGTGTCAGGCTAGACGAGCTGCTAAAACAAAGGAATTTATATTGCTCCATAGAGACAGTTTTTTTGAGAAAATTAACATACGAATAGCTTACTGATAGTTGTCTTTTTATATTACGCTTGGACAGGGAAAAGTATTTCAATATCGATAAAGTTATTAGCTTTAATTTACAGAGGACTGATATCTAGCCAATGAAATGAACAACAACAAAAAAGTACATTCACTATAGTTTTTTCAGTGTATAGTTTCACTGTCTTTTCCATGAAATTTAAGATTTCCATGATTTTACCCTGTTAAATGTTTCATAATGCTAGAAATTCACTGCCAAGACTGGGAAATGTTACAAAGGATGTCAGTAATAAACAAATAAAAGTTTGCAGAAAGTTTCCACAGAGGGCCTGTTTTTTCCACTGTTAAACACATACTATCTACACTCAAACCAGCACAGAGGCAGCAGCTGCGAAGACAGCTGAGAAATTTAAAAGACTTCATACATCACTATGGGGCAGTACAGGACCCGAGAAGGTGCCTTGGGCCTCAAACACCCATGCCATCTGTCAGGGGCCCTGATAAACTCACTAGTTTATTATTAGACAGAACTCCAGTCACTGTGACTGAGCTTTCGGGAAATCTGCCAATGTATGTTTAAAATGTCCTCCTTTACATCTCTATGCAATGATGAACACATAAATGTCAAGACGTCACTGGATTTTTGCTATGTGATGACATGCATGTAACTTCAAACTATTTTTTTGTGCGGTCATCGAGGGACCTGCCAATGCGAATCTTATGAAAACTGCGAAGAACATATTCATGTTACATTTCACCCTAATTTCAAAGAAAAATATATACTGTAAATATTTTACAAAAAAGAAGCAGCTTGTATATTTTTTAATCCAATGCAATATTTTTATGACAATTAAGCACATTTCACTTCCCCCAGTTCCCATTACCATAAAAAATTATTCTCGTTATTCCAATGGAGAAAAAAAAAGATATACAATTCAAATTGAAAGTTTACTATATGCAGTATTTATGCATCATGGTAGTATTTGCAGTGCACACCTTTATTTATTCCATTATACATTAATTTATTCCATTTCAGGTAAAAAAAAAATAAATAAATAAAAAAAAACCTTTGTATAGTATTATTTTTACAGTAATGAAGTACATTACTATATTGTAGTAATGTGAATCACCATTGAGAATGAATATATATATATATATATATATACACACACACACACACACACACACACACACACACACGTATACTGTGAGTTTATACACTGGTGGCCAAAAGTTTGGAATAATGTACAGATTTTGCTCTTATGGAAAGATATTGGTACTTTTATTCACCAAAGTGGCATTCAACTGATCACAATGTATAGTCAGGACATTAATAACATGAAAAATTACTATTGCAATTAAAAAAAAAATTCAGAGCTTCTTAAACTACTTCAAAGAGTTCTCATAAAAAATTCCTCCACGTGCAGCAATGACAGCTTTGCAGATCCTTGGCATTCCAGCTGTCAGTTTGTCCAGATACTCAGGTGATGTTTCACCCCACGCTTCCTGTAGCACTTGCCATAGGCTGTCTTGTCGCACCTTACAGTTTAGCTGATTCCACAAAAGCTCAATGGGGTTAAGATCCATAACACTCTTTTCCAATTATCTGTTGTCCAATGTCTGTTTTTTTGCCCACTCTAACCTTTTCTTTTTGTTTTTCTGTTTCAAAAGTGGCTTTTCCTTAGCAATTGTTCCCATAAGGCCTGCATCCATGAGTCTTCTCTTTACTGTTGTACATGAAACTGGTGTTGAGCGGGTAGAATTCAATGAAGCTGTTAGCTGAGGATGTGAAGTGTCTATTTCTCAAACTAGTAACTCTGATGTACTTATCCTCGTTTAGTTGTATCTGGGCCTTCCAAATCACTTTCTGTCCTTGTTAGAACCAGTTGCCCTTTGTCTTTGAAGACTGTAGTGTACACCTTTGTATGAAATCTTCAGTTTTTTGGCAATTTCAATATAGCCTTCATTCCAGCCTTCAAAACAATGACTGACTGCCGAGTTTCTAGAGAAAGTTTATTTCTAATTACATTTTTGACCTAATATTGACCTTAAGACATACCAGTCTATTGCATACTGTGGCAACTCAAAAACAAACACAAAGACATTAAGCTTAATTTAACAAACCAAATAACTTTCAACTGTGTTTGATATAATGGCACATGATTTTCTAGTACCAAATTAGAAATTTAGCATGATTACTCAAGGATAAGGTGTTAAGAGTGATGGCTGCTGGAAATGGGGCCTGTCTAGATTTGATCAAAAATGACTTTTTTCAAATTGTGATGGTGTTGTCTTTTACATCTGTAATGTCCTGACTATACTTTGTGATCAGCTGAATGCCACTTTGGTGAAATTTAAGCAAAATCTGTACATTATTCCGAAATTTTGGCTGCCAGTGTATATATACTCATCCACCACTTTATTAGGTACACCTGTACACCTACTTTTTCATGCGATTATCTAATCAGCCAATCGTGTGGCAGCAGTGTAATGTATAAAATCAAGCAGATACGGGTCAGGAGCTTCAGTTAATGTTCACATTAACCATCAGAATGTGGAAAAAATGTGATCTTAGTGATTTCGACCATGGCATGATTGTTGATGCCAGACAGGCTGGTTTGAGTATTTCTGTAACTGCTGACCTCCTGGGATTTACACGCACAACAGTCACTAGAGTGTAAAGAGAATGGTGCGAAAAACAAAAACCATCCAGCAAGCGGCAGTTCTGTGGGTGAAAACGGCTCGTTAATGACCGAGATCAGAGGAGAATGGCCAGACTGGTCCAAGCTGATAGGAAGGTGACCGTGACCCAAATAACCACACATTACAACAGTGCTACGCAGAAAAGCATTTTTGAACATACTACACATCAAACATTGAGGCAGATGGGCTACAACAGCAGAACACCACGTCGGGTTCAGCTTCTGTCAGCCAAAAACAGAAAGCTGATGCTGCATTGGACCTACCATCTGCATGCCGCAGCAGAAATCGAGATTCATCAGACCAGGTGATGTTTTTCCAATCGTCTACCATCCAGTTTTGGTGAGCCTGTGCCCACTGCAGCTTCAGTTTCCTGTTCTTGGCTGACAGAAGCTGAACCCGACGTGGTGTTCTGCTGTTGTTGCTCATCCGCCTCAATGTTCAACGTTTTGTATGTTCAAAAATGCTTTTCTGCATAGCACTGTTGTGGTTATTTGGGTCATGGTCACCTTCCTATCAGCTTGTACCAGTCTGGCCATTCTCCTCTGATCTCGGTCATTAACAAGCCGTTTTCTCCCACAGAACTACCACTTGCTGGATGGTTTTTGTTTTTCACACCATTCTCTTTACACTCTAGAGACTGTTGTGTGTGAAAATCCCAGGAGGTCAGCAGTTACAGAAATACTCAATCCAGCCCATCTGGCACCAACAATCATGCCACGGTCTAAATCACTGAAATTAAATTTTTTTCCCCATACCGATGGTTAATGCGAACATTAAATGAAGCTCCTGACCCATATCTGCATGATTTTATGTACTGCTGCCACACGATTGGCTGATTAGATAATCGCATGAATATGTAGGTGTACCTAATGAAGTGGTCAGAGAGTGTACAGTGCTGTGAAAAAGTATTTGTATCCTGATTTCTTCTGTTTTTGTGTATATCTCACACTAAATTGTTTCAAAAATTCAAACAAAATCTAACATAAAACAACAGCAATCGGCATAAACACAAAATAAAGTGTTTAAATGAAAATGTTATTTATTGAAGCAAAAAGTTATCCAATGCCAACTGGGCCTGTGTGCAAAAGTATTTGCCCCCTTAGTTACTAAATCCCCAAATCTATGTAACTGCATTCATAATGGGGTTCAGCTGGACTCAACACACCCAGGCCTGATTACTGCCAGCCCTGTTCAACCAAATAAACACCTAAATAGAACTTTTTCAGCAGCATGAAGTTGGCTAAAAGGCCTCACCCAGTAGCACACTATGCCAAGGTCAAAAGAAATTCCAGAAATTATGAGGAAAAAGGTGATTGAAATACATCTGTCTGAGAAGGGTTACAAAGTTATTTAAAAGGTTCTGGGACTCCAAAAATCCCCCAGTGAGAGCCATTATTTCCAAATGGAGAAAACCTGGCACAGAAGTGAAGCTTCCCAGAAGTGGCCGACCTTCCAAATTTTCTCCAAGAGCACAGCGATGACTCATCCAGGAAGTCACAAAAAAGCCAAGGACAACATCCAAGGAACTGCAGGCCTCTCTTGCATCAATAAAGGTCCCTGTTCATGACTCCACCAAAAATGGCATCCATGGAAGAGAGGCGAAAACCACTGCTAATCCAGAAGAACATTAAGGCTTGTATGAATTTTGCCAAAACACACCTTGACGATCCTCAAACCTTTTGGGAGAATATTCTGTGGACTGACGAGTCAAAAGTGGAACTGTTTGGAAGACAGGTGTCCCATTACATCTGGCGTAAATCAAACACTGAACTCCACAAAAAGAACATCATACCTACGGTCAAGCATGGTGGTGGTAGTGTGATGGTGTGGGGAGGCTTTGTTGCTTCAGGGCCAGGGCGACGTGCAATAATCCTAAAGGAGAACGTCTGGTCATCAGTCTGTGTTGAAGCTCAAGCGCAACTGGATTATGCAGCAAGGAAATTATACAAAGCATAGGAGTAAGTCACCTCTAAATGGCTCAAAAGAAGCTAAATTAAAGTTTTGGAGTGGCCAAGTCAAAGTTCTGAATTGAACCCAATTGAGATGCTGTGGCAGGACCTTAAACAGGCAGTTCATGCTTGAAAACCCTCCAATGTGGCTGGACTAAAGCAGTTCTGCAAAGAAGAGTGGGCCAAAATTCCACCACAGCGTTGTGAAAGACTGATCTCCAGTTATCGGAAGCGTTTGGTTGCAGTTGTTGCTGCTAAAAGTGGCACAACCAGCTATTAAGTTTAAGTGGGCAGTTAGATTTTCACATAGGTGATATAGGAGTTGGGGCAATAAAATAAATAAATAATATATATATATATATATATATATATATATATATATATATATATATATATATATATATATTCAGGGTTGGGGAGTAACGGAATACATGTAACGGGATTACGTATTTAAAATACAAAATAAAAGTAACTGTATTCCACTACAGTTACAATTTAAATAATTGGTAATTAGAATACAGTTACATTCAAAAAGTATTTTGATTATTGAAGAGATTACTTTGCATTTTATTGTCATTTGTTTCATTTAATATTTAGTCCTTTCAGATGGAAAGATTTATACATATAAATGATGCGATCTAAAGTGCATTTGAACAGCGGTGAAACACTTTCTTATGATGTGTTACATTCATACGAGCAGACAGAGAAGTAAGTTTGAAGAAAATTTGGAGCAGAAGAAATAAAATAAACCTTGTGTAAATTGTCAGCTTTACGCTAAGCTAAAATGTTATTTCTAGCCATTTTACATGCACGTTACCAGGCACGATCATATTTTTTTATCAAGAAAAATCATGCTGGATCATAATTTCTTTTTTCTAGTAAGACTTTTGATATTAGGGCAAAAATCGTATTCTTGATAATAATTTTTGTATTGTTTTCCTGTAAAAATATCTAAAAATCCTTAAAAATCAGTTTGATTAATCTTGTTTTAGAAACAACAATGCATAAGATATTTAGGTTTTTCAGAGAATGTATTTTTAACATGTATTTTGTCTTACTGTACTGGCAGAGTTTTTATAGTCAAAACAAGTGAAAAAATCTACCAGTGCTGAAGAAGTAATCCAAAGTATTTAGAATACGTTACTGACCTTGAGTAATCTAACGGAATACGTTACAAATTACATTTTACAGCATGTATTCTGTAATCTGTAGTGGGATACATTTCCCTCCCAACCCTGTATATATTTGAAAACTGTATTTTGTGTTTACTCAGGTTGCCTTTGTTTTATGCTAAAACAATTTAGTATGAAAAATACACAAAAATTGAATAAATCAGGCAAATACATTTTCACAGAACTGTATGTATGCATGTGTGTGTGTGTGTGTGTGTGTGTATATATATATATATATATATATATATATATATATATATATATATATATATATAGATAGATAGATAGATAGACTGACTGGTTATGGTAATGAATTTGGGTAGAACATGTGTTTAATGCAAAAAATAAACAAACAAACCTTAATGGTTCTAAAAAGAGGCTTCATTTACTTTACGCAAAAGATATTTTTTGCCATGCCAATAGATGTCAGAACAGCATTTACTATTCAATTGATCCAGGCTATTTAACTGATTGCAAATGAAATTAAATCATCTAGGCCAATAACCAGCAAGCAAGGGCATAGTTGCTGAAATTTCCAGTTCAGTATTGATGCATTATGAAATATATATGGGCAGATTCACTAAACAGTTACGCCACTTTTGCACATGACATTTCAGTGCAAAAACCCGCATCTCATTCACTAACCACTCGCAATCTATTTTAGGAGGCACAATCAGCACTGAAACTGCACTGCGTCTTGAGAATTTAAACGTAATCATTGTGATTTCTTTCTGTGCAAACATGCCTCCTTTCTCTGTAAATTAGAATCATTGTAGATTTCTCTTCATTCACAAAAATGGTCTGGAATAATTTAGACTGCGCTATTACCACCAAATGAAAGCGGTAAAATAAACTGTATCTAAAAAAAGATGTTTGTGAACATTTTCAACTGATAATATCAGCAGTAATGAAATCAAATAATCATCCAATTATGGAGAATAGCCTTATAAGCTGGCATATTTCCAGATGTGCAGTGTAGTCAAGCGCACATTCTGCATGTTTCAGAGATGATCCAGGTGTCTGGATCAAAGTGATTCTGTACAGTCCTGGCCGGGTGCGTCAAATATGGTGGTATCCGGCATCCGCTGCTATATTGTGTTCAGATTCGGACCGCAAGATCAGAATTGCACGTGCAAACTGCGTTCAGCAGCGATTTTGTGGAGCGCTTGTGCGCCGTTGCCTGATCTGCATAATTTCTTTAGTGAATAGGGTGATAAAAATATCTTCACTCTGTCAAACACATTACAAAAGTTGCCAGGGACTTTTTCATGTAGCCTATGTCATGTTAGTTGGGGGAGACTGCATGTAAGCAAATACAACACTAAACAAGTATGCAGAAATGTATCACAAATGGTATAATTTACACAGAAATTTGCACTGAGAAAATCAAGAAAAGCAATATTGCCCATGTTTATTGAATGGGGTGCTAGAATTTTCCTGTACAGCAATGAACTTTGAGGCAGGTTTATATAAAGTATACATACGGTAACAGAAGTCCTGTAAACGGTAACAACCTGCCAGATTTATGATGTAGCAAATAGGACAACCTTCCCTCTCCTGGTCTTATTACGGAACATTTTGTTCATTTATTTTAGACAACTTCTATTTCCATAAAATACACTATAGCCTTTAAAAATGGCACAAAATTATACAATTTAAATGGTATGCAAGGTAAAAAAATCAAATAAATATGTATTTTATGACATGCATCAATATGCAAGCAGTGTACTCATGAGAGCGACATTTATGAGATGAAACAAAATTCCATTTCATATTTTACTGTCAAAAAGCTCTGAACAATTCTACACTGAATCTTAAAGCTCTGCTTTTTGTACCTTTATGCTTGGACTACAATATTTTAAACGATTACTTTACCCAGAAATAAAAAATCTGTCATTTACTTACCGTTCACTTTCATTGCATCTTTTTTTTTTCAATACAAAGAAAGTGCTGACTGAAGCTAAAATCTTTTGTGTTTCACAGAAGATAGAAAGTCTTGGTGATGACAGAACTACCCCTTTAAGTTTCTAGCATGCTGTCACATCCTTTTTTCAAGCCTAACTTAGCCAGTTGTACTTTTGCCGACACCACCTCATGTAATTTCGGAGTCAAAGACCTTGGAGATGTATATTTATATTGGCACAAGAGAAAAGGGTTGGTTATTCTCAACAGAAAACAACTGATGGAAAAAAATACAAAATACATTGCTTACTGTCAATCAGGAAAGGCCTACAAATCTAGAGTACCTGGTACAAATGGGGGTAGAGATGCAGCTTTATGTACATTCTATAGATTTAGTAGCACCATTACAAGCTCAAGACACCCCAACAGGACAACAAAGAGCCGACAAGTAAGGTAAAGCTTTATAGGAAGGCGATAGTTCAAAGAAGTATGGTCAATTTAGTATTGAGCTGTCCACGTAAGCAATGCAATGCAAGCCTGAGTCTATCTTTAACTGCGCTCTGTAAGTTAAGATGGTTTGGTGAGGTGGAGCACAAGAGAGAGCGGGTGACCAGGGACTCTCCTGGACCAAAAGAAGTCACGTGAGGATCAGGCGTTCTGCTGCCGACTGAGCTACTTCATACAAGGGGCCAAGGAGGGTGTCACGTTCTCAACTTTCCCTGGGCTCCGCTTCCAGAGCCTCCTCATCCAGTCGCTGCTCCGACTCTTCCTGTAGGAATCTCTTCTCTTCTACTAGCTTCATCCTGTCACGGATGCTCTCAGCAGAAGAGGCCATATCACCCGGGCTGCCAAAGAACTGCTCGCTCCTGCATTAGGGCAATTGGGGATGGAGGGAAATGATGACACAAAAAAGGCATTTTCATCTCATTGATTGCTGAATTACTGGTCTACATGACAATACAGCAATCCAATTTTCAAAGGAACAAAACTTAAAACTGTGTGTAGTTTATAGTCTGTTTGTAGCTATTTCAATTAAAGGTGAAGTGAACCAGCCCAGCATCGCAACATTGGCTCAACCACATGGTGCTAGATTGGGGTGGGTCTAATTGTTTGTTTGACCAATGAAAGACATTGGTCAGTGTTTGGGAATGTGTTCTGAAAAAAGTCATTATTTCTGCAATTCCGCCTGGTGACATTAGTGCCGCAGAAATTACACAGTTCGCCTATAAAGATGAACACTACCAGCCAAAAATTTGGACATGCATCCTGTTTTCAGAGCTCTTACCCATCAGGGAAAATAACTGGCACAGTGAGTCTGTCCAGAAGAGCTTTCCCCACAGTCTCCACCTCTTCATATGCCTCCACATCCACAATCAGTACAGCTAATTCAGGGCTCTCTCTCAGAATCTTAGGACAAAACACAAAAGCCAGTCACTGCGACAGTTACAGCCTGATATCTTACAGAGCTCTTTTTCGATGTGAATCTAGGCAGTGTATTACAGTTGCTGAGCCCAGACACATCACAGAGCATTTAATGACATGGCTGAGACTACCTTCACTAAAACCTTAGAATGTAATTTCCAATTTATTATTATTATTAAGGAAATAACATGTTTGTAAATGTCTCAGCAATCCATTCATTTGTCTTTGCTAAGAATACAGAAAGGCAGATTTTCTCTAACATCAACTTTAGTAAACGGACAGTAAAAATACACCATTGATTTAGGCCATTTTCAGACCTGTAGACCGAAACAGGATTTTCTCCTTGGTTCAGTTCACTTTCACAAGGCAACATTTAAAAACGGACCAAAATTGTGTTAATAAAAGTCACGAGTGCAAACTGTCCCCTCATTGGTTAGAATGTTTGTTTGCTTTTCCGGGATTTATTTCATACATCAATATACTGGTTAAAAACAATATACCAGTAAAAATGTCACAGTCTTACAAAATGCTGCTGCATGGTACAGAATGCAGGTGAATTCAGAGGCTGTGCCACAAATAAACATTATCCGTCACTTGGAAGGATACGAGTTAATGGTCAGAATCGCGGACCACATCGCAAAGACTGCCTGATCGTGCAGATTTGCATTGTACAACATTAGGAAGATCAGACGTTTCCAATCTGAGCATGCTATAGAACTCTTTGTCCAGCCTCTTGTTATATCAAGACCGGACTACTGCAATGCTCTTCTGGCAGCATTTCCTGCATGTACAATCGAACCTCTGTAAATGATCCAAAATGCTGCAAACGTATTTGGTCTTCTACGAGCCCAAGAGACTGCAAGAGACAGCACGCCTCGTGGTACCATCTCATAGAAGCAAAATATAAATTTCCTGGACTTTCACTTGCACCATTCCACGCTGGTGGAACGACATTCCCAGCTCCACCCGAGCAGCCAATTCTCTTGCAACCTTCATGAAAAAACTAAACACGCATCTCTTCCGTGAGCAATCGACCCAATCCAACTAATACACTGTCTTCTTATTTCTTCTCAATCCTTGCTTTTACACTTTCTCTCATTTTCCTCTTTGCTTGTTCTTATCTAAACAAATTTGGAACTTTGTATTGTAGTGCTTCTCATATTATTTCCTCCTTAGGATGAATGGATTTTGTTGTATTCCTCAATTAGAAGTCGATTTGGATAAAAGTGTCTGGTAAATGAACAAAGTAAAATATAAATGTAGTGGTTATTTATCTGTCAAAAATTGCTAACACTGTCCTAACTGTGTCTGTTCTGCCACTATCCAACACAGAGAAATGATCGTAGTTGTACCAAAATTGCCTCAGGAATTAATATACTCTTATATTAAACGTGCAACTATATTCATGTTTCAATTAAATGCACTAAATCCACATTGTGATTATGAATTACACTGACATGCTGACCTAGATTTCTTCTCCAAAAATCCATCATGTAAACTCATGGTTATCACAGGGATATTGCTTGGTTTTTTTGGTCCACTGGGTCAGATTGCATTCTCACCAGTCGGACCAATTGTTTTTTGTGGATCCAAATGCCCTGTTCATTTCTGCCTGAATGAACCGAATAAAGGGAGAACTCGCACCAGCTTGCGAAACAAATGCCCCAAACATGCCAGGTGTGAAAACGCTTTTAGTGCTGCAAACAAGCAGACCACAACTATTTATGTAAAACTTTAACTTTGAGTTTTATTACAACATTTAGCAGATACAACATTTTTAAAAGCTATTAGTTGACCCAAAAATGAAAATTCAGTCATTTCTCCATCTGTGTTCCTTGGAAGAAAGAAAATCATATGGGTTTGAAGTGACATTAATATTTGAGTGAACTTTGAAGTGGAAAAAAAAAAAAAAAAAAAAAAAGTGATATGACATTTATTTGACAAAATTGTCCACACCTTGTCTGCAGCAGTGTGGAAGACGCTGGCCATTTCCAGTCTGTGCTGCCTCTCATCACATGTGACTGTGAACTGCTTCCACACACGGTTGAGTCTGGGCAGTGTGTCTCCCGAGGAGCGGGTGGTACAGCGCAGAGACTGGCACAGCACTACTGTGGCTTGCAGCAGCTGCCTGCCGTAATCATAGGTGCTCTGAAAGCACAGATTCAACAGATAACACATACTAAACAATCTGGGATCCAACATCTATGATGAAATTGACAATTGATGAGAGAAGCATGTTCACATTGGCTCAAAAAAACAAAGACAGAATGAACAAGCTTCTCTCAAGCACTCTCATGGACATGCAAAATTTTCAGTGAATAAAGACTTAAATCATTTTCCTTCAGGAGAGTGAGTAAATGATGACAATTTTCATTGTGGGGGTAAACTATGTCTATAAGCTAATAGATACAGATTTCAGTGTGCAAATTCTGCGCCACTAGCAGCATAAAACAGAATTGCAAAAATAATGACATTTTTTTGCCAAACACTCCCCCTATTGTTCGGGACAAACAGATAGTCCCACCCTGAACTCAAGCCATTGATTTCGCCAATATTGCAATGACAGGCCACTCACTCAACAAAAACAATGTTCAATGCATCAGACCCCCAGTTTTTAAACTTTCTGGAGAAATCAACCAACAAATGGCTTCCTTATAGCAGTCTCAGCACATTAAATTAGGATAAGAGAAAATATTTAAATATGATTACAAACATCATCTTAAACTACAGATTCAGTATGATTCAATGTGATGACATGCTCAAGCTGGGTCTATTCATATTATTCCCAGCAGAGGAAATTCAGAAGCTTAGAGTTACAAATACCTGTGCAACATCCACAAACTTCTTGTGTTTCTCTAGCAGCACTTTGGTTTCCTGTGAATCATCACCAAGTCGGATATGGGTTTTCAAGAGAGCGTCAAGCAGCTCTCCTAACCACTCCACTGCCTATGAAGATATGGAAATACAGCTGATACAGCCCCTCAGGAGCTACAGACCCACTTCAAAGACTTTCTCTGTTTGAATTTTAGACTCTGACCTGTGAAGCATCCTCTTCACACTTGAAGAGCTGAACCATCTGCAGCATCTTCAGTCTCCTCACATCAACCATGTCCTCACACCTGCAAAATACCAGCCAACACATCAGACGCTGTTCTCCAACACTCGCTACAACAGAAGCAGGGTTGGGCAAAATTCTGAATTTGCAAACTGGGCCTCTTTCAATTCATGAGTTGGAATTTGACCTGAATTGGCTACACCCCCACAGGATGTTGAGTAGGAAAGTGAATTCAAATTACAGAGAAACGGAAGTTATAGAATTGCAATTCAAAAAAATTCAACACATTCAAAACAAGAATTTCACTAGTACTTGTTTTGCAGCAAGACATAAATACAGAATTAATTTTGACTATGCCCATTCAATGCCAGATATGAATACATGTTTTTTTTTTGTTTGTTTTTTTTTCAACTGATTACAATAATTTCGCTCTCAATTTTTTTATTATTCTGTCAAAACAATTAGCAGCCATCACAACAGATCTTACTTTGCAATACAGCACCAAAAAATGTGAACCGTATTGTTTTCAGATAACTTTTGAAAATAAACATTACATTCAAAATCCGGGGTACATTAGAGCATGCTGGGAAGTGAAGTGTTCTTCCACCATAGTCCATTAAATGAAAGTTAATTTGTAAATAGAATGACAAAGTATAAATAAATATAAATATCTATTGGTACCATTTCAGACACTGAATAACATCTGATGCTTTCTGTCGTATGTTATTCTTTTTTAGGCATTTCATACTAAAAATTCAAATGTATTATTAAAAAAAACTACACCTTGAGCAGTCATTTAAATTTCTTTGAATTTCATTTTGTTTTAATTCTACTTCTTTAAATAAAAAAATAAAAAACTGCATCCTGTTTGCTACCTCAATTCAAATTCAAGAACTGAACTGGAATTTAAAAGCCATTTTCAATTCAGTTGTGAAAGGTGCACAATCATTACAGGATGTGTAGTGTTCATGACTTTATCAATACAGCAAGAAGATAGATCACAACCTCTGTTTGCGGAGCTGCATGTCCTCCATGACGCTGTGAACGTGGTCGATATTCTCTTTGTTTTCAATGGCTACATCCTTCCCGTATGACCAGGACGTCTGGGTAGACATTTGGTCAAGCAGCACTTGGCCTTTTTCTCTCAAGTTTTGCAAGGCACCCTCTGGAAAAAAAAGTGAGAGGAGCTGAATAGACAGAAAAAAGCACGGAGGCAGTTCTCAGACATCTATGTGGTACTCCTCTTATAGATTTACATTTAATTATTTAGTATGTGGTTTTATCCAAAGTGAATTACAAATTAGGAACAATCACAGGCAATTTATCATTAAAAACCAACAATAGTGGCAGTAAGCCAGTTTCCAATGGGATGTATATACTCATTGGAGAAGAGATGATGGCTGTACTTACACAATGCTGACTAGTAAGCTAGAGCAGGTGTGAATAAAACAGTTTGTTTTTGTTCTTGGCCAACATAAAATGTACTTTGGACCCAACTTTATGATGCAAATCAAAAGTCTGGCTAAACAAGACTAATACATAAGCATCAAAAGTTCTGGCTTAACAAACATATGGGTGTATGAGTGGGAGAACAGGTCTTCCTAACCTACGCTCTTGAGTTTTTCCTCCAGATGTTTAAGAGTTTGCTGGATTGCAGCTCCATCTGCAGGGGCAACGTCCGCACAGAGCAAGCCCAGAAGCCCATCCAACTGCTGAGACAACTGAAACAAGAACATACAAAGTGGCAATAGAGAAAACAATCTTTATATTCATACTCAAAGTAATGAGTACTACAAGACTGATAAGATAATCTACAATCTTTAAGTTATAAGTTATATTTAGGCCAACACATTATCTGCACAACTCTGTAATATTTTCAGCACTCATTGTGGGGAAAATCTGTTGAATTATGTTGAAAGGATTTAACCCATCCATTGTGTTAAGAAACTGCACCCTTCTTTTTGTACTTGGGGTAATTTTTGACCCATAATGAATTTAAAATGTAAAAGTTCTTGATTAGTGTACAACGGCAGAAAAGACCCTCCTTAACAAAAATCTGTTTTATTGTGTTCGCAAAGTTTATAATGACAGGAAAAAATTTATATACTGAATATTAATAGAGTAACTAAATTTTTAAAGTATTAAAATATTTCTTCATGTCTTATGTTACATATGTTTCATTCACTTTTGCCATTTTATAATATCTAAACTATATTACATTACAACAATGTCTGATTTATTCTGCTTGTACAAAATCAAGTGTACATTTTAGAGTTACAATTTTAGTAAATGCCTATTTCACCGATGAATCTCTATTGCCTTTTCCAAGTCAAAATGGGCCCACTTTGCATGTCCATTGCAATAAATCCATTCCATTCCACTAATGTCAAATAATTTGTTGTGGTGTTACAGGGGATTAGAATTGTGCCGTAATAGTTCTTTCTGCCACCTAATGTTTTAGGAGAAAATTATATTCAATAGGTTTTTTTTTACCAGTGGGGTGCCTTTAGTCCCACTGTACCCTATCATCTAAAATCAGGTGAGTAAAATTATTTACTAACATCTTACCTGTTCAAAACTGTAAAAAAAAAATTAAATTAAATTGTGTGTGTGGAAATGTGCACAAACCCAATTTTTATTTAGGATAGTATGCATTAAGAAAGTAAATAGTT
The DNA here is from genome assembly GCF_019703515.2 of Myxocyprinus asiaticus. Lineage (NCBI taxonomy): Eukaryota > Metazoa > Chordata > Actinopteri > Cypriniformes > Catostomidae > Myxocyprinus > Myxocyprinus asiaticus. The sequence continues at coordinate 43,189,130 of NC_059354.1, forward strand.
TCATTTCTTATTTCATGTTGACTTTAAACAGACCTGAGAGTACTGATTAAATATACAGAGTCATCAAATTAGCCAAAATATTCAATATAAGAACATGCAAGAGGCAGAGGGGGAAGGACATTTGAATTCTGTGGAAATCTGCAGAGCTTTCAGTGGAATTCTGTGGGTGCAGTTATATCATATGATCATACAGAAGCTTACGTCTTGGGCTGTCATGTGGAACTCATGTGCAGACTGCAGGACATTCTGTCTGAACTCTAATTGGCTGGCCTGCCGGTAGCAGACGTCACTAAGCTGCTGCTGAAGACCCTTGAGTTCCACCAGGTCCTCTTCATCTCCTGCGCTCAGCAGTGCTGCAATCTGCTGATTTAGCTCTACGTAAACAGCAAACCACTCCTGCAGCAAACAGCATGACATAGCTGTTAACGCACAGTCCTTTCAATGATAATCAATGTTGACCACCGCTGTCCCTGGTCCCCATCAACTTTCATTCTATTGAAACAGAAAATTGTGTGCACTCAATACTTTCCTAAACATCCTAGCAACCACCCACAAAACCTTCGCATCGTGCAACCACTTTTGCAAAGGCCATGTACCACTCACATTCTCAAGCAAATCTAAAAATCTAGTTAAATGACCCCCAAATCCCCATTTACTGTATGTTAAAATAACTGGTAACTGGATAGACCATCACCACTTCCAAGAGAGCCCACCACTATAGCAACACTTTGCACGGTGACCAACACAAAAGCATTTTTACATACAACCTGCAGTTTGAACCATGTCTATAATTGGATCAATTCCTGACTCCTGGTTCAACATGACAAAGAGGTCGCTGAGCAACAAAGAATAAAACCGTTAAGTCACAGACAGGTTGAGAATCAAGAACCGATAATTCAGAACTGGTTTCTATTTTAAAAGAAATATTTTCTTTATTATACAACATTTTCATGTTGTTCTGTTGACAATTACTACACATCTGCATTCTTACACCGATGTGGACAGATAACTGTATTAAAATCTCAATCTGCAGCAGCACACCACAGCAAAAAAAAATAAAAAATGGTGTGTGAAATAATACCCAAAATATCTCTTCTTCAAATCTTTCAATTGTGCGTATAGACAAAGATACATATTCAAAAGGCTTTTTTGCTGTAAACAATGTTCTTTTTTTTTTTTTTTTTTTAAATGATGTTTAATTTAGTCTATGTTCAAATTCTTGCTCTTATTCCAAAATGCAGATTCAACAATAAACAAGTCATTTACAGGTTGATTTCACCCAAAAGTACATTGTGGCACTTTCAGAACATTCCTCTGTTTTTTTGAATGACCTGTTAAACCAAACTGTGATTCAACCAATGGTGTGCGTTTGGGGCGGGACTATCTGCTTGTATAACCAATGAAAGACGGCAGGAGATTTCTGGAATCTGTCTAAAACAGTGATAATTTTTGCAATTCCGTTTGGTGACGCTAGTTGCGTAGAAATTTCACACTTCAGCTTTAATGTACTTTTTAAGTACAGTGTGTAACCAAAACAGTGTGCAAAAAAGCATATAGTTAGAAGGACCAATTTCTTTAGCTTTCTCAAACGTATTAGTAGTAATTAATGGAATCACTGAGGAACCTGAATCACTAAATAAGAGTCGGAAGAAGAATTGTTAAAATTCCTTACGATTCCCTTTCCTAACTGCAACATCCAATACAACACCTTCCCTGTAACAAAACCAAAACTTTACAGTAATTACCATATCAGAAACATATTATCAATACTGTAAACATGAAAGCTTTGACTTACTAAAATCTATTTAAAAAATGTATTAATACATTGTTTCTACTTCCTCAAATATAAAGTTGGCATAATAAGTAGCATAAATGTTGTGGAAGAGCAGCAGGACTCCCTCCTGTAAAATTCACCATTACTGCCACTTATTGGCAGGACACAAACTGCACCATGATGTCTTCAGCCCTTCCTGTGATATGACAAATCAAAGACCCCTTTAAAGGCAAAGCAGCAAAAATCACAGCATTTAAAGGGTCGGCACACCCAACATGCTAATTCTGTCATTTACTGACCCTCACATTGTTCCAAACCCATATGACTTACTTTCTTCCGTGGAACACATAAGGAGATGTTAGGCAGAATGCTAGTCTCAGTCACCATTTACTTCCATTATATGGAAAGAAAAAAATGCAGTGCAAGTGAATGGTGACTGAGGCTAATTTTCTGCCTAACATCTCCATTCTTACAGATGAAAGAAAGTCATACAGATTTGGTACAACGTGAGGGTGACTAAATGATGACAGAATTTTTATCTTTGCGAGTTAGAGTCCTTTAAGAGTTCTCTATAGTGGGATTTTGTGTCTGGCTTGTGTGTTTCCAATGGGATGTATAGACTCGTTGGAGAAGAGATGATGGCTGTACTTACACTGTGCTGACTCTCAATGTCCTCGTGCTTCTGCTGTAATGTATGAGACGCACGGATCGAGTCTCCAATCCCCCACTGTGTACGGAGCTGCTCTGTGCCGGGGCCCTCCAGCCAATTCACAACCTTCTCAAACACAACACACACAGACAAAAAAAACTTTACTGACACACTACCACACTTGTCTGCAAGCCACTGAACAGACTCTAATCAGAAATAATCAAATCAGGAGGAACAGAGAGAAAATCTAACTAATGACAGGAACAGGTCGAAGGGAGCTCAAATTAAGCATGTACTTAATTCGATATTTAAATGTGTACAAAAGAACACAATAAAAGTAGGTTGCAATGAAACTTCTGTCATTATTTTCTCACCTGTTCCAAACCTGTATGCATTCCCTCCCCCCACCCAGCACACAATAGAAGGAATTCTGAAAATTGTTCTCGCAACTCTTCGCAATATAATGGCCAGAGAGACCACAGTGGCTGATAAGCTCCAATAGAACAAAATAAACACCATAAAGGTAGTCCAAATGACTTTTGTGCTATACTTCTGAAGCCATCCAATGGTTGGTGTAAGGAACAGGCTGCAATTTAGGTCGTTATTGATTGAAAATCTTCCCCTCCACTGCAGCTCTCAAATCGTATTCTTCATTCTGCATACTCAAACTGGCACACCACATTTGGTTATGACACATGCAAGAATAATGGCAACTGGCATCATAAATGCAAAACGTGGTGCAACCTGCTGCCATAGTTAAATCTTTTTTAGTAGTCAATAACAACTTACATTTCATTTGGCTCCAGAAAACTCAGAAAAATATTCCACACAAGCCATATGAACTGCTTCGGTGATCCTTTTTTTCATATCGACAACCATGGTTACTATGAATGGAAAAGAGCTGCGTGAAGATTTCTTCAAAATTCCTCCCTTGAGTTCCACGAAAAAAGGACAGCACCATTTGGAACGACATGAGGGTGAGTAAATAATGACAGAATTCTCATTTGAGGGTAAACTACTCCTTTAATTAGAAAAGATCCTGCTGGATATGCATGTTCAGTCTGAATTTGCCAGCTGAGAGTTTAAGTGGGAATTACAACTGAATCAGCAGACAAATTAATTTATCCTCGACTGTGAAACGTCCAACAGAGCAGCAGCAGCAGAACATGCCTTGTCTTTAATTTGTCTAATGCTAAGGTGACTTAATTCCTTTTTAAGAATCGCTGCTTAGCTTGCAAGGCTTCCTGTCTCCAACAGTTTCAGGCAATGTGGCTTATAAATGACTCCACCACCCCAACCCTTCTGTAAAATTTTCACAGAAGTAGGCCAAACTTCTTTTCTGACACACACACACACACACACACACAAAATGTGAACCTCTCGATATCCTCATCACCATGGAAATAGACATTTTATGAAGTCTGACAGTGTCTAAGAGTGACATCATAGGATACACACCCTCCATTCCCACAATCACCCCAGATGACCTCAAAATTACAACTGTTGATTATGGTTGTCTATCACAATTAAAGAAAGTTTGTGACATTTCAATATTCCCCAAGCTAAAGTTTAAAAGCTTGATGATCCAACAGCATGAGTGTAAAAATGTTGCAAAATATGAGAATGCTTACTCAGTTTGAACATTTACTCCTAAGTGGGGCTGGGTGTCACCACAGACTGTCTAAAGAGGATGAAACAGACCACTCGAAGAAAGATTTGGTTGCACTTTATTTTACAGTATGTGTACGTTCAGTATACTTAGACTGAACTTGCCCAAGAAAGTACTGAGTAATATTAGGTAACTACATGTACCTAATATGGGTTAAGGTTATGGTTGGGGTTAGGTTTAAGTAGGCCTGTAGCAATTACACTATTTAACATAATTTTTGTTCCTGGGTAGCAAGTGTTATTTCCTAATTGCTTATGCCTCATAAGTATAGAAAATGGCTATTATTCCCCACAAACTTTGCTTTTGTGACCAGGACAGTGATATTTTGAAATTTACCTATTTCCAATGAGAAAACGGGCAAATTTGTGTCTTTTCGTTCACAAAGTCAGAAAAAAACAACATATGAATCCAAAATCCTTTATCTGTGGTCTGACGAAGACACTGGCTTTGACCTTTGCCTCAGACAGCTTAGGGAAGAAGTCTTGAAGGTACTTGAAGGCTGCCAACTCCTTATCTAGAGCTCTGACAAATTGTTTCATAAAGCCCAATTTGATGTGCAGTGGTGGCATCAGCACCTTCCGGGGGTCCACCAGTGGCTCCCACTTGACGTTGTTCCTCCCCACAGAGAACTCGGTCCGCTGTGGCCAGTCCCGCCTGTGATAGTGCGCCTTGGTGTCCCTGCTGTCCCAAAGGCGAAGATAGCAGGGAAACTTGGTAAAACTGCCTTGGAGACCCATCAGGAATGCCACCATTTTGAAGTCTCCTCTGACCTCCCAGCAGGTATTCATCATACTTCAAGGCGTCCAGCAAGGTCTTGATGCTGTTGTAATCCTCTTTGAGGTGCACCGAGTGAGCCAGGGGAAGAGACGGGTACTTGTTACCATTATGGACCAGCACGGCTTTGAATATTACTTTAGTATAAATACATGTTAATTTGGATTCATATGTTGTTTTTTTCTGACTTTATGTGAACGAAAAGACACAAATTCGCCCATTTTCTCATTGGAAATATGTACATTTCAAAATATCACTGTCCTGGTCACAAAAGCAAAGTTTGTGGGGAATAATAGCCATTTTCTATACTTTTGAGGGATAAGCAATTAGGAAATAACACTTACTACCCAGGAAAAAATAAAGAAAAAATTTGTTACACAGTGTTATTAAATAACCGTCTGATCGCAGTTATTAGAGACATCCGTGATTATTGAGCATTCAAATTCCAATCAAATGTTATTTACCAAATAAGGGAATTTTAAGCGAAAATACTGTATAAATGCCATGCACGGCCCATTTGGGTGTCATTCAGTTGAACTCCGAGTCCGAGCGTCACTGAGCCGCACCGCGGAGGTCAACCAGCTCTGTCCTGAAGAGCGCGTGAAGCGATCTGATGCGCACGCTGTCAACAGAGGCTCGAGCCAAACTCCTGCAAAAATATAAACGAACAAGTATTATATTTGATAGTGAACGCAAAGCGCTCCGTTTTCACTTTAATGACCGTGTAATGGCAAATGTTCCTGGTTCATACATGCACTGTTAATGACACGCAGCGACAAAGAGGAGGAGATGCACACTATTTCTGTGGTGTGATAAAATGATGAAACGAAATCTCAAATGTTGTGCTTCATGACAAATAAGGGCTTAAGAGTCGTGGGTTTAATTTCAATAATGTGTGAAAGTGAAGAAATTAGGAAAGAAATATTCTACTATTGGATATTATAAAAATGTAATATAAATATAATAATATAATATATATATATATATATATATATATATATATATAATATATTAGTTCAAAAAACAAGTGTACTTTTTAAATGGACCAAAACTAAAGTTGACCAAAAACAGACATATTTTAAATATTTAGAAATATTTTGATATTTAAAACATTATTTTCATGTCATTCATAAGTTTTTAAAGCCTTAAAAAGGAAATCATAGTTTATTCCTATTATGAAGCACACATGCACAAAAAAAAAAAAACATCTTAAAAAAATGACAATTTATGATAATTAATCGTGAAAGCCCTTAACGAGACAATTAATCGTCACAGCCTAAAACAGACAATTAATCATCATAATCGCAATTATTTGTTCGACAATTAATCGTCAGCCAAATTTCATAATCGTGACAGCCCTAGGTTTAGTACCGAGTAATTATTATAGTTGTTGTAATTACATAGTATGTAAATGTAGAACAGTACTGTAAAATAAAGTGCTACTTAAAATGTATAACACAATTGTAAGATTTTATTTAACTTATCTAACATTATCCGTTATTAGAGTATGGTCGAATAAACCGATGGACACCATCGGGTCGATATTGCGTTGCATGTTAACTCCTTAAAGGCGTTCATATCTGCTTATCCAATGTGCACATATTGTGCTTATGCCTCTTCACGGTTTGATGTCAACAGCACAGAATAACATTTCAAATGTCACGTAAACATGGATTTCTTGCTTTTCTGATTTTATTAAATGAGCTGATTTGGGAGTAATAAGCGTACTGGTGTGCATGTACAGTAAACGGGCTCAATGTCATAATTGGATCGCAAATGAAACAACACCAAATGTGCAGTAGAGACCCAGCTTATCCATGATAGAGTGAATCTCCAGGATCGTTTTCGATCTCTTGTGCGGTTTGCTTCTCTTTCGGTACAGAGTCTAGAAGTGTGTCGGGCCGCATTGAGAAATGGCACTTTTAGAGTTGTGCTTTTTAGGCAACTTTGTTCATTAATCTAATTGCTTGATATTAATTAAAATGACATGAATGTAGACTTAATCAACAAAAGCAAACGTGACTTCAGTCATTTTTAATTATACTTGGCAATGTTCTGCGTTATGAGCGATAGCGATCATTGACGATATGACACACTCTATCAGAGTTGCACTTTATGAAAATTAGTGACGCAATGCGGCCAAAATGAAGCTCGTGCGATTTGCCCCGATACAGTTGGATAACGTAGTCGAGTAGGAACGCCTACTAGAAACCAACAGCATAAGAGACTCGTTGACCTCCAGTGTTTTAAATCACTGTATGTGTGAACGCCCCTTAAGCAAAGACCAGTGATTCACTATGGTAATCGGATACTTGGTGGGAATTCTGTGCGAGTTTGTCTTAATCCTTCCAAGAAGATGACACAGCACCATTTCCAAGAGAAAATGATAATGCAATACAAATCCTGTTTGTGGAAGCCAGCAATCTCTCTGTAAGACTTATATGTTTGATGGTGGAGAACATACGAAACCAAAAACTGCTGCATTGGCAGACGATTCACCAGAGTCTAACGCCCAGTTAGAGTCTGAATTGACACTTTTGGCTAAGATGCTTTCTCCCTAAAACTTCTGTAATATTTATACTAGAGGACGATAGTGGATTTTGCAGGTACCGATAACTAAGGTGGCAGAAAATGCAAATAACCAATTAATTGGCTGATAGATTTTAAATCGATTTACAGAATGCACTAACACTTTCTTAGCCTTTCCTTACTATGACTGGTACAGACATAGAGTCCAAAATGAATAAAATCCCAGATGCAGTTTATTGTCCAACCAAAATCTCAATAATAACCAGAAAAAAAAAGAAAGAAAAAGATTTGGAGCATAACGTGAGACTATGAACAAGCCCGAAATACACACACTGGTACTTATTTCAGGACACTTATTTTAAAATGATGGAGACATGGCTCTGTTATAATGTACTACATTTAAGTATTTACCAAATTAAGCTTTTTATAGCCTAAATATTCACCAGTTTAAGGATTTTGCTTATGCATATTTCTCCAGATTTTTCTGGAGAAGTTGGGAAAAAGATGAATGTGCTGATGGGGCATGAATCCATATAGTCACATTTTTCTTTTCATGTCCTCATTTCATTTAGAATACTTCATGTTTCTATTCAAAATAACCAAACCATTTGTGTGAGGATAAAAATATGGATGAGTATTGTTTTGATTTTACCTCTAGAAGCCACTGTTATACTGTAGAACCAAGATAGAACAGGTAAGATAGAATCCTTCAGCGCCAGCCACAGAAGAACATGGATAAACAGATTTTTTTTTTTTTTTCCCAATTTGCAATGCCCAATTCCCAATGGGCTCCAAGTCCTCGTGGTGGCATAGTGACTCGCCTCAATCTGAGTGGCGGAGGATAAATCTAAGTTGCCTCCGCGTCCGAGACTGTCAATCCGCTCATCTTATCGTGTAGCTTGTGGAGCACGTTACTGCGGAGACGTAGCGCGTGTGGAGGTCCACGATATTCTCCATGGCATCCACGCACAACTCAACATGCGCCCCACCGAGAGCGAGAACCACACATAATGGCGACCACAAGGAGGTTACCCCATTTGACTCTACTCTACTTTACATTCCCTAGCAACCGGGCCAATTTGGTTGCTTAGGAAACCTGGCTGGAGTCACTCAGCACGCCCTGGATTCGAACTCGCGACTCCAGGGGTGGTAGTCAGCGTCAATACTCGTAGAGCTACCCAGGCAAGTGTTTATCCCGTAATTTTTTCCCCCGAAGGTATTTCATAGAAGTCATCATAAAAGAAAAGCCATGAACTAAACCAACCAGCTCCGATGTGAATCACAACATTAAAAACTTTGATTTGAAGGAAGCGTATTTTTAACAAAGTTAAATTAACATGGACCAATAACTTCACAGAAACATATACCATCATTACAACCTCAGAGCTGATGGCAAGTCTTCCTTTAAAGGTATATAAATTATCGTTAAATATCAATTCACCAATGGAGGAAATTAATGGGATTTTTACTTCCATGACCAGACTGCTGCGCTCTACTGTATTTATCCCATTATGGGAAAAGACTGTGGTTAGAAACTGCACCTAATCATAATAATGACCCAACTCAATACAGGTAATAAAAAAAGAAAAAAACGAAGAAAAAAAGATATGACAGCATATCAAATACTTGTGAGATCTTCTTGAGAAAAGCAACTCTTCCTTCCTTAAGTCCGTCTCAGGGTTTTACCTGCATGACCTTGGTCTGGATTTCCTCTAGCTGGGAGCGTTTGCTGCGCTGTCTGCAAACTTCTTGATATTTGGTGTACTGCTCCCTCAAAGAGTCCAGGAGCTTCATGACCTGAGGCTGAGCAAGCAGTTCATCGTCCATTGGTGACCAGGCTGTACCACCACCTCCTCCACCCTCTGAACCATTGAACCGCCTCTGCTGAAGCTCTGACAACAACTCATGTCCTGTGAGACAAGAAAAAGACAACATTGAGGAGAGAAATCACAGAGGTTTAAAAGTACAGTTCACTCGAAAATGAAAATTCTGTGATCATTTACTCATCCTTATGTTGTTCCAAACCAATATGACTTTTTCTTCCATGGAAAACAAAAGAAGATGTTAGACAGAATGAGAGTGAATGGTGACTGAGGATGTCAGTCTCTAACCACAGATTAAAGAAAGTTATATGAGAGTGAGTAAATGACAGAAATGTTCATTTTTTTGGGTGAACTACTCCCTTAAGCCGCTTGGAAAGTGAAAACAAAGAGGAAAAAAGCAATTATAAAAAGTTTTAAAAGCAATTTGTCAAACAGAGAAAGAGTGACAAATGCAAATGTGATGGTAAATCTTCCGGTTTGTCAAGTTCGATTACAAAAGAAGTGTGCTGAGGTAAAAGCTGACGGACTGGCTTAACGTATTCCTACACCAATGCTGAATTAAATCAGTAGCTGGGTTTCCATTCATATATTTGTATGTGCATTTAGGGATATCGCATAACTGCTGGAAGGAAACACCAAGACGGCAATAAGAACTCCAAAATGCGCATAAAAACCGTATATGCTCGCTTGAGGTGGATACATTTTTATTCATTAAGAAGAAATGCACATAAACTATGATGGAAACACATTTAACAAATAATTTACTATTGAACTTATTAGGAATACATGGACTAATACCATAATTACCGAATACATGGCTATTTACTGGACTAACCAGTGGACTGGTTAACAGTAGTTACATTTTTGCGTGAAGTACTTCTTAAAACAAAGTGAAGGCTCTTACATTGGGCAGATGCTCTCAGAATTGATAGAGCTATTCTACAGCTTGGTGCAAGAGACATACTGATCATCAGGGCAGATACAAGAGCTATGAAATCACTTTGGAGTGTTAAACACCACCAAAGCCAAGTTCTTAGCTCTACTCCACCAATAAAACTGCATGGATTCACAGGCCAGCTGGAAAAATAGCTTCACTGTTGACATCACACCCTGGATACAGCATTGTAGTCAAAATTCCCCCACCAAAATTTGCTTTTGCCTTAAGTCCATCAATTTGACCCAAAATATTTAAAAACTGGTTAAGGCAATACCACGGTTTTGCAATTTCTTAGACGTAGAACTTACAGGCTATGAACATAGATAGCATACATTGGCACTCACCAGTTTGAAGGACTGTTTCAGGATCAAATGAAGGCAGAATGATGTTCTCTGTCGACCTATGGGAGTAATAGCATGTTAATGATCACAATGCCACTTGTAAGCCAAAAGTCCTACAATGAAAAAGTTTCTACAACACAAGATGAGCGGCAAGCAATATATGCTTACATTAATGTCTAATAATATACAAAGTCTGCTTAACCAAGCCTTGTAACTAATGTTTTGTGGAAATACTAAAAAAAGTTGAATGCGCAAAAAAATTATATACCTTTTTTTGGTAACACTTTACAATAAGGTACCATTCACATACATTATATCCATTAGGCATCATTAACTAACAATGAACAATATATCTTTTTTACAGCTTCTATTAATCTTTGTTAATGTTAGTTTATTTTTTATTTACTGTTGGTTCATGTTAGTTCACAGTGCATTAACTAATGTTAACATACATTTTCATTATCAAAAGTTGTATATGTTGAAATCAATATTAAAGGAATAGTTAACCCCCCCCAAAAAAATCTCATAATTTACTCACCCTCATGCCATCCCAGACGTGTATGACTTTCTTTCATCTGCAGAAATCAAATGAAGATTTTTAGAAGATATTCTCATCTCTGTTGATCCATAAAATGCAAGTGAATGGGTGCCAAAATTTTGAAGCTCCAAAAATCACATTAGTCAACATAAAAGTACTCCATAAGACTCCAATGGTTAAAATCAACATCTTCAGAAGCAATATGATAGGTGTGGGTGAGAAACAGATCACTTTCACATTCTTCTTCTTGTGTTTTTGGTAATTCACATTCTTCATGCATATCGCCCCCTACTGGTCAGGGAGAAGACTTAAGCAAAAAAGGACTTAAATATTGATCTGTTTCTCACCCACACCTATCATATCACTTCTGAAGATATGAATTAAAACACTGGGAGTCATATGAATTACTTTTATGATGCCTTTATGTGCTTTTTGGAGCATCGAGATTTTGGCACCCAATCACTTGCATTGTATGAAGAACTGAAGTTTTCTACCAAAAATCTTCATTTGCGTTCTGCAGATGAAAGAAAGTCATACACATCTGGAATGGCATGAGGGTGAGTAAATGATGAGAGAATTTTCATTTTTGGGTGAACAATCCCTTTAACCAAGATTAATAAAATCTGTAAAATTTTAATTATTTTTAGATCATATTAACTAATGTTAACAAATGGAACTTTATTGTATAAATTAGGTGTTACCATTCTTTTTTATAGTACTTAAATGTAACATTCTGTTTCAGCAGCCTGAAATAGCAATATTAGTTCCACAATTAATGCTGAGTTTGGGGGAGGACCTGTTTGGAAACAATTGTTATTTTTTGCAATTCCATTTGGTTCCACAAAAATTACAATTCAATTTTGTGCTGCAAATGACACAGAGATTCCACACTTCACCTTTATGAACAGAGTGAAAAGTCACATAATGGGGGGCCTGGGTAGCTCAGAGAGTGTTGACGCTGACTACCACCACTGGAGTCGCGAGTTCAAATCCAGGGTGTGCTGAGTGACTCCAGCCAGGTCTCCTAAGCAACCAAATTGGCCCGGTTGCTAGGGAGGGTAGCGTCACATGGGGTAACCTCCTCGTGGTCACTATAATGTGGTTCTCGCTCTCGGTGGCGCACGTGGTGAGTTGTGCGTGGATGCCGTGGAGAATAGCGTGGGCCTCCACACGCGCTACGTCTCCGCGGTAACGTGCTCAACAAGTCACGTGATAAGGTGCACGGATTGACGGTCTCAGACACGGAGGCAACTGAGAGTCACTACGCAACCACGAGGACTTAGAGTGCATTGGGAATCGGCATTCCAAATTGGGGAGAAAAAAAAAAAAGAATATATATATATATATATATATATAAATAAATGTCACATAATGCCTGTAATTTTCCTTAAGAGTTACACCAGTTCCATTGAAGACAGTACATAAAGACGCAGGGATAATTATTAGGTTATTTAGCCATTACCCACTGCAACATAACATTGTGAAAAATCAATTTGCTCAGTTTAAATAAGCTTCAATAGAATAAATCACAAACAGTGCAGTGGTTTGGAGCTACAATCCTCTAACACTAACAATAAAGAACCAACAAGAAATCCATTTATCTAAAAAATATTTTTCCAGGATTTTTTGTTTTCTTGCTGAAATGGCAGCTATTATTAGCCAGGAGATAATGAGCCATATAATACCTGTCCTTGTCTGCCTGGCTTCCTTTCTCATTTTCATTGATGACGGTAAGTTCATCCAGCAGGGATGTCGATTCCTTAGTGAATTTTTCAAAGACCTAAATAGAGCACAAATGAGAAAAAAAACAACAGCAGTTATAAACAGTATACTGTTAAAACCAACTATTAGGGCTGGGAAACACAGCTAACATATCAAATTGTGATATTTTTTAGCTTTTTTACAAGATCTCAATATTTAGGCATTTGATCTACAACTTTAAATCTACATTTTAATACATTACAAATGCCATGACTTCTGCGAACATTTTTGAGTGATGATGCAAACGAATCATTGAATGAGTTTAGAATTAATTTATTGACAGCAAGAAATCAATTCAAATTAACCACCTGAAAAAATAAGCACTTAAATAAGCATTTAAATTAGGGCTGTTGATTTAACGCGTTAATTATGTGTAACTCATTTTATAAAAAAATAACGTGTTAAAAAAAATAACGCTATTAATCATCCCCTCTGATGCGTATGGATTTTCCTACCATGAGCAATTCAGTCTTGAAGTATATCTGTTTTTACGAGCCGTGATAATAGGTGGCAGCGCACCTCAACAAACCTCACAAGCAGCACAGCCACAGAATGAGAACCCCTCACTTAGGAGGAAGCAGAGGTGTGTGGAGCACAACAGAATACAGGAATCTTGAGATGCGATTTTCAGAGTTTTCACAGCTTTTAACTTGACACAGCATCCTAAAACTTTGGTGTTTATGATGCTAAATACCAGTGAGACACTCCAAATACATCCTTCTGGAGGCACGCAAATGTAGATAGAGCGACAATTAAAAATAGTGCAGATGGAACGTAAGAACGTGTACTGTGAACTCAACGCAAAACAGATTGTTGTCAGCTGTAGGCTTGTTCACTGAAATGAGAATAAATCAAAATATATTGGAGTTCTTAAGCCACTTTTTGCATTGTCTTATCAATGCTTTATTCATCTGCCACAATAATACAATTGATATCAAACTGAATTTCAATCCGAATTGCATAATGAATTGAATTACAAATTATCTTTATTTAGGGGCCTTTCTCAGCAAATAATGATGTATGCGATTATGTTAAATTAATGTTAAAATCATTGATATTCACACTGTGGATTAATATTGGCATCAAAATCATTGCAAATATATTGCAAATATTTGATATATCACCCAGCCCTAACAACCACCACAGCTTTGCATAATTGAAGATTTGGTTCTTACCAATCTTTTATTGACCCAGTCCAAGTGATCATAAACCAGACTCCCGCCAAACTCATCCGTCAGCTGGCATGGCTCGATGTAACGTGTAAGTTTATTGGCAGACACCAGAATCACCTGAAACAGAGGAAATGAACTCTCAGGTCTCACTGAGAACTAGAGATCTGGGCTGCATTTCCCAAGAGCATCGTAAGCCCAAGTAGACTGTAGAAAACATTGCCGCCAATGGTCTCTACGATCTACTTAAGCTTGCATTGCTTTTGGGAAACGTAGCCCTGACTAGTCTATTAGTGAGGTCAAGTTTTTATATTTTTAATGGTACTGGAACCTGTAATCAGCCTAATTTTAAGCCTATTGTAACACCGTTTAGTTGACTAGTCATCAGGTTGCCTGAACAACTAATCAACTACGAATCAACTAATCAGTCGTAAGGAAAGGAAGCCCGGTAAACTTGGTGCTACATTTTGAAAACATGTAGTTTTACATATCCTTATTGAGGATCAAAGCAATTTCAACGTGCCAAGGACCTGAAAAAAAACAAAAAACAACACCACACACTTCTGCACCTTTGCTTCCCATTTGTTGAGAAGAAAAATTAACAGAGGTCAAAGTACACGACTCACTAATGGTACCAAATGCACAGGAATCTGTGTGCAATGTAGCATAATCTAAAACTGCTAAAGATTTCCTGCAGCAGAAATGTCACGGAAGGTTAACGATCCATGAATAATTTATATGACATTTGAAGGCATATAGGACACACTCTGTGGGTAAAGCAGCCCTTCTGCAGGGTCAAAAATCACAAACCACCACCTAATGTCAGTCACACCCATTATCAACAATTATCAAATGTTCATAAACCTTACTGTCAGCTTCAGGAACGTGTAGTGTAAATGTTTATTAACATGCAAATGTAAAAGTTTCTTTACTTTATGTCTGCTCAATATGTGCTCATCACTTAGTTTGGTGTTTGCTGTCTCAATAACAGCGATGGGTCACTTCCTGCTGAATGCTATAAAGACTTCATACATGTGTTCAGCTGAGTCAACACATGGGACGGTGTTGCAGCCAGAGACACCAAAGAGGAGACAAGGAAAAATATTTTGCATTCATAATGTCTGGGGTACATTACTCACAGGATGTCAGAGAGGCGGGTTTCCTTTTGCTGTGGCCACATGCACACTGAAGCTAAATACAGTTGTCATTTCTCTTCAAGTTTGGTTATTTTCACAATGTGAACCATGTTCTACAACCTAATGCACTCTTTAAAAAATGTTTGGTAGCGACAAACAAATTTTCATTCATACTGCATAGTGTGTACAGAACTAAACTGAACAGCTCATCTCAAAAACACGTCTTGATTAATTTGCAAATGATGATCCGTGGCAGTCTTAAAGTAAAGTATAGATTTTGGTCAACTTAAAGAGCATAAACAAAACTCAGTGCCTCTGTTGACACCAGTTTACTAATAACTGACATTATTATGTCTCCATTTGAAATATTGCTAATATATTCAGGGCTGTTCACACCAAACGCTTTTTTGTGCTAGTGCAACTAATAGAACAGAACACAAGTGTTGAGCTGCGTTTTTAACAGTTAAAGTTTTGTTTTTCCTCTGTCTAATGTCTAAAAAACGTGACACTCCTGCACAGGACACTAAAGACAAATAATTCAGAGAGATGCAGCATTCACTGTAAACAGCACCTCTTACTGTCACTACATTCATTGCTACAATTCTGGGATTGACTCTTGGATTCTGTACACACACGGAATGATAAGTTCACTCTTGTAATTAAAGAATGTTCTGGGTTCAATACAAGTTAAGCTCAGTTGACAGCATTTGTGGCATAATGTTGATTACCACAAAAAATTATTTTGACTCGTTCCTCCTTTTCTTAAAAAAAAAAAAAGCAAAAGCAAAAATCAAGGTTACAGTGAAGAATTTACAATAGAAGTGAATGGGGACGATGAAAGTGAATGTAGCCAATTTTTGGAGAGTTTAAACCACTAATATATATATAGAACTGGATCACTAATGCAACAGTAAACTTCCCAGCAGGAGGTGAAACCACCGAAAGTGTTCAAGCGGCCATCTTGGTATGCTAAAACTGTCATAGAGCAATGACTGACAGGCGAAAACACCCCCGTTTCATCGTCTCCGACCTGCTGATATGACAGTCGCATTTAGCCCTCTAGTGACAATCACGTTTAATTTTGAATTTGCTCGTAATGGATAATATTATTTACGAGGGAGAAGATATACTCCGATCGCGATGTCAGAGCATTCACCTGCCCCGGTGTTCAGTCTATTAGTACAGCACAACGATCACCAAAGGAAGTGGCAAAACTGTCCACAAATTGTAATGCAAGTAGAAAAAGCTGGAATATCGGCTTGATTTGGGTTACAATACATCCTCAAACCCCGAAAGGGACTTTAAAAAAATCAGATTGGGATTTCAAAATTTCCTTAAATGCCCAGAATTTGCTTGTTTTCATATTGAAGTGCTCTCTGTAATCATACATGGATACATATCATATATACGTGTCCGTTTGCCATTTAAACCTAGCGTATCAGTTTAATTTTAACCAACTTTGCCTTGCGTGTCTCCCTCACTTTTAGTGCCAGATGCACACGTGATAGAGAGCGAGCACACGCTCTTATTCAAGTGACCGCAAGAATAAGGCCCTTTTTTTTATGAAAACAAAACAAGTAACTCTGAAGTTTGTTAGAGGTGGATACTGTTTGATGCAGATGTACATAACTTGCTCGGGCTTTCAAGAAAAAAGAATAATTCCCAAATTTAAATAAATAAATAATTACATGTGTAGGACGTTTGCATTGTAGGGATGTACATGCAGATTTCAGATATAAAATCCATGATTGAATGACTAATGTTTAAGTCAGTAGGGACATTGGAAACACTGGAATGTTTGGGCATAGCAATATGGCAGCGTAGTGGCTTCACTGTTATGACGTCATGAGCAATCCAGTTCTATATACAGCTCTGAAACAAATTAAGAGACCACTGCAAAATTATCACTTTCTCTGGATTTACTATTTATAGGTATGTGTTTGAGTAAAATTAACATCTTTGTTTTATTCTATAAAGTACTAACAACATTTCTCCCAAACTCCAAATAAAAATATTGTCATTTAGAGCATTTATTTTCAGAAAATGACAATGGTCAAAATAACAAAAAAAAATGCAGTGTTTTCAGACTTTGAATAATGCAAAGAAAACAAGTTCATATTCATTTTTAAACAAACACAGTACTAACTTAGGAACAGTTCATAAATCAATATTTGGTGGAATAACACTGATTTTCAATCACAGCTTTCATGTGTCTTGGCATGCTCTCTACCAGTCTCTCACATTGCTGTTGGGTGATTTTATGCCACTCTTGGCGCAAAAATTCAAACAGCTCAGCTTTGTTTGATGGCTTGTGGCCATCCATCTTCCTCTTGATCACATTCCAGAGGTTTTCAATGGGGTTCAGGTCTGGAGATTGGGCTGGCCATGACAGGGTCTTGATCCGGTGGTCCTCCATCCACACCTTGATTGACCTGGCAGCGTGGCATGGAGCATTGTCCTGCTGGAAAAACCAATCCTCAGAGATGGGGAACATTGTCAAAGCAGAAAGAAGCAAGTTTTCTTCCAAGATAACCTTGTACGTGGCTTGATTCATGCGTCCTTCATAAAGACGAATCTGCCCGATTCCAGCCTTGCTGAAGCACCCCCAGATCATCACCGATCCTCCACCTAATCGTCTAATGGTTAGACAGAGACCTTGAAAGGCCTTCAAGCCACAGTGTCTCGCATCCACTGTGAAATTTGGTGGAGGACTGATGATGACACTGTAAACTTCTCACATTTCCAGTGAATAATGACCTAAATTTGTGTCTGTTCCTCAAACAAAGCTTTAGTATGGCTTCAGAAGACTTTGAGTATAGCGCAAATTTCAAATTGACAAATTTTATGGTTCTTTTATTGTCCTTTTAGGAGCTCGACAGCCGTGGTCACTATGGACTGTCATTGTATGGAAAAAACCATGTGACAAATTCTACAAAGAATCCCCTTTTGTGTGTGTAGAGCTGAGGAGGGCGGGGCCGGGCTGGAATGAGACACACCCGGTCCCCAATCAGCCTGATGGGGCGCGCGAGGGATAAAGACGGCCGGGGACGACAGTTCGAGAGAGAGAGAATTACAGACAGCTGTGCTGTGTTTTTAGTTGTGTGTTTTTGGTTGGGTTTTTGTTTAATAAATTATTATTTAAGTTGTCAAGCCGGTTCTCGCCTCCTCCTTTCCTCTAAACCCCCTTACACTGGTGCCGAAACCCGGGAAGGAGGAGGGATTCCCGTCGCAGAGTCCTCGACACTGCCGTCCACCCAGGGGAGCGCCGCTGCCGTCCGACGGGGGACGGAGTAGCCCGACTACCCGGACGCGGGGAACGGCCGTCGTCCGCGAGGCGAGTGGGGACGGGACTCCACGACCGCCTGGAGCGAGGGAGCCGCTGCCGGGGGCGGAGGAGTGCCCTGCCGTCCCCCGGGAACGCGGAGGGGTCGAGAGAAGACCGCCGTCCGCGGGGGGGAGGAGGGAAGTGACTCCCCGACCGCCTGGAGTGGTAGGGCCGCTGCCAGGAGCGGAGGAGAGTCTCCACGGGACGCCGGGAACGCGGAGGGGCGCTCTGTCCGCTGGGGGTCGGAGGTCTGACTCCGGTCCGCCCGGGGAGGAGCGGCTGCAGTCCGCCTGAGAGGGTGGAGTAGTGATCGAGGACCACGCGACGGCGCATCAGAGAATCGGTGAGTTTCTTTTTCTCTCTCTCTCCTCTCTCTCTCTCTGCCGCTCCGTGTTGGCCTTTCCCTCGCCATTTTGTGTTGTTGTTTTTTCTCCTCCCAGGTCGAGGAAGGCGGGGAGGACCCGCCGGCAGTCGGGGCATAAGGCACGCCCCCCCACCCGGAGAGGAAGGGTGGGGGGGGATGTACGTCATGCTGGGGGCTCCCCGGCCTGAGGCAACGCCGGGAGGAGTGTAGAGCTGAGGAGGGCGGGGCCGGGCTGGAATGAGACACACCCGGTCCCCAATCAGCCTGATGGGGCGCGCGAGGGATAAAGGCGGCCGGGGACGACAGTTCGAGAGAGAGAGAATTACAGACAGTTGTGCTGTGTTTTTAGTTGTGTGTTTTTGGTTGGGTTTTTGTTTAATAAATTATTATTTAAGTTGTCAAGCCGGTTCTCGCCTCCTCCTTTCCTCTAAACCCCCTTACAGTGTGGCACAGAAAAAAGAACGACATGGGTGCGAGTAAATAATGACAATTTTAATTTATGGATGAACTATTCTTCTAAAATCCATCTGCTCATGAAACTTTTAATCTAAACTTTTTATTTAATCAAATTACTGTGCCCTTTCAACCTTCTTGCACTGTGACCCTGAATGCAAACCTGGTGCTGTAGCAGGGACTCAGCAGCTTGGACATGTGCCAGTGCTGTCCTCACATCTGCAAGGTTAGCTGGAGGAGATTAAACACAGCACCTGCTAAAGCTCTCTAATCAATGCAGTCCCATCTTAAAACAGCTTGAGCAATTGGATTTAGGTTGCCCTGCTAAGAATTTACTAATTTGACCATGTTTACTTGCACTTTTCAGATTAAGGTCCATTTCCGGATTAAGCATTTATTCCATAAACTTTCATATGCAACAGATGCACATTCTTTTCCAGGTATTCTTGTGGGGAAACATTGGAGATGCTCAATCTTGAAATGTATTTTAATTCATTCTTTGTAATTCTGAACAGTAATTTAATCAACTCTCATTCATGTCCTTGACAACAGCGCACAAGAGCACGCAATGCAACGCAATGCAAAAGTGTAGGTCATGAGCCTTTTGTGGTACTTTTTGCTTTTATTCTTGGTGTGAAGAGACCTTTAAGGTTACAATTTGTTTCAAATGCAATGCAACTTTTGGTTTAGTTTAATCCTACTTCATGAAATTCTGCATTATCTAATGGTTGACCGATATGGTCTTTTTAATGTGAAATGCCAATATGGATACTGATATCTAGAAAGCAAGGTTGCCAGTAGATGATATTATGCAAACATATATAATACAATTTGATGACAGCACATAAAATGTACACAAAATTGCGGAATTTAATTCACCCATTTAAAAAATGTACTCAATTGCTAACAATTACTCAATTCAAAACAGAATTTGCATTATCCATTGACAAGGTTCTAAAATAGGGACCATTCATAACAAACGTGTTCTTGTAAATAAAAAAAAAAAGTTACACACAGCTCAACAAATGGAACAGAATGCAAGTGTCTTGAGACATGTTTTTTAAAAGTTGTAGTTGAACTTCCCACAGCATCTTCAAAAGGTGGTGCTCATGTAAAATACTGAAAAAAAGAAGAAAATAAAAACGCAAGAGGCAGCGCACTGGTCAAAAATGTCCACCTAGCACGTATTGTCGCATTGACATAGAAAATTGCAGCCAGACACAAAGACAAGTTTGGTGTGAACGTCCCCTTACCACTTCTATTTATTGCCAAATTGGATACGGTTTTCAGCTAAATCAAACTCAAAATGGGTGAAATTTGGCCAGTTTTCAGCCAGCATATAGGACTATCACTATTAACGTCTCCCTTTGTTCCAGTGGAATGCAAATCTAAGCATCATCAGTGATCTACTGTACAGTCACCTGAAACCCAAAGAAAGGAAAAATCAGCTGTAATAAGCACAAAAAATCCTCTTCTTGCAGTCTTCTAACAGATGGGTCCTGAGAGGCAGAAAACAAGGGTCCGCTTATTTAATAAGGCCTTTGGGTCTTTGTCTTCCCATATGCTCACGTATGCCAAGCCAAGCATCGGTGATGAAGAGGCAGGAAGACTAATGCAGAGTGCATAGACCTTGTGCACCTGACACAAACCCCCCCCCCATTCAAGTATGGATCCTCAAGTAGGTCAAGAGGATGGTAATGACCATTTTCACAAGTCTTTGTATTCAAGGCTTCACATCCTAATGCTGATACACTGACCTCCATTCAGCCAAATCTGTGCCATCTGCTACTTGCGGACAGCTAGAGGGCCCTGCTGGCCCACATCACAGCTGAAACAGTTTGAGTACAAATAACAATGACTCCAACTAACACACATATACAGAGGTTTCTATTTAGTAGACAGTGGTGCGACTGTCCTTCTGAAGTCACGTCATCTAGTTCTTTGGAAAATCCAGATGACTGTTGCTAGGCATAATGGTATTATTGGTTTATGCCCAAAGAGAGCATGGCACAAGACAACAGCCAGGCAGAGCCAAATGAGCAAGCTGACCGTGGCCAGACCTTATCAGCACAAATACTGTGCATGCATGCATACTGTGGTGTACATCTGCATGATTAAATTATGGTTACGTTAAATGGACATTTCAGCCTAAAATATATGACTTTCTTTTTTCTATGAAACACCACAGCAGAAGTCCAGCAGAATGTCTTATTTGCTATGTTCCATAACAATGAGAGTGCATGTTGACCAGGGGCTGTCAAGCTCCAGAAATGAAAAAAAGCATAAAAAAGGATTCCAATGACTTGTGCAATATATTCCAAGTCTTTTATCCATCAATTCAAATGCTAATTTGCTATTAACTGCTTTTAATATCTCATTTTGTGTTGCACAAATGAAAGAAAGTCATTAGGTTTTGAAAGACATGAGGGTGAGTTTATTTTTAACAAGGTCCCGAATCATTGCGGTCCAATTTTTGCAGTTTGAGCAGACATATCAAAGTGGATATCTTTGCTAGCCTGTCAATTCAGGCTTTGCAAAGACACCATTGTTAAAGGAAGGAGCAGTTCAAAACTATATTGGACCCGACAGCAAACCCACAGCTCACAATCAAGTAGAGCACAGCACTTTATCTCGCTCATCACATGTGAAGAGGGTATTTACATAGGAGTCTTAAAGGCAAAATAGCAAAAACCAGATGGGAAATTATGAAGAAAATTAAAATATATCAGTCACACACACACAAAAAAAACTATTTAACACCATTAATTTAACCACAAACGCATATGTAAATCCAGGTCAATCCAGAACAACACACATAAAGACAGTCCCCATTCAAACCAGCCGTTTAAGCTATTGCATTAGTGCCAATTATAAGATGGCTTTGCAAATAGCAACAAGCACACAGTCTTGTCTCAAAGATACGGTGAAGTCTCCCATTATGAATGAAGATGCACAGTTTCTTTATTTGGAGCTTCATTAACCACAGTCTATGTGGGAAATTACCTATATATTTGCATGAGACCCTTTGGGTGTTACAAATTGGATAAACTGTGGTCTGTGATTTCATTATGTGCAGCTATATGGACTGGTCTGATGTTATACAGAAAAGAGCCATTCTGAACTGATTTTTTAGCCATTTTTTCTTTAGGATTTGGGACGGTAGGATATACACAATGAAAGCTGAGGTAACTACGGTACTATAATGTTTCAAAGACATAATGGGAAATCAGTTACACAAAAGGAGAGGTTAGGCAGAATAATGGCCTCAGCCACAATATACTTTTATTGTATGGAGAAAAAAAAAAAAAGCTGTGATGATTTAGTTTATCAAACTAAATAGCTTTCAACTGTGTTTGATATAATGGTAAGTGATTTTCTAGTACCAATGAGCAATTTAGCATGATTACTCAAGGATAAGGTGTTGGAGTGATGGCTGCTGGAAATGGGGCATGTCTAGATTAGATCAAAAATGACTTTTTTCAAATAGTGATGATGCTGTTTGTGGAGTGTGGAGCTCTCCAGTTCGTTCTGTTTTTGTTTGTTTGTCCTGTGTTTAGTAATGTATTTTCGATCAGTTTCACCAGAGACAAACTGTTAAATATTCAGCAGCAAACACCAGATAATTTTTTACCAGTATTTGATTATTCGGATGTATTGTTGGACATTTTAGTCAGAGGAGCTGCGGTGCGGTACAAGCGTGCTAAAAGACGCAAACGAGGGAAGCGAGCCGGCATGCTGGTCAAACTGCGTCAACGTGGCTTCCAAACCACGCTGCCAAGAATACATCTAGCGAATCTCCGCTCTCTTCCTAACAAACTGGACGAACTACATCTAACCCATACAAATAAGGACTTTGCTAACTCTGCTGCTCTGTGCTTAACGGAAACCTGGCTGAGTGAAACCATTCCGGACAGCACGTTACATCTGCCGGGCTTTCAGAGGATCGCATCGCGGAGTTAACGGGGAAAACGAGAGGCAGTGGAACATGCTTTTACATCAATGCAAGTTGGTGTTTATATTCCTCCACACGTGTGCATGAATGCAGCGCTGCAACAGCTGGCTGATCACAT
This sequence comes from Myxocyprinus asiaticus, assembly GCF_019703515.2. Classification (NCBI taxonomy): domain Eukaryota; kingdom Metazoa; phylum Chordata; class Actinopteri; order Cypriniformes; family Catostomidae; genus Myxocyprinus; species Myxocyprinus asiaticus. Next base: position 43,212,442 of record NC_059354.1, read on the forward strand.
CACAGACACGGAGCAACAACAGCCGGACTCACTTATTATTACTCTTGGAGATTTTAACAAAGCAAACCTCATATGTGAACTGCCCAAATACAAACAGCACATTACATGCCCAACCAGAGACAGAAATATACTGGATCACCGTTACACTACATTAAAGGATGCATATCGCTCTGTCCCTAGAGCAGCTTTGGGACTCTCTGATCACTGTCTGGTTCATCTTCTTTCAACCTACAGGCAGAAACTAAAATCAGCTAAACCTGTAGTTAAGACTGTAAAGAGATGGACCAATGAAGCAGAGCTGGAACTACAAGCCTGTTTTTGAAGCTGCAGCACCGACGAGCTCACAGATACTGTGACATCATATATCAGTTTCTGTGAGGACATGTGCATTCCTACTAGGACTTATTTAACATACAGCAATGACAAACCATGGTTTACAGCAAAACTATAGCTTCATAAGGCCAAAGAGGATGCTTACAGAAGTGGGGATAAAATCTTGTATAATCAGGCCAAAAACACACTGACAAAGGAGTTCAGAGTGGCTAAAAGAAGCTACTCTGAAAACCTGGAAAACAAGTTATCAGCTAATGACCCTACATGTGCTAACCAGCTGGCCCCCATCTTCACACAGATCTTCAACATCACTGGAGCACTATGAATTTCCCAGCTTTTTCAAACGCTCCACCATCATCCCTGTCCCAAAAAAAAACAAGATTGCAGGACTTACTACAGACCTGTCGCCCTGACGTCTGTGGTCATGAAGTCATTTGAGAGACCAGTGCTGGTTTCTGAATCCACTGCAGTTTGCCTATCGAGCTAACAGGTCAGTGGATAATGCAGTCAATATGGGACTGCATTACATACTGCAACATCTACACAGACCAGGGACTTATGCAAGGATCCTATTTGTGGACTTCAGTTTGGCTTTCAACACCATCATCCCTGCTCTACTATGGAATAAATTAACCCAGCTCTCAGTTCCCACCTCTATCTGTCAGTGGATGACCAGCTTTCTGACAGATAGGCAGCAGTTAGTGAGACTGAGGAAATATATATCTGTATATAACATATTTGAACAATATTATTGCCCTACTGTAGTTTCCTCCATATATTTATCTGTTGTATCTTATATTTTATTCTTATTTCACTGTTTACATTATATATATATATATATATATATATGTTTATATACACTGGCAGTCAAAATTTTGGAACAATGTACAGATTTTGCTCTTATGGAAAGATATTGGTACTTTTATTCACCAAAGTGGCATTCAACTGATCACAATGTATAGTCAGGACATTAATAAAAGTGAAAAATTACTATTACAATTTGAAAACAAAATTCAGAACTTCTTAAACTACTTCAATGTGCTCTCATCAAAAAATCCTCCAAGTGCAGCAGTGACAGCTTTGCAGATCCTTGGCATTCTAGCTGTCAGTTTGTCCAGATACTCAGGTGACATTTCACCCCACGCTTCCTGTAGCACTTGCCATAGATGTGGCTGTCTTGTCGGGCACTTCTCACGCACCTTACAGTCTAGCTGATCCCACAAAAGCTCAATGTGGTTAAGATCCAGTTGTCCTTTGTCTTTGAAGTCTGTAGTGTACACCTTTGTATGAAATCTTCAGTTTGTTTGGCATTTTCAATTATTGTATAGCCTTCATTCCTCAAAAGAATGATTGACTGATCAGTTTCTATGAGAAAGTGGTTTCTTTTTTGCCATTTTTGACCTAATACTGACCTTAAGACATGCCAGTCTTTTGCATACTGTGGCAACTCAAAAACAAACACAAAGACAATGTTAAGCTTCATTTATCGAACTAAATAGCTTTCAACTGTGTTTGATATAACAGTAAGTGATTTTCTAGTACCAATTAGCAATTTAGCATGATTACTCAAGGATAAGGTGATGGAGTGATGGCTGCTGGAAATGGGGCATGTCTAAATTTGATCAAAAATGACTTTTTTCAAACAGTAATGGTGCTGTTTTTTACCTCAGAAATGTCCTAAATATACTTTGTGATAAGTTGAATGCCACTTTGGTGAATTAAAGTACAAATTTCAGCAAAATCTGTACATTATTCCAAACTTTTGGCCGCCAGTGTATATATTTCTAATGTTTGTATGTATTTGTTGTATATGTATATTTTTTGTATTCTCTTTGCACTGGAAGCCATGTCACCATGACAAATTCCTTGTGTGTGTTAGCATACCTGGCAATAAAGCTCATTCCGATTCTGCTTTGAAACAACATGTAATGTGAGCACTGTACAAATGAAACTGACTTGAGTGTGTACGCGTGCAGATGTTGTCGCAACTCTAACCAATCAGACTGCAAGGAAGCGCCCAATATGCCTTTGTAATGAATCACAACATTTAAAATGAAATGTTGAAAAAGGTGACAATTGAAATTTTGCTGAAGCTGAGGAATACAGCAGAAACCCTTACCTCAAAGCCAAGCCTGTCCTTCTCCTTCCAAAAGCAGAAATGGGTCACTTTTTTGTCCCAGAATTCATCGGGTTTCACCACACACACGAGAGACACCTCTGCTGGAATCACATTCTGGAAGTAAAGCATCACGCAGTTCATTTGACAAGATCGTAAGGTACCTATATTTTAACATTTGGACTATAATATTATTTGTTATTTGAAATGTATCATTTCATGTGCCTAGTTTAGTGCCTAGTGTGACCGTGATTAAAGCGGTCAGTTCCAGACAGGCAGTCAGTCTAGAAGTTTGCAACTCAACCCAGGCCCGACAGGACCCAAGAAACCACTGGATTTCGTGCCAGTTTTTCAAGTATGACTTCGGATTCAAGTCGGGTTTGTAATTAATAGAAAAATAAACAGGCCTACCTACCTTGTTTTGAGCGCGCGCTCTTACTCACAGACGCGGAATGGATGAATTAGGGACCGTTCACCCCGAATGCTTATTTGCGCACATCTGTTTTTTTCCCATTGTTTTTTTTTTCTATGTAAACACATGCTGGACGGACGTCTCTGACTGTTGCACCGTGTCTTGCTGTTTCTTCAGCATCTCGAACAGGACAGGAACAATTTTAAGACACTGTGTCAAGTTATAAAGATTTTTAAGTTTCAGAAACGCATGTCGAGACTCCTGTGTTCTGTTTCATTCCTTGTGCTGCGTCTAGTTTGCTTTTAGCGCGGTTGACACAAAGATTCAACATTGTGAACAAGTTTAGGCTACATAGAGATGACTGTTAGATTGTTTCACATTATTAAAGATTGTTCGGCACCAAGCAAAGATTCAACCCTTGATAAACGGTAAGCCAATGTTTTTATCCTTCTGCTCTGGTGTGCTGACTGGCTGTTCAAACACGTTCACATAGCGCAACGAATAGAACAGAAAGTCAGTGTGATAGGTTGAGATACATTTTTAAATGTTGAAGTTCTTTTTAACTTAAAACAGCATCCAAAAAACATGTCGCTCCAGCGCAAGACGCTGAAAAAAATTGCAAGATATGGCGCAACTGTCAAAGACCATTTATACTTTAAAAATGATTAAAAAACAGCACCAATGGACACAACAATGCATTTAGTGTGAGCGGCCCCTAACTAACCAATTAGATCTGTTAAGTTACTCAACATTAAATGCAATTAGTTTTATAATTTTGTAAGCTGTATAATGCAAACACATTCATAAATATTTAAATGATCTATTTATTGATTTATGGAAGTAGATAAACCAAAGAGGGGAGAGGTAACATGCACCTTCTAGCTTGACAAACATCCCAGCTAACACATGACGTACCAGTTACGTAATGAGATTACGTTGCCGTTCCGTAATGGTCACGTAATTTGGCTAGCTGGGATGATCACTAAATCAACAATTTGAAATCCACTGATCAGTGTTATTGGACCTACTGATTTTGGTCTGGAGAACACAGTTTGATTTCAGAACAAACTCCAGTCATGTCTCCTAATGCCAGCTCTGAAATGGAGAACAGGCTGAGAGATAAAGCATTTGATTCTATCATTTACTGTTGAAATAGAGAAGTTATCGGCCAAATGCTAACGCACAATGTCTCCACTGACAGATCCTGGTCAGGTGGGGGACACTTTATGCAGAGAAGCGCCACACTCTTCTCCATCTCCACAGCCAATACAGCCTGACCCACTTCATGACACGTTAAGCAATAAATTGTCTCCTGTCAATTATTGTTCGCTAAATTGTGAGTGAAAGCTCCTGAACTCTAAAGCATGTTAAAGCGGTTGTGTCTTCTACATTTTATAGTTCAAATGAATATTGCAATTTATAATGAAACAGTTCTTATGCTGCATTAATCAAAGCAACACTGAAATCAAATCGACAGAGATGTTATCGTTATATTTGCATACCACTTTCAGTCTTCTATTGATTGCTGTTCTTTATTACATATATTTGTATCCTTGTTTAAATTTATACAATTGTTTTTCTGCATAATTTCAAAGAAGCAAAATTGACCATACATTTTTTTCATTATAATTGGCTAGATAGAAAACAGCTGCTCGGGGACAATGACAAGATGGCCAATATTTGCTTGCCTTTAGAAGACTTCAATGAAACACAATGCCAAGTCGTAACGTACAAGAAAAAAATATAGAAGGAAAAACCCTTTGAAGAAGCAGCCTAGTTTACAGCAGCAATTCTGTGCTGTGTCCCATAAACAGGGGAAATAACAGGGCAGAACAAGCATCTGTTCAGTTCAACAAAGCTCAAAGTGAACAATTTTCCAACAACACAGTGTGCTCTACAAATCCAGGGAAGATTGCCAGCATAAATAAGCTGCAATGGGCATCTCATGACAGTACTGAACTTTCATTATTTACAAGTATTGCTTGAGAAGGATGTTATGTTTGAAGGGAGTTAATCGCTCATTAAATAATCACCACGGATATTAAAGGTTTAAAAAAAAAAAAAAAAAAAAGACCCAAGAAAATAAAAACAAAATGACTCTGTCATCATTTACTATATCATTAACATCCCTCATTTTGTTCCAAATCCATATGCAGTTTTTTTTTTTTCTATTGAAGACAAACGTACACATTTTTGGAGAATAGTTACACAGCTTATGACAGTTCACAGTGACCAAGGGCTGTCAACCCCTAAAAAGACTAATAAAAACAAAAAGCACCAAGTACCGTATCATAAAAGTAGTTCATATGACTAGTGCGCTATATTCCGAGTCTTCTGAAGATCTCGGCCATTTTTACCAATAACCTTGGCCTGATCCAAAGCAATAATATGGTGCGTTAGGTTACTACACATGCGAGAAGCAATGCTGTTTCTGCGTCAAGCAATGCCAGAGTTTCCCATTAATTACCTAGACTGTGGCAGTCTAATTTGTCCCGCCACAGTTTCATAATGAACCGAAAATATTTATACACTTCTCATAATAACATAAAAGATCTCTAACGTTGTGTTTTGCACCGTTGCTTCAGCAAAGCATCTCTCACTTCCATTCAGTCAACCTACATTTTGGTCTGTTCCTCAGACAAACCCATTGTATGGTTTTAGACTTGAAATATATCACACAAGTAGTATGGACTCGTGATATGGTGCTTGAATGGTGTATTTATGGCATTTTGGAGCTTAACCGTCCCTGGTAACTAACAACTGTTATTGTATGGACAAAAAGTTGTGTAATGATTCTTCAAAAATGTCTACTTGTATATTTCACTGGTAAAAAATAACAGCATACAGGTTTGGATGGCATAAGGGTAAATAAATAATGACAGAGCATTCATTTTCATTTCGGGTGACCTATTCCTTTAATAGGGCTCATTAAAAGAAAAATGAAGTAACAGATGGACATATGGTTTACATAACCTACTTCCATCCTGTTTGCTTTCAGCCAATCTAAACAAAACCATAGAGTAAATAAATAAAAAGAGTTGGGCTCCGCATTTCTTTCATTACCTGCAACATCAGAACGACAGTCTTCACAATATTCCACTGAGATTTCCTCCCATCGACAATGACGGTGAAACCTCGAGCTTTACACTTCTCACTGCAGAAATAGAGCAGAAAAACACTACATTTATTCAGTTGCAAAACACAAATTATAGGCCAAAACATGCTGCCAATCCAGATCAACTGAATCAATTATAATGACTCCGCTGTGGCTGTGTTGTTAAACAGAATAATTTGTTTGATTTGTGGTGGGATTTGAAAATGCATAAACAGGGATTGTTTCAATTTTATGAGTGACTCAAGTGTTTCTATTTCAGTTTATATAAAAATAAAAAATTAGGGCTGAACAAAATAATGGCCATAAAATGCCTATTAAAGGGATAGTTCACCCAAAAACGAAAATTGTCAACATTTATTCACCATCATTTCATGCGCTCACATGTCATGCATGTCACAACAGCTTCAAAGACAGAATTCATCAATTTTACATTTTATTTTTAAACCTTTATACTGTAAAAGCCAACATATCCATGCATGAATGCAATCAGTTAACTTTGTATAAATACTGTATAGTTTGAAACAAATGGCCAACCCAGTGAGATCTATGCACCAAATACGTTCCAGACCCTTGCAGCCTAAAAGACCCTTCAGAGGTCTGAAAAAAAATCAATAAAAGCATTTTTCAACTGAACTCAGTCTGACCGAGAATTATGGCCACTTTCTATTTCAGGTGTGAATACCGTAACAGTGCAAATTACAATGAAATTAATCACAATAATGTTCAATTTCTGCTCTCAATGCATGTGTTTGATTTACAGCCTTTGCAATGGACTGAAATATTAGTGTCAAAAGTTGTTTCCATAAACCCTCTGGCTATATTTGGAATATCAAACTCAGGGGTTAAATTGGTCCGGTACGGTCCAGAACGGCGTTCCAGCACCTTTGATTCCAAAAAGAAGAAAAAGAAATGCTTGTTTGTCAATCCATCCCATTTATTGTATTCTCCGATGCGGTTTTTCTTTGATCCCCTTGACACATTCCGTCTCTATTTAGCAAGTGTACCTCAAGCTCAAAAAATATTTCAAGCTCATTATGCTTCGCTTTAGTCAGTTGTGGACACTGGTAGAGGCAGCATATTCGAGAGCGGCACCAGACCGCGTGCCCCCGCATAGACACGCGTTCCGCTTCCGTACCACGCCGTCGTACGATCTCCGATTCATAGAAATCGCGTAATATGGAATCAACTGCTCATCGTTTCTTAGATCCACTGATATGCAGTAGCGATTTGCTTGTTTTGTTAAAAAGCTGAATACCCAAAGGAGTTTTGAATCATAGGCCTACAACTTGAGAACAAAAGACCACTCCACCAACACACTGTAAAAGGTTTCACTGTTATCTGTATATTGATTCAGCATTTATTTTTTTGAAGAAAAAAAAAAATCTAGCAAATATACAGTGGGATTCACTATAGTGAAAATGCTTCTTCACGAGGCAGTGAAGAATTTTAAACTCTTATAATTTAATGCAAATGTTTTCATTAACAATTACATTATCAGAATAACAATTTGAGTAAAAGGTAGTTGTGCAGAAGGTGTTTGTTTCCCCCGTTAAGAATAATGTGCATTTACTTTTAAATTGTAACATTAGATATAAATTTAGCCGGTTTTATAAGATGACTCCCAACGGGCAAGAAGGTAACTTGTCCCAGCTGTCATCTGACTTTTTATAAAATGTATAAAATACATGTGATATCATTCTTAATTTTATTTTGGTCATCTACTAAACCAGATTTTCCATGCAATTACGTATATTCACAATTAAGTTGAATAATGACATACATAATGATACAGTCAAATCATTAAAACAGAATCCCAGTCAAATCTATTCATCTGGAAGAAAAAACTTCTATGAATTACATACCAAACAGGCCTATTAATAAATCCATATTTAGACACCCATGTATTTTATTAAAAATGTATTATTAATTTTATTGTGTTGCACCTCTGAAATCCCAATTTAACCGCTGATCATACTACCATACTACAGCTGCAGTATTAAGAATGCATTCTTTTCTATACCCACAGAATGCCCGTATGACCTACTACATTTGCCAAAACATGCAGTAAACAACAGATTACAAAAAGTGGAATACTGTGTACAACATAATTGACTTGTAGTGTGATGGATGAACTGGAAATAATTACAGCTGCATCTTTTTCTTGATAAGCAATGTGACAAACTTAGTGAGGTCATGTGATAATATAGCATACAACCATTTAAAATATTTATCATGGAATAATAAAATTTCACTTAATGTTTGTAAAAAAATTAGTAGGTAGTATACACTGTGTACTGTGCAGTATTCAGTAAGTAGTAGGGTTTGAGAACGCATTTTATTCAAATTTTATTATATTCATTTCTGAATTTGCTATATGTGCACCATCGAGCTCTGAAATGATCTATTTAAATTATTTAAATGATTATTTCACAACAGGCTGCTGAGGGCAGTAAATGCAATAAGAACTGCATTTCCAAATAATCCTTCCTGAGAAGTACTAAAAGAATTGTTAATGGAACCTTATGGGATATTGTTAAGAGGAATCAGAAACGGAACCAGAATCTTTAAATTCCTTTCGAGTCCCATCCTTAGAAAGCAGCAAGCTAGTATTCCATTCTGAACATAAGATGCTTTTCCACCATCGGGCCGAACCTTTCGAAGCATGGTGAGGAATGGTTACAGTAGCATTTCCACTTGAGCACTGTTTAGCACGGCACGATTACAAAACTGTTCTCGGACAGGAATTCACAGCATGGTTAGCTAACCGTACTGGTGGAATGGCTTTAGTATGTGGTGACTTAAGATTTGTCAGCGGCAAGGTAACTTATAGCACTTTCAGTTGTTTCTATCCTGCCAAGTTTGCTAATATTTGGGTGAAGATAATTAAAGGTAATAAAAAGTAGATTACAGAGAAGTAGATTACTAACGCATTAAATCTCAAACTATATCAATTTAATGTATTGTCATATACTATTTTCAAAAGTTACTTATATATTATTGTCAATAAATATCCTTTTAGCCAGTGTGGGAACTTTTACCTTTGTATGTATTTGTGTCTGGTGGCAAACACAAGCCCTCAGCAATTAATGGTAAACATCTCGCCTTTTTTCATTGCTTTCCTTTTTGCGAAATGGGCCACGTTTTTCCTGTTTATTAAAAACCAGAGAAGAAAGCAGACCTAAAAACTGGAATATTTTGTCCATAGCACACTAGGGCTGGGTGATATGTAAAAATTATTTTATCGATAATCACCTTAAAAAAATATTACGATATACGATTACATCGTCAACCCCCCTGCCGAGGGTCGGTGAATTTTTTTGCTTTATTTTTGCTTTAAAATTTAAATGTATTTACTGAAACACGAAAAACAAACAAAAGATATTTCTAAGTTCAAATTGCACTTTAAACGAAAAAAGCTGTAAATAGCGAAGCGATCAAAAAATCTTATTTAACCACCTTATTTTAACATTTACCATCTCCAACGACTCCATATGCCATCACTCAAGTATTCATCACAGACACCAGGTGGAAGATCACTAATAGCCTACAGATTAAGAACTAAAGACTATAATAATCAAAATAAATAAGCCTAATAAATTCCCAAAATATGTTCCCAAAATAATGCTGCCAAATGTGTGTTCTTAGCGAATTTGTTTGTATTGTGTTTTGGTAATACAGTTAATGCTGCCTAAAGAAAATAGAACTCAATTTTAAGTTCAAGGTGAACGTGTCTTGCATTACTTTATGATTTAATCAATTTCGTCTTTGTTTCTTTAATACTGAACCTGCAGAGTTGCGTTCACAATGCATGTTAACCGCGAACTGGTCCATGGAAAAAAAGGGAACTAAACTCACAGCACCTCCTGAGATGATTGGAGATCATTTGCAGCATTCTCATAGACAACCTTATTCTTGCAAACAGTTTTCAGATGAATGAAACAGAGAAAAAGAGTGAAAACACTTTACGTGCGCTTGTTCCACGAGACAGGCTTGCGCTGCATGCCTCTTAACAAACAGCAAATCAGACACAAGCATTGACGGCTTTTCTTTTGTCTGATCTTAAAAAACAAAATCTGTGATCAGATCGGTGTTAAAAATTCAATATCGATGATCAGTATCAGCCTCAAATTTCCTGAGCGGTGCACCACTAACCGTAACCATGCCAACTGGCCCGGATCGGCATGGTTTTGTGATGAGAACTGTTCGGCCCGATGATGGAAAAGCAGCTATAGTCTCTATTTTACCTGGGAATGCTCAGCAGGTAGTCGAGGGTGGTGCTGAGCTCCTCCATGCTGGTCTGTTCAGTGCACAGCGGGATGGTCAGAATCAAACCACTGCGCCTGTCCTTGCCTCCTGCAAAAACCAACAGGGCCAAGTCAGGAAATATGCAGAAAATCCAGCACCGCAGAGTGCAGTGTGGTATAAGAATGGAAAAACAGTGTCAGAGTGTGAGGCTTCAAGGAAAAGACTTGCAAAAAACACTATAATTACTTCAGTAATACAGAAAGCCTTTGTGGAGTAGAGCCTCGAGATTTTGCACCATGCAATTAATTCACAGTATATCTGCTAGTGCATGGGAAAATATGCTGTTCCAAGGACATGGAGAGTAAAATAGCTTACTAACTCCTTTCCTAAAAGCTTTTGTTGTCAAATTTACTGCAACGGCCTTGATAAATCAAATGTTAGGGCAGAATGCTTCTTAGTTACATGACAGAAATATTCCTGAATTCATTCCTAACAATTTTTGCTTTAATTTTAAAAGCATCAGTGGTTGCTGGTCACATTTTGTTAAATGTTCTTGTTGAGGTGAACAGAGCCATTTTGATGCAAACATACAACCTTTAGCTTACGATAACAGACAACACAGGCTCAAACTCGAATATTTTGAGTTCTCAAAGCTATAAAAAAAAAAAAATATCGGACATAGTGGAACCTGTGCTCATAGAAATCAGCAAAAAGTGCAGATTCCTGAAGAAGTTGAATGACTGTCTGATAGTCCCGCCCCAAACTCACACCATTGGTTGAGCCAATGTTGCTGTGTTAGGCTGGTCGGGATGCTCAGACAAAAAGAGCAATGTTCTGATGCCACAGAGAGTGCCGCAGACACAGTGTTTACACTTTTCAAGAAAATCAACTTACAAATGGCTTACCTATAGTAGTCTCTGAATATCAAGCTTGGATACGAAAAAGTATTTAATCTTTAAAAATGTATTTTCTCCATGTCTACCTGACAGAAAAGCCAGCTTCTTCTTTAGCACGGACAGTATGACGGAGGCATCCATCCTGGAATGAGTCGATTCTCTACTTAAGTAGCTGCAAGAATTTGAAACACAACAAAGTTCCTTTTAAAGACAACACATCATTAAGAATTCATTTTTTGATTCTCTTCAAATTTCATTTGAGATTACCGGTACCTAATTCCTAACTAGGTTATGGCTGACAAAACCCATTATCGTCATTTGATTTAGCAATTTAAACCACAACAACAATAGATTTACTAATATTCTATGAAGGTAAAATAGTGCCTAAATTATTTGCATGCGCAGAGTAAGATTTGTAAAAGCGTAAATGAAGTTACAAGTGAAAATTTGGATGCACGGAGTATTTATTTATTTTTAGCGCCATGTCAGCAACAAGGCTGTCCACATGGCGAGAACAGATTAAATATCAAAAAACATAAAAATTAAATAAGGAATTTTAGATTTACGTTCGACAGAAACTCTAAAATATTTTTAGGTGATACATTTTTACAAATATCTGTTAAGCTTGTTTCTGAATAAAACCTTTGTCTAATAGTATTAAAAACAGTGCAATCCAATAAAATGTGTTTAATAGTCAGTATAGTCTGACAGGGAAGACATGACAGAGGTTCTTCACCTTTTAATAAAAACCCATGTGTCAGTCTTGAATGACCTATTCGACAACTAGTATATACAATTTGATCATGCCTATTTTTAAGGTTAAAGAAAAGATTATCGGTTATACTAGGATTTACTTAATAAAGCTTAATGTTTTTACATTCGTCCCATTCCATCTGCCACCTGTTACAGATATAGGAGTTTAGTAAGGGTTTTAGGTCTGAGGGTGGAATACTACACTCTGTGATTTCTAGAGTAAGGGCTTCTTTAGCTGCGACGTCTGCTTTCTCATTGCACGACAGTCCAGTATGACCTGGGATCCAGCAGAAAAAGATACTGAAGTTTTCTTTCTGTAAGATGTCTACTTTTGATAAAATAACTCAGGGGTGGTCAGTCTTTACAGATTCCAGAGCTTGAAGGCAAGGTTTTGAGTGTGAAGATAAAAAAGTTTCATCCTTGTTCACTCTTAATATTTTCCAGGGCTAAAAGCAGAGCGTGAGCTTCAGCAGTAAAAATGGAGCATTGTCCAGGAATACGGATTCGCATGCACAGAGTAAGATTTGTGAAAGCGTAAATAAAATGCAAGCATAAAAATAAAATTGCAATAAAAATTACATGCACACAAACATTTTGTAAAGGTATAAATTAAGTTGCAAGTGTAAGAAAAAAATATTAGCAATACTTTAATGCTTTGCATAAGTGCAATTTGTGTGTTGCGAATCTGCGATTTCATATTAACACAAAGTAAATTTGGTGTGTATTCTTCTGACTTTCTTTTATTCACACTTACACTTTTGGCACTGTTTTTGCACCTAAATATTTTTATCATTTCTGAAAATGAAGATCAAATTTGAATTAAAAGGAATAGCTCACACACAAAAAATAAAAATGTTCTATTTGTATTCCATGGTTCGGAATGACATGAGGGAAAGTGAATGATGAGACAATTTTCATTTTTGGGTGAACTACTGCTTTAAAACCCATGACAACACATTTCTATTAAATGTTTAAGATAAACACACACGCACAACTTCAACAAGAAAAGCTTCCTACAAATCCCTTTTCAGAGCAACATTTCACTATGCCAGAAATACCAGAATGATACAAAAAACAAACAGGGAAAACAAGCCCAAAAGAAGGTTAAATCACTATAATTAGGCAACAGCAGAATGCTATCAGTATGCTGGTGTGTTACAGCTTCACAGTGCTCCAAGTCATAAAATGCAGACTTATCTATAGATATTTCAGAAAGCTGACAATCTCACTTACCTTCAACTGTTATGCAGAGTTCCCTTGCTGGCCCATGTTCTGCAAAGATACGAAAAGATGCAGGAGAAGAGCAAAGGGAGAAAAGGAGGAGGAGAAATAAGGAAAACAGGACGTGTGGAAGACAGACAGAGAAAGAGAGAGAGGAAGATCATTACAAAGCAATAAAATCTACTTTAAAAGGAACATTTCACCCAAAAAAAAAAAAAAAAAAAACACCTGTCATTATTTAATCACCCCAATGTCGTTCCAACCCCCATGCGGTAATTTTTGTTGTGGAACATTTTTGAAGACTCCTCATTCAGCTCTTTTCCATTCAACATCAGTTCAAAGTGACCACGGATGTCAAGCTCCAAAATAGCTATCAAATAACTACAGAAGACTTGGAATATATAGCATGAGTCAAATGAACCACATTTAGGGAAAAAAAAATTTTGGGGGGTCATTTTCCTTGGCTGCCCCTATCCCAATTAGGGATGCACCGATACCACTTTTTCTCTTCCGATCCGATATCGGAAATCTCAGTATCGGCCGATACCGATACCAGTGTTGTTTTTTTGCATAATCAGTTTATAATCTCTTTCCATTATTGTGTGGAACTAATTGGGTGTACTCTTTAATATGTAAAGAAACACAAACCTCTAACTACACATTATTTCAGTATAAATGTATAGCTTATTAAGAAACACTTTATTGTTAACTAGTATACTGGATAATGTAGCAGCAAAATTAACAGTAATACCAGTATAAGTCATCAGTAGATTTTCTTTTTTTTTTTTCTGCAAAATGTTTTCAGCTTGTATCTGGACTTTAAAGGATTCAGATCTCTTTTTTGTTCAGTTTAGTTGTAAGATATCAGCTCACTTTTCATTCACACAGTTATTTTTTGTAACCCATTCAACTTAAATAATATTATAATTTGTAAACAAATTATAATAATAATAATATATTATATTAGTAATATATCTCAATTGCGCACATTTAACTTTTAAACCCTCACGCTTTTATTTTGACATTCTGAACTCTCCAGGAAGTCCTGTACGTGTCTGTTTGTAGGCAAGTTCACAGTAGTTTAATTCACTTCTTATTCAAATTCTGGTAAAATGTACCTCCGGTGCCGTTCTAAATGCATATTATAAGTGAACCAAACTTTTGAGCATCTACATCCGAGATATTGTCCGTGAGTAGTGCTCAAATGTTGCGCAGCGCGTGAAGGCTAAAAATAGCCGCGCGTGTGTATGTGTAAACAGAGCAGCGCCATTCACTAACACGCTGGAGCTGTGCGTGCATTTTATATATTTACTTATTAAACACAGCCTTTTGTGATTCACAGAGCTATTGCACATCTTCAAGTGGCTTTGATTAAAATCCGTCCGATCCGTCTAAAAGCTTCAGTATCGGAGCCGATACCGATCCAGGTATTCCTAATCCCAATCACTTTTATTGTATGGAAAACAGTGGTCAAGATTTTCTCTCCATGGAAGAAAGAAAGTCATACAGGCTTGGAATGACATGAGGCTGAGTTAGCCCAATGACAGAATTGTAATTTTTGGGATAACTATTCCTTTAAGACCTACTTTTAATGATTTGGGTTCTGGAATCCAACACAGATAGATGGTCCAATCTCAATCCGTGCTACTTTTCCAACATTCTGATTTAATCAGTTCAGTAAAGACTTGGTCATAAACTGTTGAGATTGGAAATGGTCTTGTTGTATTCCAATAATTTACTGGCAACACTCCATTTCTACTGCCCAGAGTAAAAATTAAATGCTCCAAAAAGATTTCATCAACAACATTCTTAACTGCAATGAATGATTTAGGGAGGGCTAGGATTGCAAAGGAAAACACGGCTTGCCAAACTATCCTCAACATAAGCTGATGCACAGAAACGTGCCACATCATTTAGAAAGCAGGAGCTCAGCAGTGATTACAAGGCTTGACGATGTGTCTGCTGGTCAGGAACATCTCCATAAAGGGCTGGCAAAAAAAAGGGACTTCGACCCTTTTAAAGTATTAGACTGCATTGCTGCAGATTGATTTGCAACTCACCGGCCCATCCTAATGCAAATCTCCCAAGGTGGAAAGGGCTTAAAGTTCAGGTATGTAGGCTAGTACATGCAACTGATTTCAACACCAATTTCAGAACTACTTAACAAATCAAGATGTAAGAGGTGGCATATTATGCATTTACAAAGAATGCATGATGCATTTTTCATGGTGTATCTGCACACAAAAAAACAACTCAAGAATGACAAATTATTACCTAACAATGGAATGCTTTCACAGACTGTAATGACACATTTACACCTTATTTAGCAGCGTAAATCTAGCAAACTTTTCTAATTTTTCCGTTTCTAAATTATTTTGTGAAAACGTATACAATTTAACTGTGTAGCATCCTGGAATATGTTTTAAAAATCGAGTTACCACAGCTGAGATGAGGTTTCCAATACAGCTGCTGAGGGAGTGACAGAAAATGTGGCCCCTTTTTCTCTTCTGACGGCAGTAATCCACCACTCTCTCTATTTTTTCCCCCTTCTTTTGGACAGCTGTGATAGCATAATAGTGGATATTTTATTTCGCTGTTGGAGCAAAAATGTAATTAGCTGTGGTCTGCCATTCGCCACTTTACCCTGATTAAGTTTTACTTCCGCATTCTAAACCTGGATATGTGAAAAGGGTCCATTACAATAATGTCACCTCACTTCCCCATTTACAGTGCATGAACATGTTACATCACGTCAATCAATGGGGTCATTGGATGAATCTTGTGAAAACATGTCCTGGTCACCTTTCACCCCAAAATCAAAAGAAAAAAGGATTATATTTAGCATTATGAAAGAAGCTTACTGAATGAAGAAAAAAGCCTATTTTAGCACAATTAAGATTTTTGTATTGTGACATTATTTCCATGACAATTAAGCACATTTTCCCCTAAAAATATCATTTTGGAAATGCCTCCTGTGTGCTTTAATAGAATTATTCTTGAATATCAATGCTAATTTTCATTAGATTCTGATTAGTCTTTATAAAAAATAAAAAAAAATAAAAAAAAAACTTGCTAAAAAAATTCTGTAATATATGTTTGATCAAATCAACATAAATGAAGGGCAGTACAAAAAATAGTACCAATTTATAAACTTATACAAAAATATAATTATAACAATAATGATATTTTGCATTCTAGTAATGAGAGGGGCTTGCTTTAAGGAAATATAAAAATGCCAAAAAAAAAAAAAAATGCAATAAAATACTGTAATACAATATTTGATGAAATCAGCATAAATTAAAGGCAGTGCAACAAATACCACCAATTTAAATACTTATATACAATGATACAATAATTAAATAAAGATTATTTGCATCACAGTAATAAGAAGGGGTTGCTTAACTGTCATGGATATAAAATCACAATGCAAATATGCATGTATACTTTCTAGCGTTTGTTATGAAATATGAAGAGGAGATGTTCTTGATGGGTTTCATTGGATTCATGTACCGCTGCACATGCAAACTGGGCCAGTTAAAGCATTATCATTCAAACCGTGGCCTTTGGCCAGTGGTTTACTGACTGCAGAATGACAACAGTTGGCTAGCTCTGGCAAACCAACAGCTGGCTCAAAGTTTCATGGAAAGACTCGCTCGTGCACTGATGGTCAGGCGCGAGACAAAGAGGGGGGACTCACCTATCTGGCCTATATAATACAATGTTTGTAGGTCATTTGCACCTCAAAACAACTGTTCATACTAACAAGAACGTAAGAGGTTGGGGTGTCAGACGATAATAAACGTTTTAATTCAGTTAGGGCATACATTCCACAAGAAAATAAATCGTATTTCCCGGTCGCGTGCGTGCATAACTGCTGGCTAGCGCGAGCTACAGATCGGCAATCCATATGCAATGACCTAATATTTCAAAGTATGGAGGTTATTGCATGCCGAACACGAATACAGTGTTTTCTAGGGTTAGAATAAGGAAATCTACGATTTTCTTACCACAGACGGACGTTTACAGCCTTGTGGGTCGGTAATAATGCTCTGATTGTTGGCCCAGCTAAAGACAGTGTTGCGCGTGCATATACAGTTTAAATGCTCCCTGTGCTTCTGCCAACAACCTCATCGCATTTAATGTCGAAGTGAAAAATAAAATTACCTTTCTCCAGTTTGGAAAGTTGAGGCAGTCTGCTATAATGACAATTTGCCTTTGAGAAGAGGCTCAACGTTGCGTTTTGTTAGAAAGGGGCTGGTCCTGCTCACCAAAGCCACGCCTATAAGGATAGTGCAGGCTGTGCCTTTTTCTGTAGTAGGCGGGCACTGAAGTTTCTTTAAACACACAGTGCATCATTCAAATGACTTAATCTGATATTTTATTTTGAGGTGATCGAGAGAAATGCTCTCTCTCTCTCTCTCTCTCTCTCTCTCTCTCTCACTCACACACACACACACACACACACACACATATACACACAACATGGTTTGAGGTAAGTAATGTTAACTAATGTTACAGTATCCACTGCAGTTGTCCACTAGTCCAAACACAATTTTATCATTATCAATGTACAACAGCAAACAGATAACGTTACTGCAGAAGTTATCATAGATAAGTAACGTTAATCTAACATTAGCTAAGTTAGGTAACATTAACGTTAGCTGTCAGTCTCCTCGCTTATGTCGACTGACATATCCGGCTGCTTGTCATGAAAAACAATGTATAAGTTATATATGTAAGTTATAATGTATATGTTATAACGTATGTAACCTTATATCTAGCTAGCTAACGTTAGCTAATTGTCTAATGTAACATTATTACCAGCGGCTCTGACAACGTAAATATTTTCAGCATCTGTGCAGCAAGTTCAACACAGGAAAACACTTTTGCTTCATTTATTTGATGGCTCACAGGGCTCGACCTTAACGCTTGTCCGCTTGTCCGGGACAAGTGGATTTTTGAAGGGGCAAGTGAAAGAGAATTTCACTTGCCTGACCGGACAAACAGACTGATTAAAACATCACTAACGAAAAAATAACCTGCTATATTTGTGATAGCTTAGGCCTGTGTCACTTATTAGAAAGTTCATATTCTTATTTTGCTATTGAAAGTAATCCAGAGCATGTCATTTTATAATTCGCAAGCAATCTAGTAACAGCTGCACCCCGTTTGATTGACAGGCGCCGTATGTGTGTGTGCTGAACATGCACGCGTGTTCCAAAACTGCTCGCGCTAATGTGCACCTGAATGAACAAATACATTTAAACATTTCTGTATGTACGTCTTGGTGAGGTATTCATGTAAACTCAAAGAGAGATGTCTAAAGTGAATGTAAACAGCGGAGAAAAAAGTGGATTTGTATTAAAATGTCGGACTTGTAAGTATAAATGTAAGCTAATAGACCTGCTGCTGTCTAGTGTCACTATAATAATCAAACAACCAGAACAAGAGAATGAGAAAACACTCACTGCTCTTGACTGAGTAACTTTTGTAGCTTTAAAAAGTATTAATGTATTATCATACAGTGAAGACCAGAAGTAGTTTTATGTTGCATTTCATTTTGAATATTTACTTGAATACATGATAGCCTACTGCTGTTAAAAACTTTTAACATTGTTAAAAAAACGTTGTTTTTAATCTATTTATATTCATTGCTGTTCTTTAATGTTATTCTGTTACTGACTGTTGACTAGTTTTGAATAATTACTTAAGAATATGAAACCATTCTTCCATAATTAACATATTAGTTAGTGTTATTGTTTGTTGTGGTTTTGAAGCTCTTATTGAGAATCGTCAAATTTCACAACCAACTACTGAAATTTTGTTATTGTAATAATGGATAGCCTTTATTGTACATGGTAGATCTTGCTGCAATAACTTGATGAAAAACTCTCATTTCATAAAAGTGTGAGCATCCCTGCTGTAAACGATGGCGATGGAGGCTTTCCTTTATTTGACTACCATACGTAGCATAAAATAATTATCATATGACAATAACCTCCTCCCCTACCCAGTGCAGTTTACATTTCTGTCGCAGAAAACTGAGTTGATTGCATAGGTACACTAATAGGTTGGCCATCGGTCATAATTTTAGAAAAATATACGACATAAACTTTGACATGTTACTTGAGCATTTAACTTAAATGTCCTTTTTTCTCTCCAGACAAGTAAATTTTATACTCAGACAAGTGAATGACCAATTTGTTTGTCTGGAGGACAAGCACATGACAGTGCTTAATGTCGAGTCCTGGCTCAAATGTATGCTCCAGTTGATTTTATATTTTGACCATTTGTGAACTGCGTTAAACTCCGTCTCGTTTACCATGCTTTGTGGGTGTGACTTTTTTGCCGTGCCATCACCATTTATGATTAAATTGCTACTAGAGCACAAAATTGTTTACAAGAGCACAAAGTTCTTCATAGATCTAGCCTCTTAATTTTGCTCTCAGTGTACCAGATTGATGCATTTAACTTTAAAATGTACAAAATTGTCTTACGGGGGAGCATGCCCCCGGATCCCCCTAGAGGGTCCGAGGTCCACCCACCACAGTCTCGAAACATCCTGTGGGAAACACTGAGATAGACAGATAGATAGATAGAGAGAGAGATAGATAGATAGATTTAATAATTACAACCCCAATTCTAAAAAGTTGGGACTTCACAGAATATCCTAATAAAAACAAAAAGGAGTAATTTGTCAGTTCGATTCACCCTGTGCTTTATTGAACAACACATTATTTGATGTTTTACCATGTGATTTGTTTTTTAAAATTTTTAATATACACTCAAATCTGATGATTGCATCATGCTTCAAAAAAGTTGAGACAGGGACTAATAACAATCTGACTAGGTGAAATAACAAGGTAATGTGAAACAGGAGATGTTAAACATGTGAGGCAGACGAGTTAAAGTATATTAGGAGCCTTAAAAAATCTAGTCCTTCCAGAGTGAGGATGGGTCAAGGCTCGCCAATTTGCCAACAGATACATCAGCAAATGATCCAGCGCTTTAAGAACAATGTTCCTCAAAGAAAAATTAGAAAGATTTTGGGTATTCCACCCTCAACAGTGCACAATACAGTTAAACGATTCAAGGAATCTGGTCAAATCTCAGTGCACAAAGGGCAAGGCCGAAAACCACTTCTGAATGCACGTGATCTCCGATCCCTTAAACGTCACTGTCTAAAAAAACATCATGTCAGGTGTCTGTAATGGATATCATGACATGGGTTCAGGAATACTTCGGTAAACCTTTGTCAGTCAACACCATTCGCCGCTGCATCCACAGATGCAAGTCAAGGCTTTACTATATGGAAAGCAGAAGCCATACATCATCACTGTCCAGAAACATCATCGACTTCTCTGGGCTCGGTCTCATCTTCGATGGAAAGTAGAACAGTGGAATAGTTTTTTGTGGTCTGACGAGTCCACATTTCAAATAGTTTTTGGATAAAACAGCCATTGTGTTCTTCGGGCCAAAGAGAAAATGGATCATCCAAGCTGTTCTCAACATTTTGAATATTTCTTTTTGTGTGTGATTTATTATTTACTCACAACAGAAGACCTGCTGCGTGACATATTATCTTGGTCCGTTGCGTAGTCAGAAAAAGTTTTGCATGCTCAAAGCCTAATGTGACCGCCCCTTAATTTTTTACATCTGTGAGAATATGTACAAATTTTGGAGCAACATAGGCTGCCATCCAGATGCCGTCTTTTCCAGGGAAATCCCTGCATTTTCCAGCAGGACAAAGCCAAACCACACACTGCCCAGATTTCAAGTGCATGGCTGTTTAAGCAGAGAGTGTGGATGCTAGATTAGCCTGCTGCACTCCTGACCTGTCTCCAATTGAGAATATGTGGTGCATTATGAAGCACAAAATATGACAATACTTTTACAGTACAATTACGCAGCCGAAGTCCTGCATAATGGATGAATGGGGGGAAATTCCACACGCTAAACTTAACAAACTTGTGTCTTCAGTGCCCAAATGCTTAATAAGTATTATTAGAAGAAATGATGACGTTACACAGGGGTAAACACCTGACTGTCCCTGCGTTTTGCAATCATCCGATTTGAAACGAGTGTATGTTTTCCAAAAAACTACAACAATGCTTTCAATATAGCACAGGGTGAATAGAATTTACACATCGCTCCTTTTTGTTATTATTAGAATTTCCCATATACTGTCCCACCATTTTTTTTTTTTTTTTCGGAATTGGGGTTGCAGTTAAAAAAGAACAAAGAAAAATAGTAGCATAAATAATTTTTTTTTATATATACCAAAAAATATTAAATATTAACATATTACAACTCTTTAATAATACACCTAAAATCATATTTTAATCTTGATTACTTCTTTTCTTTCTCAAAGTTTACAGTGGCAACCACAATCCTGTTCATATAAGGATCACTGTGATATAAAGCTAAAACTGAACTAATTGGTGAGAATATTTGTAAAATTAGTGACACTAGCCTTGTTAACTCCATTGTTCCTTCCACTGAATTACACAAGATTCTTCGTGAATCATTCTCAAATTGTGCTGGATAACATGGATCATCAGGTTTTGGACAAACTTGTGGAGTCCATGCCATCTTGAATGCATGTTGTCATTTAAACAAAAGGAGGACATACCAAATAATACTAAGGAAATCTGTGTTCCAGTTCAACTTTCACTCAAATTGTTTTATATTCAAAAAGAAAGCAAAATAGAAGTATTGCCACTGGTGGTCTCAGACTTTTGGCCCCCACTGTAGGTCTGCAATGCCTTTTAGAGAAATGAAAGATAAGGGGAAAAAAACAGCATCATAATTGCTCCATAAATAGAGCATGGATAAATTCCGTTGCTATGGTAATAATATTTGTTCAAAGCAGCCTAATTATTGAAGCTGAAAAAGGATGTGAAAAGGTGCCACTAGATGTCTCTGTTTGCCATTGAGTGCTATTTGGTATGATTATTATTACGAAATGTCTGGTCTTAAAAACTCTGCATAGTGCATCCGAACTAGATGTGTATTGCTTTATAGTGGAACTCACGCTGCAAGGACAATTTGTCCAGACACTGTTAGTGATGTGTTCATGTTTTCCTATATATAAAGTTACTTGCACAACTTTGGCAATATATACATTATATGTATATATATATATATATATATATATATATATATATATATATATATATATATATATATATATATATATATACAGCACTGTGCAAAAGTTTTAGGCACTTAAGATGTTTCACAAAAACATTTGTCTTAAGATGGTTATTGTATCTTCAGCTTTAGTGTGTCAATAGGAAAAATACATTTTATACTCCCAAACATTACTTTTGCAAATAGAAAAGATTAGAATAAAAGAACAGGGTGCCCTGCAAGAGATGGCATTTCTCCCACAGACCCCCTACTGAACATCGAGTCAGTCTGGGATTACATGAAGAGACAGAAGCAATTGAGACAGCCTAAATAGATTGAAGAACTGTGGTGAATTCTCCAAGAAGCTTGGAACATCCTATCTGCCAACAACCAAGAAAAAGTGTCCAGGTGTACCTAGGAGAATTGGTGCTGTTTTAAAGGCAAAGGTGGCCACACCAAATATTGGTTTAGCTTTTTTTATGTTTACTGGACTTTGTATGATGTTAATTGAAAACTATTTATGGCATTATTTTTGAAGACATCCTCACTATGCAACATTTTTCACAAGTGCATAAAACTTTTGCACAGTACTGTATATATATATATATATATATATATATATATATATATATATATATATATATATATATATATAACTACATACAAACAAGAAAAAACTGCAGCAGTACAAGTAATACAATTTAAAAAAAAAAAAGGCACATGTTTCTCAGCCATCACAGTCAAACTTGGAAAACATTCATTTTTTTCATTGCCAATTATTACTGCTGCATGCTTTGTTGTTGTGCATTTGATAAATAAACTATGACTTGACAACAAAAATTACAACCATTTGGCTAGATGGTCAAATAAAGTTGTTGGCCTGAACGGGCTGGCAGAGTAATTTATATCCAGTCAGTCACCACAGTAAAAATGCTGCTGGATTACACAATGAGCTTACTGTGGTAATGAACAGATGCAAAGACAAGGCCAGCTCAGCGTATTGTTCTCACAGCAGTCCGCAGTAATTGGGCTGATATGTAATTACTGCCTGTCACCCCTGGGGAGGATTTGACAAGAGAAAGAGTGGCAGGGAATCTGTGTTCCCCATGCAGAACTAGAGTGGAATTTTACTGGAACTCACACTGCAAGGACAATTTGTCCAGCCACTGTTAGTGCTGTGTTCATGTTTTCCTCAGGCATCAGCAAAATAGGTGACATGTTAATGGAATGATCCTCTCTTAGGTGGATGATGTGCCCGAACAGAGGTCAAATAGAAATGTGGGCGAATTACTCCGGTGCATGTTTCTCAGGATGGGTTTATTTTTTTAAATGTCAAATTTCTATGTATACTCTAAAGTTTGGTTATGAAAAGCTGTTGAGCATTTCCACAATTATTGCCCAGGAAACACTATAGGCTACAGTTCATTAAATACATTGTCCTTTTGTCCTAATAACCCTAACAATGGCACATGTTGTCACACTATATGGGGTAAGTTGTCAGAATGGGAATCTGCCATTAAATAGCCTGTTAAGTCTATTTAACAGATTTTCAGCTGAATTTAAACAGTAAAACAATTATGAAGCACAGAGTATTCTGAATGATTTATAATACAACAAAAATGTCAAAGGTAACATACACAAATATAAATGTTTGACCAACAGTGTAAGTAATTGACAGTAACCACTGTAAGTAATGAACTGTATAAAAAAACAACAACACCAACAACAACAGCAACATATAGTGTAAAACACATGTGAAAACCTGTCCTGTCCAAACATATTATGAGAACAAAGTTCAAACTTTTTATTAAAATCTACCTTCATTATAAAGTTATATAGTAGACACTTAATGTATTCCATTGTGGTTTTTACCCAGCAACTTTTACAAAATTATGATTAAACTGGACTTTTAGTTTTGGTTCAAATTTAAGGCTTTTGAACTATACAGTATGCATTGGAACCAACATAGAGAAAACACATATTTTTGTAATTTGACTTTTAACTTAAAACCTTGAGTTTAAGATAAACTGAGATAAAGCCCTTTTGACAACTTCCCCATGTGACAACTAGCCCCAGGTGGTTCTTTATATGTATTGTTTTGCCATAATAGCATATTGTGCATAGTATATCCTTTTTGGTATTTAAATAAATTCAGCAATCTGATTTTCATTTATATATATATATATATATATATATATATATATATATATATATATGTTCTCAGCAAAGTTGGAAGTAACTTTGAAACAACCACATACATTAAAGCAAAATAAATGCAGTCAACAGAGGGCGCTGTTTAGCCTTTCACTGTGAAGATCCTTCCAGTTTCAAATGGCCATAATTAACAACAATTATGAGTTTCAGTCATCACCATATTAGAACCAGATGTGTATTTATATTGAATGGTGAATAAACATGCTATTAGAGAATCAAGAAATTCAATTGGGATGTAAGAATGCAATGTCCTTTGGTGTGCAGTGATGCATGTGGAATTTGTTCTGTGCAGAATGCAGATGTTAGATTACATATGCTGCTGGCAAGGCTTTGTTTTCAACACTTTCATCGATCAATATGCAACATGTACAACTTTCATGAATACAGACAGATGAGACAGCAGTTTTCAAGATCTAATTTATCTTACAAATCTAATTTAGAAAATTGCAAATTGGAATTCACTAACAAGTCCGCGTGAAATCAAATCAGTTTGGCAAATAGAGGTTCTGCTGGGACGGTTGAAGGTTTTTAATGTCATTTTGTAGGTTCAGACTGGTGGTTCAGATATGTGCCTTGAAATGCAGGTCATCTTATGGTGAAAATGGTATTGATCTGTCCTAAAGGTGAAATGTGTCATATCTGGTAAAATTCTTTTCATTTGCAGAGATGTAAGCAAGCCAAAAGTGTAGACACTATGGCTCAATACAACAGCACAAAATTTTACACTGTTTGTATTGTTAGAGAATACTGACCAACCAGTGGTGTGAGTTTTGGGTGGACCTCTCTGTTCGTCCAAACAACCAAGGAAAAAGTAAGGGGGGGGGGGGGTCATTAATGCAGTTTGGTGCCGCTTTTGCCGCAGAAATTACACACATCCCCTGCTAAAAAGACCAGCTTAACCAGCATGTTGTACCCATGGTCTGGTTTAAGCAGGTTAGTGCTGGTTTGGTTCTGGTCTAGCTGGTTTAAAGGGATAGTTCAAGGGATAGTTTCAAAAATGAAAATTCTCTCATCATTTACTCACCCTCATGCCATCCAAGATGTGTAATACTTTCTTCCTTCAGCAGAACACAAACTAAGATTTTTAGAAAAAAATATCTCAGCTCTGTCGGTCCATACAATGCATGTGAATGGTGACAAGAACTTTGTAGCTCCAAAAATCACATAAAGGAAACATAAAAGTCATCAGTAAGGCTCCAGTGTTTAAATCCATATCTTCAGAAGCTATATAATAGGCGTGGGTGAAAAACAGAGCAATATTTAAGTCCTTTTTTACTCTAAATCTCCACTTTACCTTTCACTTTCAGATATGAAAGTGGATATTTAGGGTTAAAAAAGGACAAATTTTGATCTGTTTCTCACCCAAATCTATTACTGTTTATTGCTTCTGAAGATATGGGTTTAACCACTGGAGGTTATAGATTACTTCTGTTTCCTTTGTGTGATGTTTGGAGCTACAATGGTCTGATTACCATTCACTTGCACTGTGAGGACCTACAGACCTGAGATATTCTTCTACAAATCTTTGTTTTGTTCTGCAGAAGAATAAAAGTCATACACATCTGGGATGGCATGAGAGTAAGTAAATGATGAGAAAATTTTCATTTTTGGGTGAACTTGGTGCTGGTCTAGCTGGTGGACCAACATAGCCATGCTTTTAACCAGCAAAACTTAGCTGGAATCTGGTTGACCTGCATAAATCTGAAGCTTGTTAAGATAGGTTAAAAGCCTGGCGCAGAGACCAGCTCACTAGCATTCCATGCTGAGGGACCAGCACCCAAAACATAACATAAGCTGATGACCAGCAGTGCTTTTGTCATCAATGTCTTTTCAGAAGGGTCAGCTCTCCTAAATGATGTATAGGCAGTGCTACAGCAAGTATTATAACTCAGTCTAGAAATAGCTGTAATGGAAGTTGGAAATGGTTAACACTGGAATAGCCGACTAACAGTCAAATTAGTGACATAGTCTATTTTAGAGACTGGAAATTGTATTCACTTGGGGACTATTTACAAAATAAGCAGGGCTGTTTTTAGCTATAAGCAGTATACGCGGCCACTAAGGGCTCTCAAGCCACCAGGGAGCCCTGCAAAGCAAGTTCTTTTATCATTTTTTTTTTTTAAATACCAAAAGCTGCAAGTAATGTAAAGGGGGCCCCCTTGTGGTCAGAGAGGGAAGGGAGAATTTATGTTGAGTAATAATTCACACAAGCCGATCTTTTTTATTGAAGGTGCTATTTTCATTGTAAATAGTTATTTATTGTTATTCATAGTCATTCATTGTTAATTTGTATAGTTATTTATTGTTAATTTATTGTAATTATTTGAGTTTTGTGTAGTTATTATATTCTCATTTTAAGTTAATATATTCAAGTTAGTTGAAGACTGTACTACGGTGTCATTCTTGGTGGGGGGCCTCCAAGTAGGATTTTGCTTAGGGCCCCCCTATTCTCAGAAATGGCCCTGATCAACCCGATCTCATGAAAAGTCGTATATAATTTATGATTTAGTTATTTCGTATGGTCTTGCACAATGTTGTTCGCATAAACTTGTACGACTTCATCACGTGCAAATTCCCGGATATCTAATGTGGAAGTAAGTGCGAGTTCCGTGCACGAGGCGTTAAGGACATACTTATTAATATTATGCCCTTACCCAAACCCCTTATCTAAACTTAACCAAGCAGTAGAGTGTGTAAACATGATAGAAAGCTGTTGTGTTTGACAGAAGCAAATAACTGTCGCGTATTAGATGGAAACGATATCCAGCGACGTCATTGGCTGTAGTGAAAGTCGTTGAAATTCAAACGAGTGCAGTTGCACGATATCATACGAATTAGCCATATTTTGAAAATCGTATGAATCCTGACGATTTCGCCATGAGAGTGTGTTGGCCCTGACAGTAAGCATTCATCACAGTTAAGCATAGATCTGCTCTGCAAAGGAGTAGACTGAAGTTTATTAGTAAAGAATGTTACATTTTCAGACTGCAGTTGGTGACAGTAAGCTTGAAATACACCAGCTGCCTTGCACTCACGACACTTTAATTAGCTAACATGTTGGCGTACACAAGATTTCAAGAGTGCTTATCAGAAAAGAACTGAACAGAAGCAATTTCAATTTGTTTAGGCTGTGTGCTTACACATGGCATGAACACAAACTGAAAGAGTCAGAGAAATGTGGGTATTTTGAGGTGTTTTATAAAGAAGAATCACATGAGATCTTTTAATGTCTACTAAGCAATGAGATTAAATGGAGAGCAAATGGAGACTTTTGCTGATATCTCCTGCTTCTCAGATTTTTGTCCGGTAATCTCACAAGCCTCCTCTAGAGTTTCAGAAGAGATAATAATGTCTCAAACATTTCAATGTGTGAATTCAAACATTTCTGATCAAATTCTTCCAAGACCAAAAATCTGAGCCATTCTATCCACTTTCATTTAAACCGTACTCTAAACTGAATGTCTGAATAACTGATTCATTTATGTTTATTTTATGTCTCATGAGGAATTTTTGGAGAAATTTTAAATGTTAAAGACAAAGTTAATACTTTTATTCTTGTAGCTCAAATGGTATAGCATTGCGCTAGCAATACCAACGTCATGGGTTCCATACCCAAGGAACAATTTATACCGTAAATAGACAAAAGTATCTGCCAAATGTGTAAGGTTATAAAGGAATATTTCAGGCTCAAGGTAAGCTCAATCGACAGCATTTGTGGCATAATATTGATTGCCATAAGAATACATTTTGTCTTGTCTGTGTTACGGTGAGACACTTACAATGCAAGTGCATGGGGGCTAATTTTTGAATGTTAAAATACTCACTTTATCAAATGTTTAGCCACAAGACATAAACAATATGTGTGTAGACATGATTTTAGGGTAATAAAATCACCTACTAACCTTTTCTGTGTAAAGTTATAGCCATTTTACAACTTTGTTGCCCTGTTTATCCAACTCAAATAATACATGAGTTTTAACAGAAGAATTTATGCAAGTGTTTTTGTGAAATGATAAACTTCATATTTCTGCCTTTAAATCCTCCAAAAATTGGCCCCATTCACTTCCATTGTAAGTGCCTCACTGTAACTTCGATTTTTGCTTTTTTTTTTTTTTTTTTAAGAAAAGGATTTTCGAAAAGGAGTCAAAATTTTTTTGATAAAATTGAGTTATAATGTTAAAATACTTGTCGTTTCTAAAGTACAACCACAAGTTGTAAACAATATGCGTGTTAACATGATTTTAGTGTGTTATTCCCAATTTTACAACTTCATTGCCATGACGACATTCTGCTATAAGCCCTAAAACCTAAAAATGACCATAAAAACAATTATTTAAACAACTTTACAGTTCAATTAATACAAACATATAAACAGAATAATCAATGTAATTGCTTCTATAAAATTATAAGTTTCACATTTCTGCCTTTTAACCCTTAAAAATTGGCCCCATTCACTTCCATCATAAGTGCCTCACTGTTAAATAGATTTTTTCTTCTTTTTTTATTTAAAAAAAAAAAATAAAAAATTTCGAAATCAATTTTTTTATGGTAATAAACATTATGCCACAACTGCTGTCGATTGAGCTTATTTGAACCCAGAATATTCCTTTAAGTATAAAGTACTTCAAAGCAACATAAATAAGAACATCCATTAAGTCTCCTGAGCTAAGAAAGATCACCATCTCAACAACAGTCTAAACCTCTCACCTCTCAGTCTAAATCAGAGAGACTCAAAAGAGGTGGCATGACTCAGAGTAAATATTGGAGATTAACTGCTGCCCTTTCATTTATGCTGAGTGACAAAACTGCACTTGTTTACAGATCTCCAAGGCATAATATTGTCTCTATTTTCCCCTCAAGCTGATTTATACTCAACAGCAATAAAGTCTCATTCCAGTTTAAACACAAGGGACCAAAGCATGGCATGAGCTGGACATTACACTGGCAGATCAAATACCCTCACTGTCTTTCAGAAGGATTTACAGCCAACTTGCATTAGTGGCCATGTATTGTATTTCATTAGTTCACTGCCAAAAGCTCTTTATGTATTTTCGGACAAGGTTGGAATGAACGGAACACTGTGGCCAGTGATATCCTCTGACAATAATTCCAGTTCTTTTTTAATGCTTATCTCAAAGCCATTGGAATCTCCTACATTGGATTGCATATGTAATTACGTAAGCTTCCATCACAAGCATCACACACTTGCGTAATCATCTTTACCATAATGATTATAATGTTACAGCTCAACTAAACTCTATAAGAGCTTTGCTCATTGCACAGTCAAGGAGCACTTGTGTTTGATGCAAAACATGGTCTCTGTACTTTACAAATGAACAAATAGAGCCATAAATTGGCTCTTAAAATGATGGCTGCTGCATTAAAAATACTGGAAAATGGAAAACATGCGTTCTGCATATATCCCCATTTATGACATTATAATTTAACAAGCAAATATATTTTTTAGCCTTTTGGATTAAAGGGGGTTGAATTGTTTTCAATAATTGAAATGAAGATTCTTTAGTAATATTTTAGTGTACTAGTCTCAAGATGTACACTGTCTGTTAACTAAAGCAGAATAATGCAAGATAAAGTTGTTATAAAATACTACCAATATTAAAAAAATGTAAAAAGTAATCACAATATACAGGAAATGGTATAACCTTTGCTGAAGTGGCTATTTTTAATGAATGTTTAATAGAAGGTGTTAACATTTTGCATATGGTGACACAATTTGTCCTACCAATATAGCCACTATCTGAGTTTTGTTCCAAGTAAGGGGGACTTCATTTGTCCAAGGCGACTTGCAGTACATTCAATGTTCAGTACATACACTGAATGGGAATCACGTACATCCATTGCTAGCTGCTGAGCTAGAGTAACACCATATTGTGTGTCCCATCAATATTAAATATAAAGAATATATATATAGTGATAGTCATACACTTTGGGACCAAAAAAACAAACAAACAAAAAAACAGTACATTTCCTTTAGCCCCATTGTACCCTACCATTCCGTTTGTATGAAAAATCTATACCTTTCAAAAAAGTAAAAAGCTATTGTAGAATTGATGAAACTGGGTGCCTACCAATCACCCGCTCCACATTCAGCCCATTCTTCTCAAAAATGGCATTCTGTATGTCTGTTGGGAACTGCTGTTGGAATACATTTTTGTATTGTGTTCTTGGACATCAAAGTCAGTTAACAAAGTCAGATCTGGTGACTTTGTCAAAAAGCATCAGTAAGCCTAAGTAGATCGTAGAAACCATGGTCTCTATGGTCAACTTAAGCTTGCGATGCTTTTGGGAAATGCAGCCCTGGTCGTTTTGATCGGTTCATCTGGGTGTTTGAGTGAAGTATGTCAGAAAGGATCGAGTCTCTCTAAGCTGCTCTCACTGAGAGCTGGACATCTGTCAGCCAGCATTACTATCACACCCATAATGAAAAACAGAGGTGAAGGGCAGTCCCATTATATTAGCATTCGCTGGCTACACCTCCTGATCTGTCTCTTATTGCACTTGTCATTGC
The DNA here is from genome assembly GCF_019703515.2 of Myxocyprinus asiaticus. Taxonomy (NCBI): domain Eukaryota; kingdom Metazoa; phylum Chordata; class Actinopteri; order Cypriniformes; family Catostomidae; genus Myxocyprinus; species Myxocyprinus asiaticus. Next base: position 43,243,408 of record NC_059354.1, read on the forward strand.
ATACGTAATCATGGGCAAATTATCATGACTGATTTAATGTCACAATGCAACAGCAATCGGGAGGTGGTGAATCAAAATGCCAAAACAAACAACTGACACTTGCCGAAATGCACACACACACACACACACTATATTCAGTATATATACACATACATATATAAATACATTTTAACAAGATTCATTAATTAACAATCAAGAATATAGTTAGCCAATGTGCCAGTAAATTTTTAACTATTATATTAAAATAATTAATTAATAATTAATATAAAAGCCATATATTTTACAGATAAAATAATTTTATAATAGTTAATAATAACAAAAAATATCCAATTAAATAAATATAATTATTGAAAATATTTATCTGATAATTAAGTAATAATTAAAAATAATTGAATAATATGAAATGATAATACTTTACAATAAGATTCCATTTGCTAACATTAGTTTACGCATTAGGTATCATGAACAAACAATGAACAATATATTTTTTACGGTATTAATCTTTGTTAATATTAGATAATAAAAATACAACTGTTCAATGTTAATTCATGTTAGTTCATAGTGCATTAACTAATGTTTTTTTTTATTTTATTTTAAATAAAATTATTATTATATGTTGAAATCAACATTAACCAAGTTCATGTTAGTTCATGTTAGCAAATAAAACCTTATTGTAAAGTGTTACAGATGAAATACAATTAAATAAGATAAAGTATATAGTTCTTTTTTATTTTTTATTAATGAAGTATGTAGTCAGCCAATTTGCCTATAGATTATTTTTAGATATATTAATAAATACAAGAAAATAGTGGACATTTTGTAGATAATGACATATAGATTAATATACTGTACACTTGCATGCTTTACTACTGTAAACACCTCAGATGCCTTTTTTTTATTAAATCAGATTATCTTTTTTTTGGGGGGGAGGGGGGGTAATTTAAATAAGGATAAAAACAAAAAGAAATATACAACATAATTTTGGAAGAAATCAATTAAATATATTATTTTATTGAAAATGTAGTATCTTTATGTACAGACTCTCAAACATACAAACATATATACTATGGACTAAGAAATTCCACAGCCAAATAAAGAACTTTCAGTGAATGGAAATTTCTCTCTCTCTAAAAATAATGTACCAAATAACGTACCCCTTCCAGCTCATAAAATACAACTAGTATTGCAACCTGGTAGGTAAACATTAAATACACTATGAAGAATATCAATATTGAATGATCTATACATTATTGCATCACCAGAGAGCTGCACATTAGTACAGTCTCGTGACAAATAAGGATATCACAGACGATGAAAGGCCCACAGTTTTCCTATTGCAGAAAAGAGTGTTTCATGATAAAAACAGACTAAATCTACTTATATGACAAAGAGAGGAACCAAAACACATGATGAAAAGAGAAATGCTGATTCCTGGCAGATAAAAGGAGGAAAACAGCACTCAAGTACTGATGGATGAGCTTATTGACTACACAATACAAGACAGCACATAGGCCAAAACTGCATCATAGACTCCCTGACAACATCAAGCCATTGACTGAACACATATTGTCCTATGGTAAGATTTGGGATTGTTTTTGACAAGGCATTATGGCAGGGGTTCTCAACCTTTTTTGGGTCGCGACCCATTTTTTATTTTCCAAAACTCTTTTAACTATTTAATCATTTGGTCAATTTTATTGTTATTGATTCTGCAACAATAACTACATCAAATGTCTACCCTGTCTATTGAGAGGGCTGGGCTTGTGTGTCGTGCTGAAGCTTTCACTCTCTGCTGTTATATCCAACTTGGATGAAAAAAAAAAAAAAATGCAGGTAAGTTCTAATGAATAGTATAAGCAGTTTTAGGGAGCCCAGTGACACTTCTTTGTATTCGCTTTTGCGGCAAACTTAAATCCCTTCAGGGATGCACAGGAGTAGATACACTGGATTCACCTTTGCATCCGGGTCAAGGTGTAGCTCACATTTCACATAATAATTTAAGTACAAGAGAAGCTGCATATTTTATTTATAGGTCCAGCCTAGGCTATCAAAATAATACTAATAATACTAATATTAAATAATAATTATCTTTTTTTATTAAAAATATTATTTTTATTTAATATGAGTAAAAACTAAAAATATTAAAACAATCAAATTAATTATTAATGAATTCATATTTACTTAATAGTGCTGTAAGCGATTTTAGCTGTTCTGGAACTTCCACAAGACTAAGCCATTAAATTAGACACACCCCCCTTTCCAAAACCCCACCACCAAAGACAAGCTCTCAGCTTCCTGCTGCCCATATATGGGCTGTCCTGTGAACATGCAGAATGGTTGACAGGCAGAAAGTGCTTCAAAGTTTTCTGATTGGCTAAACAAAGAATCTGGCTGTTTACAGAGCCTAGGGCTGTTACAGAAACAGGTGTGGTATTTCAGGGCACCTATTTCAGTTAAATCTGACAGGTAATAAGGACGTTTTCTTGTGTGTCATTTCATGAAAAAAAAAATCACTAACAGTTCCTTTAATATGTTATTAAATGTCTTAATAAACCAAAAATAGAATCATAAAAAACTTGCATGATCCCATGCAGGGTTGCGACTCCTAGATTGAGAACCTTTGCCTAATGGCATGTGCTTGTCCAGAGTTGTTGGTTCAGTTGAAAAGGAAGACCATGATAATTCAAGTCTTTCAGGAAGCAGTTCAACACTTTTTCTTTTCTTTTTTGTCTTTTTTTTTCTTTTCAAATGTAAAAAGCCCTCACTAAGACGACATCCTTCCTGGGTTTCTGATCGTGAGGACAGTTGAGGATAAAGTTTCAATAAATACACAATTATTTTAAGATCTGCAGTTCGTTGAACAGCGTGTAGCATGGCATAGCTTGAGAAACATCTGTTCCAACATGGTCGGTCACGTCCATGCGGCGTGAGGGCTCAGTAAGGCGCAAATAGGATGGAGCCTGCGGTGTGTCGAATCGGTCCCGGAGCAGCGCGCAGAAAGGAGGGTGGAAGTGTGGCCGTCTGAAAGATGGAGGTGCTAGGACGAGGGTGGAGGGAGATGGAGGGGACTGTGGTGGGTGAGAAGGGTGTGGGGAGGAACGCCGATGAAATGGGCTTCACCAAGTCGTTCTGCAGGGCGAGTTTTGCCTAGACGAGAGAGAGAGAACAGAGAGTCACCTTAAATTAGAAACACCTACTTTATACTGTATCTACATGATGCCAATCACCATAATATGCATAATAGGTGGTTGGGTACATTTTTAAACGATTGGACGATTGTTCTGCATACTTTATACAGTGGCCCCAAACAGTATGATATAATGATGTATAATGATGTTATATAGAATAAAATATTATAATTTTTTCTCTCAAAAACTAATTTTACTGAGCCATATTTGCAATATCTTTTAGGGAACTGGTCCCGAGCTGATTTTTAGTGGATGTATGAAGTCAGTTCCCCTCAAGTTCTCACAGGTGTCATATAGCAGAGTAACCACAGGTGTAATTATCTATAGACATGTTCCACTAATTTTGATAACCAGAAAGTGTCCAAATTCTTTATTTTATTATTATTATTATTATTATTATTTGGAACAGTATATCTAATGTTTTATCAGTTAAAACCTAACAAACTTCTTAATGTGACTTATTGTTTTGCTCGAAAAGTGTGCTTGAGCTACAGTAACTTTCTTTAAAATAAATGCCATTTGGTATGATACTTTATAAACAAATGTAATGTACTTCATACAGTTTAAAGTTTGGCTTAAATGGGGCCTGGATAGCTCAGTGGTAAAAGACACTGGCTACCACCCCTGGAGTTCGCTAGTTCGAATCCCAGGGCGTGCTGAGTGACTCCAGCCAGGTCACCTAAGCAACCAAATTGGCCCGGCTGCTAGGGAGGGTAGAGTCACATGGGGTAACCTCCTCGTGGTCGCTATAATGTGGTTCGTTCTCGGTGGGGCACGTGGTGAGTTGAGCGCGGATGCCGCGGTGGATGGCGTGAAGCCTCCACACGCGCTATGTCTCCGTGGCAACGCCAACAAGCCACGTGATAAGATGCATGGGTTGATGGTCTCAGACGCGGAGGCAACTGGGATTCATCCTGCGCCACCCGGACTGAGGCAAATCACTACGCGACCACAAGGACTTAAAAGTGCACTGGGAATTGGGCATTCCAAATTGAGTGAAAAAAGCGGAATAATAAAAAAAATAAATAAAAAAAAAAAATAAGTTTGGCTTAAATTTCTAAATACTTTTTGGGGGCCTCTGTAACTAAAGCAATCACAAGCATTAAGTCATTGTGATGCATTAGCATACAAAAGAGGCATTACTCAAACTCCGCTTTAAAGTGAGGAATGAACATCTCATAACAATGATGAAATGCAAGTAACACTTGATTACAAAGAGCATAAATAATGCATTACTGCCAGAGAGTTGGAGCTCCGTTGCTGCTTGTTATACGGGCTGTACTTGGGTTTTGTGGGTTTGCCAGCCACTCTGTCCTTATGTCGCCTGCTGGAGATATGCTGTGAAATAAAACACAAATGAACAATGTTATACAAGTGACTACATTTATGACCAAATGTAACAAACAAACATTTAGAGAGCCAATTTATCAAAACATATCCCAAATAATTATATAATATTTAATATAATTTCATTATTTTCCACTTGAAAAATTAGATAAAATCAAATCACAGAATCAAAGTACAATCTATAATGCTATAATTATTCATCACTGTATGCATTACTTCTTGTAAGGTAATGTAAATAATGATTTACATTACCTTATAAGTTGTAAGTGATTGTAAATGAGAAGACTTGTAAGTGATTGTAAATGAGAACGCCCCCGAAGTTGTTGACCGGGGTTGGGGGTGTGCGGCAAAGTTGTTGACCGGGGGGGGGTGTTGCCGCCCCCCACAAGATGCTGCCCTGGGCAACTGCCCATGTCGCCCTTGCCTAAATCCGCCACTGCTCCTCCCTTTTTAAAGCTGATAAACCTATTTATGTAGCTATCCTATCTATGCATGTCTATATGGTAAGTGCCATTTTATTATTTACATTTATCACTGTTTTTTTCCTTCTGTCTGTGACACTATCAGAACACCAGTGAGCCGTTTTTCATTGCTGCCCACCCATTGAGGACTACAGCTGTAAAACATTAAAAGAATACATTCATATTACACTTAAAATAAATTGATAGCAGGGCTGCATACCTGTTTAAGTTGGATTTCTGAGTTGACATGGACATCACAGATTTCACAATGAAACGTCTTGTTTTGTAAGCCTGAGCCTTTGTTAATTTGTGTGGCCTGCACTTTGAGTTTGGACCCTGGTCTGGGGTAGGCCTTAATGGGGCCAGCTCCATTTCGTGCTTCCAGCATAGTTTTGTGCTTTGAACCTGGTAAAAAAAACAAAGCAAAAAGCTTTCTTTGGCTTGACAGAAAAACAAATAAAATCCTTTTATTCAATGTGATTGTAAGGCTTTGGTTAGATTGCCTTGGTTGGATACAGCGTCCCAGTGGGCATGAAATAATAGAATTTGATTCAAGCATAAGCTAATTTGTAACACTCGAAATTTGAATTAAATAAATGTACTAGGTGACTGTTCTTTTTTTTCCTTTTTTTTTTTTTTTTTGCCCAAGGTTTAGTAATATACAAGTAGGCTACACAGTGTAAATTAGCACAGGACAGTGTGTCTATGTTTTCACAGAATCTGAATTATTGTTAGATGTTGCCACAATGCACAATGTTGAAGAATAACCTTTAATATATACTGTATGTGTAAGAGGGATTATCTACTGTACATTTTGTAGATCTTCATATAAATCACCCTTTCATTATAAAATTAACTTCACTATGTAAACTTTGTTTTACATGTAAATTGGTATAAAATAATTCTGGGAAGTTAACATGTCCTGTGGTCTGACATGCTATACTCCATTTAAAACTAAATTCTTCTATGTTAATTATGCATGCAGTTTTGAATACTTCATATTAATTTAGAAACATTTGTCAAACCACAGGTCCATCAACAGTAAAATGAAGTACTGAATACAAAAGGTGATTACAATTGTAGAAGAAAATGGTGATCAGTTACAGCATTTCAAAATTTACACTTTCCCCTAAACTATGAATCCATTCCAATTTTGACTTAAAATCTTAATGTTCATAAATAGTTCATACACGTTATGTGCCAACTAACCAAGTACTTGAGAATGGTTGAATCCTCATTCCCATTTGTACAATCTTTGCACTACAAAGTATTTTCAAAAATATATATATTGCATCTATTTAGAGTAATTTTTATTTATATTCTATCTATATTTTGTACTGTATTATATTAAATTGTTATTTACTATTCTGTGGTTTATGTTTAATGCTGCAATGTCTCATTTTCCCCTAGGGTATGTCCTATCCCACCATACCCTACCCTACCCTTAACAAATCCTATCCTATCCTATCCTATCCTATCCTATCCTTATCCAATCCTACCCTATCTTTAGCCAATCCTATCCTACCCTATCCTATCCTTATCCAGTCCTGTCCTATCCTACCCTACCATATCTTTATCCTATCCTATCCTATCCTATCCTACCCTACCCTTATCCAATCCAATCCTACCCTATCCTTATCCAATCCAATCCAATCCTATCCTATCCTATCCTATCCTATCCTACCCTACCCTACCCTTATCCAATCCAATCCTACCCTACCCTATCCTTATCCAATCCAATCCTATCCTATCCTGTCCTATCCTATCCTTATCCAAACCAACCCTATCCTATCTTATCTTATCTTATCCTATCCTATTCTATATGGTTCTCACTGTCATGGAAATATAAAGCTGGAAAAATCAGGTAATTTTAAAATAAGGATTTCCAGGCCTGGAAAAGACATGGGAATGAGTTAAATCTTAAAAAAGAATGGAAACTTCTGTAGTGAATATGATTTTTTCTAGTCATACTTTGCTCTAAAATATTTCATTAGCTAGAAGTTGCTCTTCACGAGTGCAATCTCAACAAAATTATATTTTAAATATTCTTGTCCACTAATCCAAATGACTGGAAAATTCATAGAATTTGTGGAAAAATCATGGAAAATATTTGGTCAAAAAGTGTGGGTACGATGATCCTATCACTAAGAGGTCACTTCATGAGACAGTTATGAAGAATTTAAAACAGTGTGAAAGTTAATGTGATGCAGAGGCAGATGTTGGGCACACCTGTGTTGTGCGCCTCCAGCTGTGAGAGAGAGTTGACAGCCACTTTGCACAGCGAGCAGTACAGGAGCTTCTTTGCTTTCTCTTCCTCAGACTCCACGCTGGGCTCTGACAGGGTCGTTGGCACTGACGCTGGTTTGGAGGTGTTTTTCAGGGTCGCGGCGTGCCCTGCCGGCTCAGTGGATGGGCTGACATGCGTGGGTGCTGTCTTGCAAGGGCTAGGCACTAATGCCACAACGGGCGCAGTGGGAGCTGGCACAAAGGCTTGTGGGGAGGCAGGGACTTTGTGTGCTGCCAATGGCTCTCCATTTTTCTCTGAGAACATGAAGGAAAGAGCAAATCTGACAGTTAGCAGTGAAGGGCACAACATGCTGTATTGTGTGCAGACACATTTTTCAACTCCTTCCTGTCTGTTTTATATTATTTTGTGTGTTAGGTTTTGATGTAAGGCCCTCTCCGGCAGGCATGTGCTCCAGTTTTTATGTCAGATGAGTTGCAACTGCGCTGGGTAGGTTCACCCTGCCTCAGCACAATGACTGCCTGGTTCCTGCATGCTCTGGTGTGATATGAAGCAACCCCTAAATTGTCCACCAGCCTTGCGCTGTTATGCCTCGCATCCAAATATGCATACATCCTTATTGTAATGTAGTATGCCAAAAGCAGTAAGTCAATTGAGTAGTATGTCTGAATCCTCAGTATACATAAAACACTAGGCGAGAAATACCCAGGATGACTTACTACAACTGGCAATATTCTAAAGTGCGCATCCACTGGACACTTTTCCATAATTCTACGAGATGATGAGACGTCATATTCAAAACACTGGTTTTAAAAAGGGGTAAACTATAAGTGCTATATATACCAAGAATGTTGTTCCTTGTGGTTAAATTGTACTTGTTTAACAAATCCAATTATAAAGTAGAGTAAATTATTTTCGTGGTTATTACTACTACATAATATATTTGGGTTATGGGACAATGTACATGTCCCAATCAGAGGTATGTCCAAGAATGTATTCATATTACTCACCTGCAATAAAGAACATACTTTTTTTTTTTCCCCCAGCTGAGAAGTAATTTCTTCATCAAATTCAGGACATACTCTGACAATATGCGAATTCCGATGCAGCTATTATGTTACATGCCTTGAGTGCAGTGTAATTATTGTCAATGAAATCTAAAACTAAAACTAAAAGAAAACATTTTTGTTATGTTAGAAAAACTAACTTAACTGAAAAACTGGAATACATTTTCATGAACTAACTAAAGAAAACTAAAAACTAAATAAATAAATAAATAAAAATTATCACAAATTAATTTTAGTTTAAGATACACATTGTATTATAATTGTTTATAAATTAACATTAACCAAGAAAAATAAACGCTGTAAAAATGCATTGTTCATTATTAGTTCATGATACCTAGTGCATTAATTAACATTAACAAATAGAACCAAAATAAAAGGAAAGGAAAAACTAAAACTAAATTAGAAAATAAATAAATAAAATACATTATTAAAATAACCCTGTATAGGATCAGTACGTCTTCACTGCCTATTAACTATCTATTCACTGCCTGGGTTGTGCCAGCTCTGATGTGATAGGATGCAACCCCTGGATTACCCACCACTTGTACGCCCTCATCATAGTGTTACATGCCGTAGGTGGCCCTACAAGCACTTCATTCTGATGCCTGTACTCTCCACCCACACTCTAATAGGCCTCTAGGGGATACTCCGCTGGTTTATAAGAACGTCACTCTCTGCTCATGAGTTTTCCCCTCAGGATTCCAAGCAGCCAGAACAGACTAATATTCCCCCATACAGTGACATTACACTCGCTGACACTAACCTGAACCTCTAGGCTGGAACTGCTGCTCGTTTGCGTGTTTTTTCTCAAAGTTTCAGTTTATTTATTTTTTTCAAAATGCTCCAAATAAGTGCGGTAGGTAGACATGAAGACACATGATTTTTATTTCAGTATTATCTTTGTTCCTGTTCACACTATTTTTGCAATGAGTCATAGGGCACCTAGTGTAGCCAAATAATAAGAAAACAGAAATCTGAGATCAACTGGAAAGTAAAACTATTTGGCAAAGCTTTTCAAAACTAACAAGAAATTATAGGATCTGTTCCAAAACCTAGTGAGCTGCATGGCTGTCTACTGCCTACATAGGCAGCTGCCTTCTAAGGAAGCATCCTAACTGAAATAGAACATCATAAGTGACTGATTTGGCAGCAACACTATGGGTCTGTTCCAGTTTTAATGTTCCAGTAAAACTATTTGGCAAAGCTTTTCAAAACTAACAGAAATCATAGGCTCTGTTCCTAAATCTAGTGAGCTGCATGGCTGTCTACTGCCTACATAGGCAGCTGCCTTCTAAGGAAGCATCTTAACTGAAATAGAACATCATAAGTGACTGATTTGGCAGCAACACTATGGGTCTGTTCCAAAACCTAGTGAGCTTTCTCTGAATTGAGCATAGTGAGCATTTTAAGGCATCATAGGTGCACTACCGACACGAAGTCTGTTCCAAAAGGTAGGTGTTCTGATTATGCTGCCTCATAAGATCTAGTTTTGGCCAAATTCTAAGGTGGTATCGTGTGTATCCTTTCCCAGGTAGGCGATCCCATAATGCAATGTGATGAGCTCGGTTGGATGAAGCAAGAGAAATTTCATTTATAAATATACTTAGAATTCATTCAATACTGAAAAGTAACAATAAAAATAGTTTAATATTATAGAAAACTGACTATTTTACCCAAAATGTGTGTGCTATGTATATTTATGCTCAATAGAGAATGACATCATTCCTCACGTCACCTGTATTGAAATCCGTTTTGAGTCGAGTGTCCCATAGACCTTATTAACGCTAATGCCATCTTTGATTTTTAATGGAAAAGACAACGAGGCTGTGAGGGATGTACTTACAGTCTCTTCAATGGGCCATACTTTAAAGTGTTTTTGGATCATTCCGCGGACAAAACATTTATAAAATATCTGTCCAAGAACATTCAGTATGCAAAGAACTCCAGACAACATGAGTTATGGAAAATCAGATGTGATCTAGGAGCTTTATAGCATTTGTGCCATCGAAGAGATGGTAAGTCTATCCCTCACAGCCTCCTTGTAATTCCCATTAAAAATCAAAGATGGCACTAGTGTGAATAAGGTCTATGTGCTGTGTGTTAGGAGTGCTATTTGACTGAGGAGAGGAGCTGCTGCATATTCAGAGCATTCCTATTCGCTCACTTATGAGGCTCCATTTTTGTTAGGATGCTGCCATAGAAGACAGCTGTCTATGACATTTCTACATTTCTTTCGGAATGTAAAGTGATTAGAGCCTGAGGTTATAATAACTGAGGTAACAGACATTACAGCTGATTTTCTGTAATGCTGCTTTGGAACAATGTGTATTAAGAAAAGCACAAATAAAAAAACTATACAAATAAAAATTATTTGATTTGACTTTTATGTCACAATGTTTTTTTCTACTTTGGCAACAACATCTCAATGTTCTCTCTTTGCACAGTCAAACAAACAAGTGATAGCCACTGCTGAAGCATTTTACCAATCAGAAATTAGCACAATTAATTCTGATTCAAAGTAATGGCCAGCATCAAACAGTCACTACCAATCATGTTAAAATAAAATTTAGCATTATAAATTCTGAATCTATGTACTGATTACAATTAGCCCATGTCTGCCAACCATGTCGAGTGGTCCAAACACCATCTGCAGCCTGAAAGTGTATGCACTTAGCTGCATAGGAAAGGGATGCTCCCTTGCTCCTTATTTAGTGAATGACTTTACCTCCAGTGTGCTGTCTGTCTGCACTGGTCTCAGAACAGTTTGAAATGCACCTTTTTTTCATCCTAACTCCATAGACAGCCTCTGAAAGCAAAAAGTTCCATATTTTGAATGCACCCATTGATTCTCTATAGCTAGGTTTATATGCACTAATTTACATCAATCAGAATAAATTCAATCCGATTGCAGATTCTGAATGTACTGTTTATATGTCCCCTAAACAAATTTGACACAAATATTCATTTTCACGTGAATTCATGTATTCTGCGCATGTGAAGAGCGTCAGTCATTGCATTATGAAAAAGCGGAGAAAGGCTGAGAAAGGCTGAGAAAGTGAGAATGGCACCAAAACCATAATTGCCATTTTTGCTTTGTTGAGATACCTAAAAAAAAGCTGAAAAAAAAAGCTTTCTTTAGAATTAGAATCAGAATAAGCTTTATTGCCAAGTGTTCTCACGTACACAAGGAATTTTGTTTGGTGATAGGTGAAACAAGTGCACACAGAACATTACAGTGAGACACAGAACATAAAACAAGGTAAGAGTATTAAAAGACATACAAATAATAGGACATACAGTTGTGCTCAAAAGTTTGCATATCCTTGGAGAATTGGTAATATATGTACCATTTTTAAAGAAAACATGAGTGAGCAGGCAAAACACATTTCTTTTATTTCTTATTGGATTCATATTCAACTGTAGGTTATAACAGAATTGCACAATCATAAAACAAAACATGGCAACAAAGAAAAAAGTGAAAAGACCCCTGTTCAAAAGTCTGAATACCCTTAGTTCTTAATACTGTGTATTGCCCCTTTTAGCATCAATGACAGCGTGCAGTCTTTTGTAATAGTTGTCTATGAGGCCCCAAATTCTTGCAGGTGGTATAGCTGCCCATTCGTCTTGGCAAAATGCCTCCAGGTCATGCAAAGTCTTTGGTCGTCTTGCATGAACCGCACATTTGAGATCTCCCCAGAGTAGCTCGAAGATATTAAGGTCAGGAGACTGTGATGGCCACTCCAGAACCTTCACCTTTTTCTGCTGTAACCACTGGAGGGTCAACTTGGCCTTGTGCTTAGGGTCATTGTCGTGCTGGAAAGTCCAAGAGCGCCCCATGCGCAGCTTTCGTGCAGAAGAATGCAAATTGTCTGCCAGTATTTTCTGATAAAATGCTGCATTCATCTTGCCATCAATTTTCACAAGATTCCCTGTGCCTTTAGAGCTCACACACCCCCAAAACATCAGTGAGCCACCACCATGCTTCACAGTGGGGATGGTATCCTTTTCACTATAGGCCTTGTTGACCTCTCTCCAAACATAGAGCTTATGGTTGTGACCATAAAGCTCTATTTTGGTCTTGTCGCTCCAAATTACAGTATGCCAGAAGCTATGAGGTGTGTCAAGGTGTTGTCGGGCATATTGTAACTGGGCTTTTTTGTGGCATTGGCACAGTAAAGGCTTCTTTCTGGCAACTCAACCATGCAGCTCATTTTTGATCGTCGTATTGTGCTCCTTGAAACAACCACACCATCTTTTTCCAGAGCAGCCTGTATTTCTCTTGAGGTTACTTGTGGGTTTTTCTCTGTATCCCGAACAATTCTTCTGGCAGTTGTGGCTGAAACCTTTCTTGGTCTACCTGACCTTGGCTTGGTATCAACAGATCCCTGAATTTTCCACTTCTTAATAAGTGATTGAACAGTACTGACTGGCATTTTCAAGGCTTTGGATATCTTTTTAAATCCTTTTCCATTACCTTGTTACGTATATATATATATATATATACACACACACACACACACACACACACACACACACACACACACACACACACATACATATACATATACATACACATATATATATATCAAGCTTTTGATACTTAGGACAATTGAGGGGCTTTCTATCTTGTTTCTGAACAGTAATCAAAATCAAGCAATTCTATGATTTGGTGACAAAAACAGCCATTTGGCTCCTTAATGTTTCAGTTTAGGAGCCAATGGCTCCTTAGTCATTTTTTTAGTCTGGAGCCCTGCTTACCGCTTCCTCTCTCCCTCAGACGATCGCTTGAACACTCCCAACTCCACATAAACCCACCACTCGACTCAGGCCAGGGAGCTGTCTGGCCACATAGTGCAGCTTTCACTTGCGTAAAAGCTTGTTGGCACGGCTCCGCCCACTGGACTGGATCTGGTGCTCCCTTTTTAGTGAGATCAGTCAGCAGGCTGGTGACGTCCAAATAATTAGGCACAAATCTCCTATAATAGCCAGCCAACCCCAGGAACTGTCTCACCTCCTTTTTGGTCTTGGGTAGGCCGTAATCTCTATGGTCTTATCAATTTAGGGACACACCTGCCCGTGACCCAAGTGGAAGCCCAGATACCGAACCCGTCCAATTGCGCACTACTTGAGGTTTGCTGTGAGTCCCACACGTCGCAGTGATCTCAGGACAGCCCTCAGATGCTGCATATGCCACTGCCAATCACTGCTGTATATAATGATATCATCCAGATAGGCAGCGGCATAAGCAAAGTGTGGTCTGAAGATTCTGTCCATGCAGAAACATAGCTGGGACCCCGAACAAACTGAACAGAAGTGTCACAAAAATTGGCGTAATCCAAACTGTGTAGAAAAAGCCATTTTTTTCAGGGGACATTGGCATCAAGGAAATCTGTCAATATCCCTTTGTTAAATCCAGTGTCAAATAAAAATGAGCCACACCCATCCGATCGAGCAGGTCAATACAAGGCATTGGATATGCATCAAATTTATACACCACGTTGACTTTTCTATAATCTACACAGAACCAAACCGTCACTCTTACCTACCAGAATGACCGGGCTGGACCAGTCACTGTGTGATTCTTCTATTAACCCCATATCAAGCATAGCTTTCAATTCTTCCCAAACTACCTGTTTTTTGTGCTCAGGCAACTGGTAGGGACGAGTGCGTCCCACTACTCCAGGGGTGGTCTCTATGTGATGTTCTATGAGATTTGTGCCCCGCCTCTATCTGTTCGCCTCACCTCATAGTTGACTTCCCCAACTCGCCATGTGACCTCAAAGGGCCCTTGCCACTTCGCGAGTAATTTAGAGCTTGATGTGGGCAACAATACAAGGACCTTATCTCCCGGTGTAAATTCCCGTAGCCGAGTTCCCCTGTACAGCTGGAACTTCTTGAGCCTGTAACAAATTCTCCTTTGATAGTCACCCCAATGTGTGGAGTTTTGCTCTCAGGTCAAGAACGTATTGAATTTCATTTTTACTGTTTGAAGGTCCCTCCTCCCAATTTTCTCTTTTGACATCTAAGACACCAGGAGGCTTACGACCGTACAATAATTTGAATGGGGAAAACCCCGTGGAGGCTTGTGGGACCTCTCGAACTGCGAATAACAGGGGTTTGAGCCACTTACCCAATTCCGAGTGTCTTTGTGAACGAACTTACGAATCATGTTTTTCAGGGTTTGATTAAATCGTTTGACAAAGCCGTTTGTTTGTGGGTGGTACATGCTTGTCTGAATTGATTTCATTCCCAATAATTCATACAGCTCGCGTAGTGTACATGACATTAAAGCAGTGCCTTGATCAGTGAGGATTTCTTTCGGAATCCCCACTCGGGAGATGATTTTGAAGAGTGCCTCTGCCACACTACGTGCTGAGATTGTGCGCAGAGGCACTGCTTCCGGGTATCGTGTTGCATAGTCCACTAGCACCGACACAAAGCAATGCCCGTGCGCTGTCCATTCTAATGGCCCGATGAGGTCCATCCCATTTCCTTCAAAGTGGACCTCGATTAAAGGAAGAAGGCGCAATGGTGCTTTTGGAATGGCCTGCGGATTCACCAGCTGACATTCACGGCATGCCGCACACCACCGGTGTACATCTCAGCGAATGCCTGGCCAATAGAAATGGGCCATTAGATGGCTCAGTGTTTTTTCCTGCCCTAAGTGACCCACCATCAGATTATAATGAGCCGTCTGGAATAACATTTCCCCAACGGCCCTTCTGTATTAATAATTGGGTTGTATCTTCCTTTGTTTGAGATTCTTGTGTCACTCGATTCAACCGATCCTTGATAATTGAAAAATACGTATATACGAGTGCAATGTCTGGCTGGGGGCGTTGACCATCAGTCACATTCACTTGATCAAAGGCCTGCCTAAGGGTCTCCTCTCGTATCTGCTCCAGAGGGAAATCCCCTGCAGGGAAACCTCTAAGGCCTGGGTAAGCAAAGACTTCCCCCTCCCTTACATCATCCTGACATAGATGGCCCCGGCTCCACCTCCCCAGCCAGCGAATCGCAAACCCCACACCACGACACTTTGTTACAGAACCCATCCACACACACCCCTTCAATAACGTTTGAAAAGCCGGCCAATTGGTACCCAAAATTAATGGATGAGTGAGGTGGGGACTAACCACAGCCTTAATATTTTGCTTTTGGCCCCGGAATAGAATAGTGTTGGTCACTACAGGGTAATCATGAATATCCCTGTGCACACACCTCACCTTCATCCGATTGTTTGTATCTAATATCCCCGCCTTGAACCAAGCTTTGATGAATAAAGGTTTGGTTACAACCTGAATCCACCAAAGCTTGGTACGTACCCCCCAATACTCACAGGTACCTGGTACGTCCCTGCTCAAACAGGGGCGATCTGTGGGGTGTTGGGGACCCAGATCAATGCCTCCAACTCCATCACTGAGCACTGGTCTCGGAAATGGCCCAGCTCCCCGCAACTCCAACAGACTGGCCCAAGTTTCATGTCCACACTTGTGGCAGCGGCTTCCCCCACCTGGGGAGAAGAGTGGGAAGAGATAGGGGGTATAGACACTGGGGTTATTTGGGGTTTAGAGACCCCCCGAGACCAATGATTCAGTTGTGGGGGAATGTTCCCCTGCTTCCGGGGGAACGGGACAGGTCAAAGGACGGGAGTGTGAGGGAACAAGGGGGCGAGAGAGAGGAGAGAGAGCGGGGCTCGCCAGCCCCCAGATATGCTGCTATATGATCCCTGGCCAGCTGGACCGCTTCATGCGGTGGCACCAGACCCACTCCGCCGTTCCCCATAGCAGCTGGGAGACGGACTGTTCCAGCACCACGAGCTTGATGATGTTGTTGGCGTCGCCTTCCTCCTCAGCCAGCAACCACCGTCCGCAGGTGTCGCAGAGCTGTTGTGCAAAAGCGAACAGGCAGCCGACCTCACTCAGTATAAGGCTAAGGAACCGCTGGCGGTGTTGTTCCAGGGTGTGGCCGACCTGTTGCAGGATGGCTTTCCTCAAGTCAGCATAGTCCAGGAGGTTGGCGACTGCAAGTTGCAGCAAGAGGTGGGCCGCCCACTGCGTACATGGCCATTTCTGGGCTTTGGCCGTGTGCTCGAACAGCTCCAGGAATTCCTTCACGTTGTCCTGAGCTCCAATCATGGCGAGCATCACGCGTGGGGCCCACTGTTGCAGGGGTCGCGGCGGAAGCCCCCTCTTGGGGTAACAAGCTCCATAACGCCCGCCGGTCCTTGGTTTGGGTCTGATGGAGCACCTCAAAGCAATGTTCCTGCTCCTTCCGTAGCTCCATGAGGGCCTGGTGTTGGGTCTGTTGGATGCTAATGAAGGACTTGATCATTTTTCCCAGCGACAAGTATTCAATAGCAGCATATCCTTCCTCCTTCCCTGGTTTCGGCACCAGCGTAACAAAGGTTTCTTGGTCGTGATGAAAGGAGGAAGCGGGTGCCAGTTTGACAGTCCATGACAGTTTCTTTTATTACAAAGAAAAAACAAGTTTTACAGTGGTCACAACAAAAACTCTTGCTTTCCAGGAATGTCAGCTCCAGCACATCAAACACGCTTCACTCGCCAACTCTCTCTCTCGTCTGTGAAATGAGTCGCCTTTTATCTCCCCATCTCACTGCAAACAAAGAATAGTCATTAGAGATCATTCGCCCCAGGTGGGAATCCTTACCGCTTCTTCTCTCCCACAGACGATTGCTTGACCACACCCCCACCTCCACAGCTAATATTTTTCTTTTAAACTGATTATTTTTTGATCTACACCACCCATTTCAATCAGATGGAAATTTCATTTGGATCCAGCTCAATCTGATTATTTTTGTGTTTACATGAAGTCTTTTCAATCTGATTGAGCTATCAGTCAGATTATACGCAGATTATTTGGTTTCATGTAAATGTGTCTTATGTAATAATGCACAGTGAATATAGGATTTTAAAGGGAAAAATATCCTTATAATCCTTGTTTGCGGTCACTGTGTTTAACAGTGTGCCGTTTCACAATAAATCAATAACATTTTCAAAATGGCATATTGGATGAAACCAGAGACTCTAGTTTTATGGATCAAACAGGTTTCAATCTAAAAACTTAATGAGGTTTCTTACCAGATGTAGTTGTGTTGGCGTTTCTCTCAAAGACAAACTCCGCTGAGATCGGCACCATGTTGTTTTGTCACATAGCTCCGTGCGTCGAAAGTTTAACACTTTAATAACAGCCCAGAGTGTCCTAAACTGAGATGAGTCATTTTAGATTAAATTAAATTTTGCATAGTGTTTAGCGAAGACAAAACATAATGTACGCGCATGAGGACACGGGGCTATACAAGGTTAATCTTGCCTTATACTTTCTTTTAAGCAAGTTTGGCTGAAAAAATCTTAGAAGGCAGCATCATGCTGCCTACATTCTGGAACAATTATCATATCAGGAGAATGCCTGTGATGCCTTAAAATGCTGCTCACATAGGCAGTATTCTAGATTTGGCACAGAGCCATGGTAATAACAACTGGCACTTGTTGTATAAATTCAGACCAAGCAATGTCCGCAATGTTGAAACAACCTTGCAACATCCTTTCAGAGTCTCTGAAATGGAACAAGCCTTGTATTTTACAAAATCTGAGAGCAATTACTGTGCACACACATCCCAAAACAATCCGTTCTAAAACATTACATAAAACAGACTCTTACATAAAGCACTGGAGCTGGCAATTTTAATGATTTAGTCCCTGATGTTTTCCCAAACGAAATCTGACTTCATTCTCTGATGCCAGGGTTTGGGGGTGACGGCAGCAGCCCCCCTGTGCTCAACTCTGTGCTAATGCAACGGCATGACAGCGAGGACCCATAAGCCATCTGTGAATCAGGCTGACATTCATTTGGCCTGATTTGTGCAAAGACACTGCATACCAATGAGGAACATCACTGCCTAATAAATGAGGCACACCCGAATCAGTCTCTCAGTCTGTAGCTAGAGAAAGAGAAAATTTGGAAAGCATGCATTGGCTCAGATTTGCCCCCCGTAGGGCATGCGTCTCAGTACATCCCAGAGCCTGATTCTTAATCAGATACAAGGGTCTGAAATTGAGTGGGTCACAGCATGGCACAAAGATCAGATGATTATGTTCTTTTGAAATGTAACATACATCTAATTCAGTCAAATCAAAGGCTGCGACAAAAAATAAGTCCATCCCAGCATGTATTCCCTCTAAGACCGACTGTGATTTCTAATTCCTTTTGCAATTTCCTTAATTAATCATTTAAACACACAAAAAAAGACAAAAAAATAATGCACAGGCAACTCAATATGCAGGTAAAGACGGAACAAGCAAAATGAGCTAGGCAATATACTTATCAGCCATAAGTATATGGCTGATCACCATCGCCGCATGCTCTCACAGGGGAAGGTCCTTACCTCGGCATGTGCGCTCTCAGACACGACAAATTGTTTCCAAACATCACAAACACAGGAAAATAAATAAATAAATAAAGAACACCACATCCAAACCACACCTACAATTCGTTTTAACCAGGGCCGTAACCACAATATACTTTGAGGGGGACAAGTCCCCCCCAATAATCAGATATGGCTAGATTGTCCCCCCCCCAATAATTGATATCCTTGTTGCTGTTCTGCTGCACCGCTCATCAGTGTCATTTGAGATAGCCAATGAAATCGATGAAGGCAGGACTCAAGTTTAAGACGCTAAGCGGGAACCTCATGGTTTATTACAGCGCTGCGCATCAGCAAGCAGTTCAGGTTAAGAGTGTTTGTGTCATGTGAGATGTAAGTATCTAACTAAACATGCAATATTTGACCACTGTTTTATGATTGAAATGTTGTACCGACCGACATTAATTTCCAAGGGTGCAAACTATTCACCATTTGGCGCAATTCGCTGTTTTGAATTGAAAATATGTCATGTACAGTACGTGATTTGTGTGTCATTCATAACTGTGAATGTGAAAACATTAACGGAGCAGTTTTCAGTGAATCAGGCTTAAGACAAACAGGGAATGTGTGTATATTGTAAAGGAATTCAATAAATGTGGTAATCTGGCAGGCTTTTTGAAGTAGCTTTTTAGAAAATTCTCTTGACATTGTCTAAGAAAATTATCTATCTATATATATATGATATATATATATATATATATATATATATATATATATATATATATATATATATATATATATATATATATATATATATATATAAACACAAAGTAGAGCGTTATCACCATCAGATTAAAACTAGAACATGGTAAGACCTGTGACTTCTATTGTGCTTTTAGGTTTTGGCAAGGACAGTGCCATATGTTCTTAATTCAAATATTATTAGGTAATAATTTAAAATTTATTTAAGATTTAGGGTTAGGTATTATTTATTTAGGGCTAAATAATTTCTTTATGTCTTTAGTTAATTCTGAATTTTGTACAGCATCTCCTAAGAGTCTTCTTTTAAAAGAGACCATTTTATTTTGAGTATGTCTTGTCAGGTCTGTGCTAAAAAATATTAGCCAGTAGTTCACTTAAAAATGGAAAATGTACTTTTACTTACTCATTTACTCACCATTACGTTGTTCAAAACCCATATGCTGGGTTTTTTCTTGGAACATAAAAATAGATATTTTAAGCAGTTCTATTCCATAGAATAACAGTTTACGAGCAGGAGCTGTCAAGATTCAAAAAGGACAAATACTATAAAGCACTATTAAAGGTTTAGTATAAAGACATCATAACAGTAGTCCATATGACAAATGCACTATATTCCAAGCTTTCTGGGGCCACACAACAGCTTTTTGTTGTATGGACTACTTTTATGGTATATTAATAATGATTTTTTAACAAGGTCCTTTTTGGACCTTGACAGCAGTGGTCAATATGAACTGTTTTTGTATGGAAAAGAGCAGCGTTAAGATTTGCTGAAGAAAATATTGTGTTAAGATTCTACTGGGAGGAAAAAACAATGAGGGACAACTTGAGGGCAGTAAATAATTTTGTGTATTTTCTTTTTGCTAGCCAGCTGACAGTCATGTCATTTTACAGATACATCAATGATGAAAAGAAATTCAAACTATATTCATGTTTTCTTTGATAAAGCGCAAAAAAGAAAGAAAAAATGACTGAAACAGGCAAATTGCTATCAATGCAGACACAGTGTTTGTCTTGTAATGTGTGAACTTTAAAAATACATGTATCTTTTAAAACCAAAAATTATAAAAATGTTGGGCCTTTATCACTTTTAAAGCCTTTATTCAGAAAATTATTGCATTCAGTGCCTTTACTATATTAAAGGACCAAAGAGGACCATTATATTTGTGACCTCAACACCCGTGACCCCCACCCCCAAAATGGTTTGGTCCCCCCCCATTGTTCAAGGCATGGTTACGGCCTTGGTTTTAACCAATCATCGACACTCTTTGACTAGCCAGGTTCTCTCCTAGGTCAAGAATTTTAGGGATGTACGTGAACAGGAGAAATATCACTAGATGAACATCTTAGCAGAACACAACCACTAGTGCATTTCATCATAATTTTAGCTGAACTGAAAGAAGCTTGTTTATCCAGTAAGTTTAAATTATTCTTAAAACAGAAGGTCATCACCCAGCACACATTTAAAGACTCGTTTTCTGTCGTGTTGACATGAACTTTACGCAATTTATCGCAGACTATGTGAATCAATTTAAAGCTCATTCTCCCCAACTGTATGTGTAGTAGATTTGTATGTCTTGCGGGTGATGTATAAATTTATAGCAAGCATTAATTTTAATTTCATGGGGAAAATGGTTAATATGGGGATTTTTCTTCTTACTGGTTTGAAATCAACGCTGAGAAAATGTCCAGTGGATGTGACATGCAGTATATGTTTCAGATTTACCCACATTGGAGCAATACACACATTGGTTTCTCCCATTATTATATATGAGATGGGTGCTTTCTCAGCCAGTCAGAAGCGTTGGTCACGAATATAAAATTGCACAGTTGGATGTTTTCTGCTGCGTAGACATGTTCTTCACCAGTAACTGGCACATTTGAAATGTTTGTGTTTAACAAGTGGTTCTAACTGAAGTTTATTGATTTATTGGTATTTATTTAATATGCAAAAGCGTATTCACACATATTTTTAATAGTACAAATGCGAACAGCTTGCCATTTATTTGTGCATTTACCAGTAATCACACATTTAAAATGACCTGTGTATATTTTGGGATTGTATTAAGATCTTACAAAACAGTGTATCATACAGTATATTTGGGCATTTTGTTGCATATGGTTGTGAATTACAGCGTGCATTTGAGGGAAATTAATATGCTGTCAACTCCATTTAAGCTAAATAAAACTGGATGAGAAAGACAGCTGATGTGTTCTGTCCCCTCTTTCCCCACTCCGTTGCTTACCACGCCAACATAACTTGCATTTTTAAAACTATAGTATGGAGAGAACTGAACCGTGCTGAAAAGGGGTTTCATGACACTTTAAAATATGGAAGGGCGACGAGCATCAGTCTTGTAGTGTGCACTTGGCTTTTTACAAGGCATTCTGCACAAAGAGGTGAAAAAATATGAGAATGCACTACAAAAAAAAAAAAAAAAAAAAAAATCATTGTCTTGTTTTTCAGTAAAAATATCTAAACATTTTTAAAGCAAGATAAATTTACTTGAGAAGCAAAATAGCATAAGATATTCAGATGTTTTCAGAGAATATATCTGGAAAGAAGTGTATTTTTCTTACTCCATTGGCAACTGTTTTTTTTTTTTTTCTAATCATTACATTCACTAAATTTGGATAGATTTAAAACTAATGCTTTTAAAACAAATCTCAATATCTTATGCTATTTTAATTTTAAAATGAATTTATTTTGTTTGGATATTTTTAACTACAAGACAAGGCAGAACTACTCATTAACAATTTGTTTGTGCAGTGTGTATAAACAGACACATCAATGGAGTACAAACAGTGGCTGGGTAAGTGCATCGGGATAAGAAGCAATCACAGTATGGAGAAGAGAAAAGTAAGAGCAGAAAATAGAAGATGTGAAGCAAGAACAAAAGAAGCTATTAACCTGGTTGCTCAGGGCTGCTGGCAGTGACTGCAGTGCAGGAGATGGTGGAAGTTGTGGCGGTGTTGGTGATTGTCTTTGTGCTGCTGTCCTGGGCGGCAGCACTTTTCTGCTTTTTTTTCGTGGAGTCCTGTGCTTTGAGCTTCTTGGCATGTTTACTGCCTTTGTAGTGCGCCTCGGCTTGGCTCTACAAAGGAGAACAAATGAACCATCCAATCAGGCTCATTTTTAGACCTACCATCATGGACGGCAATCACACAAAACCCAAACAAGCTTTCAATAGCAGGCACTGTTCCAAACAAGGTAACAATTGGGGTGGCTGAAGCAATGTCAATTCATGACGCTGGGATCGAAGGGGCAGAATTTCCAGATCCAAAGAATTAGATCTGGGCACCCTGTGTTTAGAATGAATCGATTCTCAAAAGAGAAAGCTAAATGAGCATCAATAGATGGCACTCAGAGAGGCCAGTTAATGGACAGTTTGCTCATCTCAGAAGTTGTTCAACTTACAAGCGAATATTTAAAGGTAAACTTGCTGCTTCATACTCAGCAAGATAAATACAGATGGCAGAATAGTGAGAGAGAGGAAGCTTATAAAGAATTCGGATCTTTTTGAGTATCTGTCTGGTATTAATTAGGATCTCAGTTTCTCATTTTCATGCCATCAAAGTGACAAAGTTCTGAATGACCTGCAGGTGGATTTTCTCTCCAAATGCTGATACTCTGTCACATTCACTAACTGCAGGTTTAAGGGATTTCTGGCTGTGCTGGGAGAACCCAGAGTACACAGCTCAAAGATATTTTCCTTGCTGATTATTTAAAGAGAAAGTTAAGTGTAGCATACAGTTTTGATTTGTCTAAGTGTTTGAACAGCGATTACAGGAGTCTAATGATAATATAAGCAATAACATTACTTTTTTAATGTGCAGATTTGAATGGTTCTTCAAAAATGGCCCTTATGTTACAAAAAATGTATTTGGATAGTTTCAGAATAATTTCAGAACAATGTGCCTCTATTGAAAGAAACATTAACTTTACTAGTTAATACAAATATACATTTGATCAAAACAAACATACAAACAAACGAACACACAAAAGAATATCTATAGCAAAGCATGCTGCTAACACCATGTTGTAAAGGTGCAGACTAAAGAGGGGTCAAACAAAACGCATTTTGTTTCTTTTTCAGTGGCATCCTGTCATAAAGAGAAAATGGCTGCTGTTCACAAAATCTTGTGAACGTGAATTGAACCATTTTAGACAGAGCTGGAAAAATATGAAATATGATAAGAGAGAAAGAGACGAAAACAGACAAGAGCGAAAACAAGGTGCATAACGTCCATAGTCCAGTGGCACAGATTGCTTGTTCAAGGAACAGGCAAGAGAGTCAGACTGATACCCTGAACGCTGCTGCAGACACTGACAAGAGAGGGTGATGTGACGACCCGGGGCGCTTTTTCTTCTCTGTGCTGTGCAAATGTTAGCAGCTCCTGTGACCTGGATTAAGTGCACTTGACATTTATAAATTGACTTTCTCCCTGGCTAAGAGTGTGAGTGCTTTTCAGTATTTACAAGATAAACACACCCATCCAGACCGTAATTTTAGGCTTTATAATATCAAGCATTTTTTTTTAAATTCTAGTGATCATTCGGCCTCATTCATAAAACAAGAGCAGAACATATTTGAAAATAATTTGTAAACTCAGTCCTATGTAAATTGTCTCACTGCAAGACAACCAAGATTCGTTTTACGAACAATTTACACAGACATTCGTTCCTCGTTTCATAAATTGTGCAATGCAGCAATTTACGTAAGAATGGTTTTACAGACTATTTATACAGAAATTTGTTCTGTTTGTGTTTCATTAATTGCCGCAATGCAATGGTTTTAAAATAATGGTTTTATGAAAGATTTACTCAGAAATTCGTTTTTGTCTTGTTTCATGAAATTGTCACAATGCGACAATTTACGCAAGAACATTTTATGAAAGATTTAAACAGAAATTTGTTCTGCTCGTGTGTCAAGAATTGGCGAAATGCAACAACTTGTGCAAGAATGGTTTTTCAAACTATTTATACAGAAACTCATTCTACTCGTGTATCACAAATTGATGCAATGCAACAAATTTACATCAGTGTGGTTATTCGAAAGATTTACATAAAGTCATTATGTTCATGTTTCATGAATTGTCACAGGTCAATTTACGTAAAAATGGTTTTACACATTTACCCAGAAATTTGTTGAGCTTGTGTTTTATGAATTATCACAATGCAACAATTTATGCAAGAATGGTTTTACGATTTACACATTAATTGGTTGTGCTCGTGTTTCATTCATTGTCAGAATGCAAAAATGTATTGTGTTAAGAACAATTTACATGTTCATTCTTTGTACTCCTGTTTCTTGAATTTTTGTGATACAACAATTACGTAAGGATGATTTTTGGAATGACTGAAACATCACAATGAGTTGATTAATGCAAGAATGGTTAACTATTTACACAGAAATTTGTTGTGTTTGTCTTTTATGTATTGTTGCAATGTGGCAATTTACACGACAATGGTTTTACAATGATTTACACATTAATTAGTTGTGCTCATGCTTACTAAATTGTCACATTACAACAATTACTTGGATGGATGTTTTTTGGAATGATTTACAAAGAAATTCACTCTGCTCACGTTTCACGTGTTTCATGAATTGTTGCGATACAACAATTCATGAAGCACGAGCAGAGTGAGTTTCTCTGGAATGGTTTTATTGATGACAGAAATTTGTTGTGCTTGTGTTTTAAGAATCGTCAGAATGCAAAAAATAATCGTAGGAATGGTATAAAGAACAAATTACACATTCATTTGTTGTGCTCATGTTTCATGAATTGTTGCAATAAAACAATTAAAAAAAGGATGGTTTTTGGAACGATTTATCACAATGCAGCAATTTCCCTAAGAATGGTTTTACGAACAAGTTCCACAAAAAATTGTTCTGCTTGTGTTTTCTGAATGAGGCCCAATGAGGGTATCTGACATTCTTTGATAAACAGTTACGTACAACATGTACAAGCTTTATTAATTGCTATTTTGCAAACAGTCTTCACAACAAGAATAGGACACGTACTAGCAAACAGGAAAAAGGCTTACATAGGCAATAAGCATCAGTAATTTATTTGCAATTTTAAAATACAAGAAATCCTAGTTTAATGTGCAGAGACAACATTAAGCAATTTGATTGTTGACTTTCTGAAGAGTGTAAACACTGGCTCTGTGGCGCTTCCAAAACATTGAAAGACTTAAGATTTATATGTTGCCAGCAAAAATTTTATTTAGTTAGAATAAAAACATGGCTACTTTTGAATGACTGTCAAATGAGAAAGATATTTTTTTGTTGTTGCCGAAATTACACACTGCATACTTTTTAAATTACATACTTTTAAATGTGTGTGCATAGGTAATTGTGCATGCAAGAGGTACTGTATGTCACTGACAATCTCAGATGATTCAGCCAATTATGCAACATAAGTATTCTATGTATTTGTGCCAACAGCTGTTATTTTTCCGAGGGCACAGGTCCCTGCCACGCAACTTCTGCAAACAAAACCACTCACTGAATGAAGTCATAGAGCAATTATAACATGTTTTTTCCCCTGACCCCATATTTCACCCTTTAATATATTTTTAAGCACAATAACAACCTAAAATTAACGTTAAAAACATGACTTTAAAAGCTTAAGCCTATTAGCCATTTTCCATTCTCCAGTTCCTTATCTGAGAGTACAAACAAAATAGTTATAAGATGTTCACCTTAGAGTTTCCTCAAAGCACAAGACATCAGAAGTGTGTAATGTGCAGATTGATGTTTTAGCAGAATATGCCTTGATCTGAACTCCCACAGGGCCACCATCTTTTTAAAGGTGTGCAATTTTTTTTTATGTTAAAACATGTTCTTCTGTCCCAGTTTTATATGAAGAGACAGCTATGAGTAAGCCATTTGTAGGTTGATTCCTCCCAAAAGTTTTAATGTCATGGCTCTGTGGCACTAACAATACAATGCCCAGTTTGTTCCACTGTCTTTTTTTAATTTTTATTCTGTTTGGTAACAATAGTAAAGCAGAAATTACACACTTCAAACTACTTTAAAATCAACCTACAAATGGCTTATAGTTGACTCTGCATATTAATCTGGGAAATAATTTTAACATTTTAAAAAACAACACACGTTAGCTTAAAAGTTCACTGAAAGTTTCCACTCTAAATCAAACATCTCATTAATTGCTGCAGATCTCAATGCAGAGAAATATCCCTATTTCCAACTTTTTCTCCCCATGTTTTTTTTTTTTTTTTATGTCCTTCTTAAAAAGGACCTGTGCTGTAGTCTGAGAGCAGGCTCTCCTTATGCTGCTGGGTAATGTTAGTCAAGCATCGACACAACAGTTCAATAGAGACATGTGTTGAAGGGGTGTGTTCTGAACACAGAGGGCTGTTATCCCTGTGTCTTCATGACACAGCATGTGTATAAGAGTCCATAAAGCTTTAATGAGATGTGCTGGTTATCTGCCATCTTGGCTTGTTCTAACATAAGGGCTGTACATCTCTTGTTGCCTCTGGAGAGAAGCCACCACTTCACCTAATGTCACATTCACAGCATGACAGACACCTTCAGATCAGGTATCTTCAAATGAAATGGCTGGGCTTGTCTTTTATGCTGCACGCAAATGGAGATAAAACAGCTCATTTACAGGAGATAAGGGAAACCCAAGAGCGTATACCAGCCATTATTCTCATTTCTTTAATGTAGGCTTCAAAGAACACACCATGGCAGTTTTACCTTCAAATCAAACACCTTATATATATATATATATATATATATAAACATAGCACAATGAAATGAAATGTAATTGTTCAAAGAGAACAGAACTGACAAAAGACAAAGCCAATGGGGAACATGTTTATAGTATAAGACACTATCCACGAATAGGGTACAAAATAGGGCCTGAAATGCTTAAAGGAATGATCCAGGTTCAAACGTATTTACTTAATTTATGAATCACTCATTCAACAGCATTTAAGGCATAATGTTGATTACCACAAAAAATTATTTAGACTCAACCCTTTCAACATCTGTAAATGTGAAAGTGGAGATTTAGAGTAAAAAAAGACTTATCATTTTGCTTCTGAAGATATTAATTTAACTGCTGGAGTCTTATTGATTATTTTATGCAGCCTCTATGTGACTTTCTGGAGCTTCAAAGGTCTGGGCACCATTCACTTGCATTGTAAGGAACAACAGAGCTTTGTTTGTGTTCTGCAGAAGAAAGAAAGTCATACACATCTGGGATAGCATGAGGGTGAGTAAATGATAATGTTAAAAACCCTAATGTTGTTCCAAGCCCATATGACTCTCTTTCTTCCATGGAACACAAAGGCAGAATGTCTCAGTTACAGTTTACTTTCATTGTGTGGAACAAAGATAATGACCAGGGCTAACATTCTGCTTAACATCTCCTATTCGTGGAAAGTGCCATATTTGAAATGGCCAATGGGGTTGCACACCAAAGAGTGAAGAATTCCTAACTAAAACTCAGCTGCAATTTTCCCAATATCACAGAGTTAATTCAGGCCACATCTGCAAAAATTTATTTTAACAGCTAAACAGTGGGCCAAGACTTTGCGAGACAAAATATGAAATAAAAAAACTATATCAAACCAAAAACGGTTTATAGAACTGTCAGCAGTTTGCAGGCTTTGCCTAAAGTGTAATTACCGCATTAAAAAGTTGCATTCTGTAGAAAATGGGAGCATGTTTAGTTTGTGGAAAGCACATAAAACATAATGCTGAACACATTAATCACAAGGTCAGTTATATTTGTCTCTAGTATGGCTATAACTACACAGTCATTCAGGGGTGGTAAATTGTGTGGTGGATTTGAATTGTTAAAAAATCTCCTGTGATTGCACGCCTGGCAAAGTTGGATTTGCACTGCTTTAAAAAAATAATGGACATGAATGCCATTTACGGCTTGGCTTTTACACACACTGATCGGGGCCATTAATTAGTGCAAATCTATAATGATGCAGGGAAAAAGTACTGTCTGAGTTGAGTGTGGGTTTGGTGTCCATTTGTATATATTAGTCCAACAGCAGTGGTGACACACACCAGAATGGCACACTCTTGAAATTTCATAATGTGAAGTCTATGGGTGTTTATTAAAAATGCAATGTAAAATTTCTGTGTCACAAATGGCATTGCAATCAAATGTTTTTTTTTTCTTTTTCAATATTGGCTTAACCATTGGTGTGAGTTTGGGGTAGGACAACATATTTGTATTGTTTAAAATTGTAATTAGGGTTGTATTTCCCCTTGCGGACGATAAAACAGGAACAAAATCACATAGACTTACACTGAAGGAATGACCTGAGCCGTATCTAGGGACCAGAATATCATAGATATGTGGGGGGTTGGCTCTTTTGAACTGGGCCTGTGAGCAACTCCCTAGCAACCACCAAGCACTAGGATTGCTATTGCGTGAGTTTTGATGGTTAGATTACCGTCTGAGAAAAGAATTGCGGTTAACGAGTTTTACGATTATTTGCTTTTTTTATTATTATTATGCAACATTACTGTGGCAAAAATCATGTCATATCACAACTGAATGTGTTAGTGGGCATGTTTCCACCGAGCACTGTCAGCACACTTAAACATTCCAAAAAGTTGCATCTCTCAGTTCATCCCTTTAAAGCACCACAGCTAAAAAAAAAAATTTTGTTGGAAGACTGCAATAATCAGCCAGGAACAAGCACAAGAGATCAATCAAAAAGCAGCTATTTCTGAAATGTCCAACTAAATATAATGACATACTAGTGTGCTTTTTTTTTTTTTTTTTGTAAACCACTGATCTGGGCAATTCTGAATATCTGGCTGGGAAATGTGGAACATATGAAAAGATTTTCAAAATTATTTTACAGCACAGGCGGCGGGGAATAAATCACTTTTCTATTTATCTCATCTGTTTATGGGGTAGTTTCACCAAAATGCCTATAAGACACTTCATATCTGTTCATTTGGTGTCATTATGTAAACAAAAACATTGAGTGGAAATACTGCTTCCCTCAAAACTCCATTATCGCTAAGGATGTGTGAAGACCTATAGTTTCACATTTGTTTTTTTTTTCCTTCAGGAAACAGGATTGGATGACACAGTGAGTCCATAGCGTGCTCTAAAGTATGGGATTAAATTACGTTGCAGTACTGTTTTTCACAGAGGCAGATTGGAGAGGCATTTGAGCTGTAATACATTCACGGACAAAGTCTGCAGCTTCTGAGGGAGTAGGCTAATACATGTGATCATAATAAATTAGACCATTTGAGCCATTTTAGTGGGTTTAATTAATAAGTTAAATAAACAAGGGATAATTCACCCAAAATTTTTATTGTCATCATTAGCTCACCCTAATGTCGTTCCAAACCTTTATGACTTTCTTTGTTTCATGAAACACAAACTGAGAAATTTTGAAGAATGAACTGGTCGCTCTTTTTAATGCTATTACAATGAATGGGGACTGGAACTTTCAAGCTTCAAAAAGGATACAAAAGCACCAGAAAAGTACAGTAAAATTAGTCCATATGACTTGTGTGCTATATTCCAAGTCTTCTGAAGTCATAAGTGTGTGAGGAACAGACCAAAATTTAAGCCAGTTTCACAGATAATCTTCTTCCCCTCCAATGAGCTCTTAACTCGAGAACAACTGTGGCCAGACCATTGAGTCAACGAGTTCAATGTTAATGAATCATTCAGACCAGCTTTGTGAAGCGGATAAACTGATTCATTGAAAATCAAAATAAGGTTTTTTTCACAAAATGGACCTCGTACTTTTTAGATTTTCAATGGATAATGATGAAAATTTGCTCTGTCACAAAAAAGCTATTGTATGGAATTTAGATCACAAATTGTATGGAACACTTTTACAATACTTTTATGGTCCTTTTTTGCTTTTTTGAAGCTTGAAAGCTCCAATCCCCATTCACTGTAAATGCATGGGAAAATTTCTCCTTTAGCGTTCAATGCCGAAAAAAATAAATGACAGAATTACATTTTTCTATGAACCTTTCCTGTGATTGGTCTTTGGCTCTTGCATGTAGACAACAGGAGTGCATACCTCTGTTTTCCAAAAGTGGACAATAAATGGTGACAGCACAGTGTATGACAAACACAGCATCATCAGGCTTGTGGAGAATGAAGGTAAACTCAGATTAAGTGTGCCAGCATCAGCGACACAAGCTGATTCATACTGACATGCCAACCAGAGCATCACTTCCACTTAAGCAGGATGTGCTTTGGACTCAGCCTGTAGATGAGCATCTCCAGGGAGCACTGAGAGCAGGAGAGACAGCTCTATCGTTGGAGATCAGAACGTGGTAACACATGCACCCAGAATTAGCATCAAAGACTGCGGCAGTCTGCGGAACACCCATTGACACTTTTGCTCGCCCCATGCTAAGCTCAGATATGCCGCTTAATTTTAAAAGCATTTATCAAACAGGCAATTGCGAGAGGAAACTGTTTTCAATTATCACAAGAAGAGCAGCCATTTCACTTCCTTCTTGTATTGTGCTTGTTTGGAGTGAGAGAAAGGGAAGAAGATAACAGGCGAGGCGAGACAACTTAATCTCTAACAGTCACTTCAATTCAGTAGCACATTCTCTGTGTTGGAAAATGGGGATTTCAAAGTCGATAGCAATCAACCAATTTTGCGCCGCAGGAGGGAACAACATGCAGGCTGGGACACCCAACCAGAGAGTGAGCAGTGCGGGAGTGTACTGGAAAAAATGGCTTTCTTAATCAGCATTTTTGTCTTGTTTTCCAGTTAATATATCTAAACATCCTTAACCTCCTGAGCCCCCCACGTGACTGCTGTGTGCATTTTCCATTTCCCTTTTTGATTTGTAACTAGTAGCAT
Source organism: Myxocyprinus asiaticus (assembly GCF_019703515.2). NCBI lineage: Eukaryota > Metazoa > Chordata > Actinopteri > Cypriniformes > Catostomidae > Myxocyprinus > Myxocyprinus asiaticus. Next base: position 43,274,722 of record NC_059354.1, read on the forward strand.
CTAATAAACAAGCAAAAAATATATAAAAAATAAAAATATTCTAGAAAAAAAATTGATGTCCACATATGTTGACAGAGGGACTAAGTTGTGAAATTTTAAGTAATACCAAGCTATAGATAATCACATTTTTTTCAGCAGTTAGTTTGTAGAGGACTTGACGTAGGGTGGGAAAGGAGGACACAGGAACTGGGTTCTTCAAATCAAAGGTATGATTTTTAATAACAACTCAAAAAGGGCTTTTCAGCAGCACACACTTCCAGTTTAAACACAACAGTCTCTTTCAGACAGGTCTCTCTCACTCGGTCTCTGGTGTGGTCGCTCTTTATCGCTCTCCCCAATGCTTACTGCAATTAGAAACAGGTGTTAGTTATTATCTGGCTCAGGTGTATGCACACTTACCGTTTCCTCTCTCTCCGGACGAACGCTCGACCACGTCCCCGCCGCCACATAGTTTATTATGTGTCCTGGAGTGTTGGTTATTCATGTTTTTGAAACGTTATAGACATTACAGTTGATTTTCTATAAAGCTGAATTAATAATTCTTATTAAAAGTAATGGCCAGCATAATAAAATCACTGCCAACCATGTTAAAATAAAAATTTGCATTATAAAATTCTGAATCTATGTACTGATTATTATTGCCTCATATCTGCCAAACATATTGAGTGGTCCAAACATCATCTGCAGCCTGAAACTGAACTTTTGGTCGGATTTTAGGAGTGAATGCACTTAACTGAATAGAAAATTATAGGACGCACCCTTGCTCGCTTGCTCCCTGTTTAGTGAATGACTTAACCTCCAGTGTGCTGTCTGCCTGCACTGGTCTCAGAACAGTTAGAAATGCACCTTAATTTTAATCCTAACTCCATATAAAACCTTTGAAAGCAAAATTTTTCAGCTTTTACGTGAATATATTTATTTTCAATGAAAAAATGCATAGTAAATGTATAGGAATGCATTTACTAATGTTAATGAATAGAACCGTATTGTACAGTGATAACAAAATAAAACAATAACAAAATGTATATTAAAATGAAGCAAAACTGACCCATAGATGTGTTAATGTTGAAACATATTTTTAAAAACTAACATGTTTTTTCAACTTTTGAGGGTACACAGTCCTAATTTCCACATATGTGGACTTCATCTTTATCAGCGCTGTCACATCTACTCCTGAACTGTTCTCCCACCACATGAGGGCACTCTCGCCCGAATTCTGACTTCCGCTTCCTGGCTCACCGTCATCTTATTCACTACTCATCACAGACTGTATATAAGGACATTTTGCCCACTGCTTCTTTGCGAAGTCTTGTACATCTCCCACAATTGCATTTCTAAGCGTTTACTATTGTTTTGGATACTCTGTGTTTTGACCCTTGACTGTGTTCCTGGTTTTGCTATTGCCTCTCGTTTTTGGATTAATGTCTGGACTGTTTTGCCTACTTTGTTATCGACCTCTACCTGCCTTACGATCTTGTTTCATCTTTACCCTTAATAAACTCAATGCTGTACATGGATCCTATCGAGTCATCTGTGTCACAGAAGACTTTGCCATGTTCGGATCTAGCGGGGTCGACTGTTCACGCCACACTCACAGGTCACAGGTCACAGGTAGCCATTTTAGGTGAGCACCACCATCAGCTCTATCGCCTCTCTGCCACTGCTATGTATGAGGTCCTGAGTCATCTTTGCCGGCAATGCTCCACTGTCCAGCCAGCATCCCCGGTTTCTGATGCGGTGCTCGTTGACGCTACCACGGCGAGCGCACCCACCCCCCATTACGGTAAACTCCCGCCTCGCTCTTCCTGAAAAGTTTGATGGTTCTCCTGGTCATTGCCGTGGTTTCCTGCTTCAATGTTCCATTTACATCGTTCAACAACCGCAAACATTTATCAACGAAGAGGCTAAAGTGCCGTTTATCCTCACCTTACTTCACGGAAGAGCGCTTGAGTGGGCAACAGCCGTTTGGGAGTGTGATGCTACAATACATTCATCTCTAAAACATTTTAAGTCTCGTTTTTTGGACGTGTTTGAGTATCCTGAGGGGAGTGTGAGTGTGGAGGACCGACTTATGACTTTCCAAAAGGGAATGCTACAGCTGCAGATTACGCCCTTACTTTCCGCACGTTAGCTGCACAGAGTAGTTGGTCTGACGGTCCTTTGAAAACCATCTATCGTCGAGGCCTGTCTCACACTCTCCAGGCAGAATTAGCCAGCAGGGGTGAACAACTTTCTCTGGAACAGTTTATTCAATTGTCCATCAAAACTGACAATCTCATTCGGACCCACACCCCTGCAGCACAACCCACAAACTTCGCTGCCACTTCGGCCAGTGAGGCCGTTGTTCCTGAGCCCATGCAAATGGGCCACACTCGGCTCACCCCAACTGAAAGACAATACCATATGCGGTTGGGTTTGTGTTTTTACTGTGGAGAAGTGGCCATCACCTGCCCTCACGCTCCAGCCGACCGACTCTGTCATCTTGTAATACCCTGGTGTGTCAAATTAACGGTAACAGTTTTATGATGCCAGTCATACTCTCTAGTAATTCTAACCAGATTACAGTACAAGCTTTGATTGATTCTGGTTCTGCTGGCAATTTAATTGATGCTACCTTGGTTAAAAACTGGTTTCCATTGATACTGCACCTTGTGTTCCACCTCTATGTATCACAGCATTAGATGGGTGGCCACTGAGGGTGGGCTCCGTGCAAGAAATTACCAAACCAGTCAACATCCAGATTTTGTCACCAATACACCCGCCAACCCGCTAATACTGGGTTTTCCTTGGCTGGTCTGTCATGATCCTGTCATTTCCTGGAGAGAGGGTGAGATACTAAAGTGGAGTGATTTTTGTTTTAATTCATGCATTAGAGCCATGAAACCCATCGTTTGCCTCTCCACCAACATGCAAGAGTCGGAAACTGCTTTTCCCTCCTAAAAGCAGAACCTATCCCCTGTCGATACTTGATTCAAAGGCCACGGAGGAGTACATGGAGAAGGCTTTGCGATTGGGGATTATACGTCTGGTAATCTTCATCCATGCATCGATTAGAGGTCTTAACGCTATAACTGTCAAGTTCCTGTATCCTTTACCTCTAGTTCCTGTAGCCATAGAACAAGTACGTGAAGCTCGCATTTTCTCCAAGCTAGGCCTACGTAGTGCCTATAACTTGATCCGCATCCATGAGGGGGATGAGTGGAAGACAGCCTTCATCACCAATTCTGGGCACTTTTAATACTTGGTCATGCCCTTCGGTCTTTCCAACACCCCGTCCATCTTCCAGTCATTCATGAACGAGATCTTCAAGGATATGATTAACAAGCGTATACATCGACGACATCTTGGTCTACTCTCACTCACTGGAGTCCCATGTCCAACATGTTTGCCAAGTACTGCAGCGTCTGGCTGACAACCACCTCTTCGTTAAGGCAGAAAAGTGTGAGTTTCATGTTGCAACCATCTCCTTCCTGGGGTATGTGTTATGTGCTTACAGAGCTTATATGGACAATTCCAAGATTCAGGCATTAGTAGAATGGCCTGCACCCAAGACAGTAAAGGAACTGCAACGTTTCCTGGGGTTTGCAAATTTCTACATACGCTTTATCAGGAACTGCAGCACTGTTGCCTCACCACTCACGTCACTTCTCCGTGGAACACCCAGCACCCTTTCCTGGACACCTGCAGCACCCCAAGCCTTGAAAGAACTTAAGTCATGATTCACCAGCGCTCCCATTCTCAAGCATCCAGACCCTGAACGGCCCTTTGTGGTAGAGGTTGATGCATCCGACTCTGGCGTGGGGGTCATCCTTTTTCAACGTCATGGTTCTCCTTCCAAATTGTTTCCTTGTGCCTTCTTCTCCAGGAAATTGAACATTTCTGAAAGGAACTACGATATTGGAAATTGTGAGCTGTTTCCCATGAAGGCAGATTTTGAGGAGTGGAGACACTGGTTGGAGGGGACACAGTATCTGTTTGTCATCTTAACTGATCATCGAAACCTTGAGTACATCCAGAGGGCTAAGAGACTCAATCACCGCCAGGCTAGATGGGCACTCTTCTTCTCTTGGTTCAACTTCACAGTGACATATCATCCTGGTTCCAGGAATGCCAAAGCACATGCTCTCTCCAGAGTACACACCCAGGTACAGCTACAAGAAACTCCACATCTTTCTCCCCCTCTCTGGTGGCAGCTCCAGTACAGTGGTATATTATGAGGGAGATCCAGCAGGCACAGCTCAACGAACCTTTACCTACCCAATGTCCGGCGGACATTAAACACAACATTCCTCGTTATGTTCTGGGCACCCGGGAGAGAACCGGACCATCCAGTTAGTCAGAAACAAATTCTGGTGGCCATCTCATTCTGCCGATGCAACTACCTTCTTTAAGAACTGCTCGGTATGTGCTCAGTCCAAGTCTTCCAACCAGTTGCCAGCTGGTCTCCTCCAGACTCTGCATAACCCCTGATGTCCTTGGTCCCATTTAGAGGTGGACCACTATTTTGGTTGTCATCTGTCGTTTCTCAAAGGCCTGCCATCTTATTCCCCTCAGGAAACTGCCTTCTGTTCTGGAAACCACTGAGGCTTTGTTCCATCATGTGCTTCAGTTCTTCTGCCTGCCAGAAGACATAGTCTCAGACTGAGGACCTCAGTTCATCTCTCGGGTGTAGAAGGCCTTCTCTGAACTCTTGAACATCAATGTAAGCCTCACATCCAGGTATCACACCCTGTCAAACGGGCAGGTTGAGAGACTCAATCAGGAGGTGGGTCAATTCCTTCACATTTACTGCTGTACTAACCAACAGGATTGGTGCCGTTTTCTGCCTTGTGCCGAGTACACTCAAAATTCTTTTCAGAAACCCTCTACAGGCTTAACCCCATTCCAGTGTGTGCCCGGTTTCCAACCTCCTCTTTTCCCCTGGTTTGGGGAATGGTCGGATCTTCCAGCGGTCTATTTCTGGATGCAGCGGAATAATCAAGTTTGGGATGCTGCCCATGTGAACCTTCAGAGAGCCATCCGCCGTCAGAAGATCCAAGATGACCGTTGACGTCGACCATTTCCCACTCTCCGACCAGATCAGAGGGTATGGCTCTACACCCGGTATCTCAGGCTGTACCTCCCATGCAAAAAGATCAGCCCCAGGTACGTTGGCCCTTTCAAAATACTTACTCAGATTAATGCTGTTACTTACAAACTCCAGTTACCTTCTCACTACCACATATCTCCTACTTTCCATATCTTCCTACTGAAATTGATGGGTCCTGGCCACTGACAAACAACAGAGAATTCTACGACCCTACCTCTGCTGGAGATTGACAGTCAGGTCGCCTACTGAGTCAATGAGCTGTTGGATTCTCGGCAGAGGGGTCGACGGACCTGGTGGACTGGGAGGGCTATGGGCCAGAGGAACGCTCCTGGGTACCTGCTGAGAACATTCTAGATGGCATTCTTATCTAGGAGTACCATGCCAGACACCCTGACCGGCCACGTCCCAGACCTAGGGGAAGACCATGGGCTAATCCTACGGCGCACCCTCCAGGGGGTGCAAAGGGGGGAGTAATGTCACATCTACTCCTGAACTGGTCTCCCACCACACGAGGGCACCTTTGTCCGAATTCTGACTTCTGCTTCCTGGCACAATGGCATCTCATTCACTGCTCATCATAGACAGTATATAAGGACCTTTTTGCTCACTGATTCTTTGTGAAGTCTTGTACATCTCCCATGACTGCATTTCTGAGCATTTACTATTGTTTTGGATACTCTGTGTTTTGACCCTTGCCTGTGTTCCTGGTTTTGCTATTGCCTCTCGTTTTTTTGGACAACTGTTTGGACTGTTTTGCCTGCTTTGTTATCAGCCTCTGCCTGCCTTATGATCTTGTTTTATCTTTGCCCTTAATAAACTCGATGCTGCACATGGATCCTATCAAGTCATCTGTTTCATCTGTGTCACAAGTGCCCTGACGCGTAAAATATTAATGGAATTTTTAAAGCGGCATATCAAACTAAACTAGAGACGCTACTATTTACAACCAAACAAGTTTCTATAAAAAAAAACGTAAAGAGGTTTCTTACCAGAGGCACTTTTGTTGGCACTGCACCAGTAGTAGCGCTTCCTGGAAATCAACGTCATGCTGTTATGTCACGTGATGCGGTGCAGCAGAAGTTTAACCCTTAAATGACAGTGTAGAGTCTTTCGAACAGTATTCAGTTGGTTTTAATTCATTTAAATTATGTGTTGTGTATAGCAAAGCCAAAATACAATGTCCACACATGTGGATGTGGGGTCACACAAGGTTAAAACAAGATACCTTACAATTACAAGCAAAAAGACAAGTCTTTTTTCCAGGCAAATAAAAAAAAAAAAAAAAAGTAGAGCTTAAAATAAGAAAAAAATAATATTTGCCAAAGGAGTAAAAAAAAAAAAAAAGAATTGTAAACACGTTTTTGTTTAAATTGTTATGTTAAAATTAAGTTTAAGATTTATTAAGTGTCTTTTTCTTATCTGATTGGCATTAACAACAACAAGGAACTATTTGCCAATGCAGTAAGAATAATAACTTTGTTTTCCCTTTGAATTGTATTTTTCTAACCCCATTGGCAAAACGTTTTTTTCTTGTATTAATTAGAAACCTCACTAAACCTTTTTAGATTTATTCGATTTTCTAATTATCAATTTTCTTCATGAGTAAATGTATCTTGTTTTAAGGATGTTTAGGTATTTATGCTGGAAAACAAGATAAATACTGTTTGAGAAAATTATTATTGCATCACGGCCATAACACGCAGGTTAACGGTCCTAAATGCTTAAATTGTTAACATGTCAGCAAGAATACACCATGTATTAAACAGTGTTTACTAGACTATTAGCAGTCAGAATGCAAAAAAAATGGAATTGTGAAACATTGTCAAATCAAAAACACAAATGTTTAGTGAAAATTAATAACAAAAATGGTGAACGTGAGTGTAGGGATGACAGATGACTCTTTCAGACAAGAGATCTATGTCCGTCTTTGCTCAGAAATCCAGAGGCGATCCCAAGGTTCCTGTCTTGCATTCCTGCCTGTTTGTCATGATAAAGATGAAATAGACTTGGAGGAGAAAGAACAGATGCACACTGGTGCTCCAACGTCTGTTTTCCATTAGGAGAGAAACATTTTCTCAATTACCGCTCACTGTGGGAGCCCTCCGTCAGCCAGGGCTTATTGCCACCTTGTGCCATTCATCCTAAATTAAATGGCTTAATCAATGCCAAGAAAGAGTGGAACAACAGGGCAGTACAGTAAGTAATTACCCTTCTTCCATAGAGAACAACACAACACAACCTTCTACCTAGTTGAGAGGGAACTCAACAGCTCTGTTTAGAACCCCACAACCGTGCAACCGCTGGTATTTTAATGCTTCCACATTTCATTCAATGAGTAAACATTGCAAAAGTTTATTTAGGACACAGCGTAACAAAAAAACTCTAAATTTCAAAAAGTTAATTAAAACTAGCAACTGAGTCAAACACTAACACAATTCTATGCAACTGGCATTGACTGTAGTGTTACAAGAAAATGTAATACATAGAAATGACCTATTTTGCATTAGTATATAGGGAGGAAGGGAACTGTAAGGAACTTAATGATTCTGGTTCTGATTTCACCTAAGGATTTTGGTTTGAGTCCATTAAAGGGATGGTTCACCCAAAAATGAACATTCTCTCATCATTTACTCACCCTCATGCCATCCCAGATGCAGTTATGCTCAAAAGTTTGCATACCCTTGGAGAATTGGTAATATATGTACCATTTTTAAAGAAAACATGAGTGAGCAGGCAAAACACATTTCTTTTATTTCTTATGGGATTCATATTCAACTGTAGGTTATAACAGAATGGCACAATCATAAAACAAAACATGGCAACAAAGAAAAAAATGAAATGACCCCTGTTCAAAAGTCTGAATACCCATAGTTCTTAATACTGTGTACTGCCTCCTTTAGCATCAATGACAGCGTGTAGTCTTTTGTAATAGTTGTCTATGAGGCCCCAAATTCTTGCAGGTGGTATAGCTGCCCATTCATCTTGGCAAAATGCCTCCAGGTCATGCAAAGTCTTTGGTCGTCTTGCACGAACCGCACATTTGAGATCTCCCCAGAGTGGCTCGATGATATTAAGGTCAGGAGACTGTGATGGCCACTCCAGAACCTTCACCTTTTTCTGCTGTAACCACTGGAGGGTCAACTTGGCCTTGTGCTTATGGTCATTGTCGTGCTGGAAAGTCCAAGAGCGTCCCATGTGCAGCTTTCGTGCAGAAGAATGCAAATTGTCTGCCAGTATTTTCTGATTCTTAATAAGTGATTGAACAGTACTGACTGGCATTTTCAAGGCTTTGGATATATTTTTATATCCTTTTCCATCTTTATAAAGTTGCATTACCTTGTTACGCAGGTCTTTGACAGTTCTTTTCTGCTCCCCATGGCTCAGTATCTAGCCTGCTCAGTGCATCGACGTGAGAGCTAACAAACTCATTGTCTATTTCTACACAGACACTAATTGCAATTTAAAAAGCCACAGGTGTGGGAAATTTACCTTTAATTGCCATTTAAACCTGTGTGTGTCACCTTGTGTGTCTGTGACAAGGCCAAACATTCAAGGGTTTGTAAACTTTTGATCAGGGCCATTTAGGTGATTTCTGTTATCATAATGATTTAAAAAGGAGCCAAACAACTATATGATAATATATGGCTTCATATTATCCTTAAATAAAAGACAGTTTTTTTGCATGATCAGTCATATTTTCAAAATCAATGCCAAAATTTCACAATTTCTGCCAGGGTATGCAAACTTTTGAGCACAACTGTATGTATGATGTACTTTCTTCTGCAGAACACAGATTTTTAGAAGAATATCTTAGCTCTGTAGGTTCATTCAATGCAAGTGAATGGTGACCAGAGCTCAGAAGATCCAAATAGGACACAAAGGCAGAATAAAAGTAATCCATTTGACTCCAGTGGTTAAATTCCACTGATTTTTTTTCCTACTATAAATCTCCATCTTTCAGTAGCCCCAACCAGTAGGTGGCTGAATGTGAAAGTGAAAGCCTCTTCCACACCAGAATGTGCAATTGAAAGTGTAAAAAGACATAAATATTGATCTCTCCTCTCATATCATAGTGAATTTAACCACTGGAGTTGAATAGATTTATTCTGTCTTTGTATCCTTTTCTGGACCTTCTTAGTTCTGGTCACCATTCACTTGCATTGTATGGATTAACAGAGCTGAGATATTCTTCTAAAAATCTTCATTTGTGATCTATAGAAGAAAGAAATTTATACACATTTGGAATGGCATGAGTGTGAATAAATGATGAGATAATTTTCATTTTGGGGTGAACTATCCCTTTTATGTCTTTTGAATAATTATTATTATAGTTATAGTTATATAATAATATTATAATTAATCCTAACTATGTACTATATGTCTCCTATTTTTAATTAAAGTAATTTTTATATCCGAATGTGTGTACACATATAAACCGCTAACTCATGAGTTTGAAAATCATGACTAACTCATTAAAAACAACCTGATCATAAGAGTAATTTGTTCACGAGTAAGATTAAACTAGCTATGCTGCATGTTAGCTTAATAGCATGCAGTCAGCAAAGACAAACTTTCAAAATAAATGCAAAAACATATATTTTTTTATTTCTGTCAACATACTGCCTTTGTCTAATCTTTTCTTCTTTCTCTTTTCACAATCATTCTCTTCAAATTCAATTCAGACCGCAAGCTCAATACTCACCTAAAACATAAATTCTTTTGCGAATTCAGTAGCAGTGCAGCAAACATTGCCACACTGTTACGTCAGTATTGGCAGAAGAACGTTGAAGAAATGGAACCAAATGTCATGAAATTCGTTTGGTTCCAGTGTCTTAAAAAATGGCACAGGTTCTGAATAGAAACTGATTCTTGATGTCCAATCCTATTCATAAACCCCTAGGCTTGAGAACACAAACAATAATGTCATAAAAATCTATTTCAAATTAGCACTTTGATGTCTGGGCTCAATCTTCATGTTTATTGTGGGCAGAATGACTTAAACGCAAAGACTTAGGGAGCAATCAGCACAGGTAAAGGAAATGAATGAAAAAGTACTGAGAAACAGCAAACAAAACAATTGCTGTAATAGAACGATTCAAATGATTCAGCATACTCCTCTTCGGCTATGAGTGAGAAGTGTTCATTAAAAGCTGGCTGAGAGCAGAACTGCCAGCATCACGTTTGCTACAATTACCATACATTAGCGCACTTACCTTGTTGTGTATGATTAATGAAGTGCGTTGCCACTCACACTCCAAACTGCTGTACTGGGGCTAGTTCATACTCATAAAACTATAACATTCACTTTGAGATAGGCAGGACTAGAATGGGCTAAGATCACTTCTCTCATCATATTTAAAGGGACAGTTCACCCAAAAATGTAAATTCTGTCATCACTTACTCACCTTCATGCTGTTTCAAACCCATATGTCTTGCATTTTATCACAGACTACAAAATGAGACGTTGGGCAGAATGTTAGGTACTGACAGCCTCAGTCACCATTCACTTTCTCCATGTGTCTCAGAGGGAAAAAAATGTCACGTGGGTTTGGAACAACATGAGGGTGAGTAAATGATGACAGAATTTTCATTTTTGGGTGCACTATACCTTTAAGTGAAAGGATACACTGAAGACAAAGCGCACGCACAACTGAAGACAAACATTCACACGCCAGCATGTAAACACTTTCAACCAAGAAAAGTTTGTTTTTTGTACTCACATCTGAATTAAAGCGGAGCTGACAGATGTTGCAGGAAATAACTTGTTTCTTCTTGGGTGGAATGGAGACTCCAAATGTGTGGTTGATTACGGCTTTCTGGACAGGGTCCATCTGGAAGACAAACAGTGGAGAAACAGTTTTAGTAAGGCTAAAATAACAGGCCAGTAGTTCGCATTTGCACTGGCCCTGTCAACATTTTCACTGGCTCCACCACAAAAAATTACACATTTTATTTTAGCAGGGTATATTTTTTAAATGTGTCATATACTATATTATATATATATATATATATATATATATATATATATATATATATATATATATATATACACACACACACACACACACACATATATCATTAAAATGTTACATTACCTTTACAAAAAAAACAAAAAATCACAAAAAAATATGTATTATAACTATGTTTTTATACAGCTATATGCCTCATGACAGCTATTAATCCATTAACACACTTTTGCTAGAAAACAATGGCATACGATGCAAAACTTTAATGATTTGTATCTTTCTTATAATCCATCATAATCGAAGCTTCTAAAACAAGTAATTCTTGCCATTTTGAAAAACAAAATCATCTTTGTTAGCCAGCAAGATAACGTTACCTTGGTAACATATAAAAATAGGCAGAATTCGTGACAACGCTGTTCAGTTAACAGAAAACCAAATGTTTATGTTTGCAAGGCAAACCCAGTTGTTTTTTCCCTGAACAATGATAATAATGACAACAAAAACATACACAATGAAAAATAGAGGTAAAATGCGAAATTCAAATCAAATCCCTTTATTGTCACTCAACCATATACACAAGTGCAACAGTGTGTGAAAGTCTTGGGTGCGGTTCCTAGCAACATAGCATTATGACAATTACAATAAACATCTGATTTACACATAACACAGTTTACACGTTACAAAACACAACATACAATATACACCTAATAATATACAATATACATTATACACAAAATACGAAGACTGTATACAATAAAAAATACACTGTACCCCTACACTGTAGAAGTATAAAATGTGAGTCCATTCTGAGGCTAATAAAGTGCGGTGCTGATATATGTATCGTGATCGATCAAGAGTTCAAAAGTCTGATTGCTTGGGGGATTTCTTAGTTGTTTCTAGGTCTTCACTGAATGATTATTATATCATGCATTGTGCAGTTTATTTTTATTTAGGTCTTTGTGTTATGTTCACTTTCAGATTGCTTTTTAAGGTGATAGATGACTTTTTTCGCTCAAATAACATCATCCACTAGCATCCACTCTCCATCCGGGTATCAAGGTTTAAGCAAATCAAAACAATTCGGGCTGCATAAGGTGGCTTAGTTCAATTCTGTCCTCAATTTAAAATGAGTTTTACACCCCTGCTCTACATAAACTGTCATTATATATTGCATATTTTTGTTTCTCTTTTTATCCCGTGTTTCTGCCTTTCCAGTCCATACCTCAATGATGCTTACTAGTGTGATCTATTCATTGACGTTAGATTGCCAGTTCTATTTGTGAAATATTTTCATTCATATTCAAGGATATAATTGTTGATGCTAGATATATTCATAAAGGGAGACTGGGGCTAACTGTCTCAATGGGAAGTTGTCACAAGGGCAATATTTAAGCAATTATAAGGTTTTGAGTTAAAAGTCTAATTACACAAATGTGTTTTCATTAGCAGTGGTTTTGTATACTGGTTTCAAACATCTAAACCCTCTAAAATTACAATATAATTTTGTGAATTCTATCAGGGATGGTCACATGAATGTTCACATGAAACCTACGCCACTGGTTTATTAGCAGGTTCCATTGTGACAACTAATCCCTTGTGGATAAAAGGTCAACATGTGTTCAGTGGATTTCCTTTTTTTCTTGGGCAATAATGATGAAAATAATGAATTGACTTTTTGTAGCCAATACTTCAGTGTATGTGGCTATACAGTTAGGACTATATGACTTTAAAAAAATAAACCTACCACCTACTCTGAGAAATATTCACTGGTGTAAAAAGTGTGACAATTAGCAGACATCAAGCTAAGGAACATTCAGAATCTGTTGATGTGTTTAACAGACAATTGCTGTGTACTGTCACAGTATGTACTGTATTTGATGAAGGATGCACGTATCTGCCGCCAAAACAGTAAGTTTTTTTTAGGTATGCATGCGAGTAGTATGAATAGTTTACGGCCATAGTTCATCCAGGTGATGTGGGCATTGACCCGTTACCCGCATATATGAAGAAAGAATGTAAGAATGCAAAACATAGTTTTAATGTTAGAAAAACAATAACAAAATTATTTTTTGTGACCTCTTAAATTCATAGGTATTTGTAATTTGACAGTGACATAAATAACTGGAATAGTACTTGTTGCAATGAAGCTGGGTATCTTAATCCAGAAGAACTACGCATGGGTGCTTACTTTGGTGTTGCCACCACTCATAATCCTCAAGCCACCCCCTACACATCCCATAAATTGTTTTCTAGATCCACCCCTGACTCTAAGCCGTTTTACTCATTTTCAATGTTGTAGTTACTGCATTTTGGCTTTGTAGTTCAGTATTATTTAGACCTGTTTTAAAGAAACATAGAAAGAAAAGTCAGTGAGATGAGAATCAGATGCATAGAATGTGTTGTCTGCATTAGTCTGTCTCTGCGATCCTAAGAGCCGGGTGGAAATGAGAGTGATAAGCATTCTGTGCTGCAGGCGAGACAGCTGTTTAATGCTGAGAATCAATGGCACTGGTCTCCTGGGGTCTACCTGATAGAAATAGATACTCTGATTACTGAACCAAGGAGGACTACGACAAGACACTACATTGAGGATCAGTGCTACATCAGCACAAGAGAGCAACAGAGCACCTTGGTTGACTCAATCAACTGCAACTTCTGAAGTTATGCCAGATGGTTACCTTTAATCAAACAAACACATTTAAATCAAAGCCAACAAAAGCCTTTCATAAAGAATGACAAATATGCCAACACTGCTCCAATGAAGTCCTGAGTGCCAACAATTTAACAGCAAAAAACCAAAACAAAAACACAACAAATAGACTTTATAACTGCAATCTAAGAATAACTAAGAATAGGTTTAGTTTAAATATTGGGAAGAACATTTTAAAATCAAACTATACAGACACACCAAGTTTTCACCATCCCAGTGAAATTGCATGTTAAAGCTGATTAGTTGTTCTTGTTTAGAAAGAGAGTTTGTCCACTATCTTTTGTAAACTAAATAAATATGTATGTCGTTATTTTTTCTGTGAAACAAAAATATCAAAATTGAAGGATCTTTATGCAGCTCCAAAACAAAACCATAAAATCACCATAAAAATAGTCCATACAACTTGTGCGCTATATTCCAAGTCTTCTTAGAGCATAGCGTTTGTGTGTTGAACAGAAGTGATTATACACTGATAATCTTCCCTCCGCAATGGCTTTGAAATTGTTTGCTTTCACATAACAACAAAAAAGTGTCAACATGTTTGACGGTTTGACATCATTGCCGCCAAAATGTCATTCGCTCTCACATGTGTTGAAACTGAATGTGACGTGCCAGTTAAAATATGCAGAAAGAAGAATGATATTTGAGAGCTGTAGTGGAGCAGAAGATTTTCAGTGAATAAAGATTGTAAGTCAAAACTGTAACAGTGAATAGCATCCCTTGTAACTTAATTTATATCATGAAGGAAGACAAATACTTTCATTTTAGGAAAGACAGTATGACATAGAAACAAATAATACTTACATTACATTAAGTCACATTTAGGATCGCTAGAATTATTGGTATTATCCAGTAGTCTCTTAACTTTGTTCTAACCATCCATATACCCAACTCTACACCCATGGATCAGAGAATTTAATGAGACAAGAAAACTACTGAACAAAATTTAACAAGCACTGAAATATGCCGTGTGCATCCTCAAAGTCACGCATGACACCCTAGCACAAAAGCACTGACTTTGCCTCCAAGACACTGAACCATTACACATTAGTTCACAACAGTCATTTCTCTAAGAAGGAAAGCATTAGACAGACAAATCAAGCAAAATACAGAATCATGAGATGGAACATAAAAGAAAACTGGAGCATATTCATCATGTGACACAATCCTGGCATATTTTACCTGAAGCAAATGGAGAGAGTCCACAGTGTATTTCAGTGTGAAATTACAAGTGGAGAGAGCAGTCCAAGGGAGAGAGAGAAAGAGAGAGACACAGTGTGGCGTGTGCACTTTAGCAGTGCAGCAGAGGAGGTCTGGTCTCACGGCAACACCACTCTCTCTCTCTTTCTCACTCACACACACACACACACACACACACACACACACACACATGTTGGTGCAGCTATCATTATGAGGACTCTCCATAGAAATAATGATTTTTATACTGTATGAACTATAGATTCTATCCCCTAACCCTAACCCTGCCCCTAAACCTAACCCTCACAAAAAAAACTTTCTGCATTTTTACATTTTCAATAAAACATCGTTTAGTATGTTTTTTAAGTGATTTGAATTATGGGGACACTAGAAATGTCCTCATAAACCACATTTATAGCATAATACCCTTGTAATTACCAGTCTGTAACCTAAAAAAAGTCCCCGTAAACCACTTAAACCTGCCCCCCCCCCCCCCCCACACACACACACACACACACACACAAACACACACAGTATTATTCAGAGTTATATCTGTAAAGTAATTAGGGATGTGTGAGACCAGTTGACAAAATGGTACTGATGCTTCTAGTCGATGCTGAAATTACTAGTCGGTCAGTATTGTTCCCCATTAAACTGTTCAGCATTTTTACACATTTACGTTTGGCTTTATATTTTTTACAAAGGCTGTGCTTGAATTACTGTCATTTTAAATGTTACACACTTTAAATATAATTAATAATAAAAGTACTATTAAAAAAGAGAATATCTGGAGTAGATGTATATAAAGTTTCAATTCACCTCAGGCTGCATGTGTTTCTTCCCTCTCACTCACGGCGCGTGCAGGAAAATGTCCTCTTGCAAGATGAGTAAAGTATAGAAATCACTTCGTTGGTGGTGCGGGAAGCAGATTTCTGAAACGTTGGCTTGCAAGTCGCTATGGATGTTTTGCAAATTCTTTTCCCGCCAAGCAGGCTTTTTCAAGTGCAGGATAGTCACCTCAGGTGAGTCAGGTCCCTGTTGACGTGATAATTTTGCTCATCAAAAATGTATAATTTTGAGTAAGTAGCCTAGAATATGACCGTTTAATGCTAGGAATGCCATTTTTTCCCTTGCTGATCAACAAGGCTATTTTCAACGATGTGCCGACTGCTCAACGGTCCCTAGGGGGGCACCAGAAACTCCACTGGCTGCATTTACTCGCACATTATACGTTATTCAAGGACCCGGGGTTGCAGTTGTAGTTTACACCGTACCTGTTATTGGTTAACGTTTTTAACCGAACAGCTGCCATATTACTGTGTAGATCATAGGCTAATGCACATCATGAAATACATGCAACTTTTCAGCACATTTTTTCTTTCTTGTATATTTAGCTTACCTGTGAATTATTTTCAGTAATGTCCTGACTGTTCTAATTATTTAAGTAACTTTTACTTGGTGAATTCCGTTTTGAAGGCCATTAGGCCTATTGCTCTATTGGTCCTCCACTATACATTCAAATGTTTTCAAATAATTCGCTAACGTTGACTCATTAAATGCATGTCATGTTCTATATTTAATGTAGCCTACAATAATGATAATGCAAGGCAAGCACGTCACAAGTACACGCCCCTTTTTCAGCAGAATTTAGCGTCGGATTTGGCTGTTGGAAGTATTTTAAATGGGTTGCGTAAACACCGTTTGACTGTTTTCTGAGGGTTTCTTTTTAAATTAGTCGACTCCAAAATTTTCGTTTAAACGTCAGTGAAATTAGTCACACAATTTAAACACACATCCCTAGAAGTAATCTGTACTTATTACTTTTGGACGCACAGACATTCTGATTACAAAATCTGTACACATTTCCACCAATAATGCTGTGTAATTATTTGGAGCTTCTTTCCACGGAAGCCTATTATTGTAGTATCAACGATTTCAGATAAACCCACCCCTAAATTGCACAGAAAAACAAAACAAACTGCCATTGGTCACTGACTATGTTGGTCATACGAACTTTTAAAAATGGTATCACACACCGAACGCATCAGGCGGACGACACACAGCATCCTAAATTTCTAAACCATTGTTTTCTATGAATGTACGCACACCGGTGTCGCCGTTCGCCGTCCGACCGACCTATGGCTTTGGAGGCTGCTCAAAATTCTAGATTTCCATAGAATAGAATAGATTTCCATTAAATTCTATAAATTTCTACCCAAATCTTTCAGTTTGTGCAATTGCAGTGTTTTTTTACATACTTGCAAACTCATCGACATCACTCTGTTCATTCTTGAATAAGTGCAAAAAGCTTTGAATGTATCTTTTGTCTGTACAATAACAAGATGAAGTTTTCTATATGCGATACACGTGCTTTGTCCTATCTAATGCGACGCAGCAGGGCACTTCTTGTCTGGTGAATGACTGGCTTAAGTGGGCGTTTCTTGACCAGAATGAGCACATAAAATGCAATGTGGCGACTTCCAATGGGAAACGGGTGACAAATAGGTGACTGCAAAGTGCAATTACCCATGCCATGACTTTTAACTCTAACTAAAACTGCTGTTTTTAATTTTATGGTAAAAATGCTGATGTTTATTAGAGGCATATTTTACCCCTGGAAAAGAGTACAGTGCTCTCTGCTCGATTAGAGGATGGCGGAATGGACTAGCAACCATCCATTCACAACCTCTGCATGTCACTAATGCAGTTCCTCGCCAATACACCACCCTCAAACCACAGCACAGGAAATGCCCCTCATTTTTTAAAGGAATCCAAAGCCACACAGCAGCAATCTGTTACCTCACTGACATGCCACCTGTGTGCATAGTGCTGAACAGCAGTAATCTGTGATTAAAATCTTACTCTCCCACCACAACAACTTTCAGGGGAGGAAAGTTACAGGCTAAAGGTATGATGACTGTGGGAAATAGAGGGGTCAGGAGAGAAGAAACAGCAGGAAAGCCAATGTGTATTAGAGCTATCATGGAATTGTTCTTGTGTTCTACCTCTGCATGCACCTGGTGAGGCCCAATATGCATTCACAGTCTCTAGAGGAAAGTGACTTTACCTGTCAATCAGAAATTGTTAATCACATTACCGTGAGAGGAAGTGCGGAGACTTCAGTTACTGTCCAATGAATTTAAATTATAGCATCCAGGCATTCACCTCCATTCAGCCATAACTGAAAATCAAATAAACAAACTCCCTTCACCAACAATAAACATGACTGGGAATATCAGTCTGAAACAATGTACCAGGCGTGTTGTCTCCAAGGATGCTTTGGAGAAAGTGCCTTGAAACATTTTGAATGAGAAAATAATCAACATAAAAATAAAAAAAAGTCACATAAGAAATGTGACTGAGAATGGCTAGATGTGTTCGAGCTGACAGAAAGGCAACGGTAACTCAGATAGCCCCTCTGTACAATTGTAGTGAGCAGAATAACATCTCAGAATGCACAACAAGTCAAACTTTGAGGCAGATGGGCTACAACAGCAGAAGACAATGTCGGGCACTTTATTAGGAAAGTGCTCGGTGGGGGCCTGGGTAGCTCAGCGAGTAAAGATGCTGACTACCAGCCCTGGAGTCATGAGTTCGAATCCAGGGCGTGCTGAGTGACTCCAGCCAGGTCTCCTAAGCAACCAAATTGGCCCGGTTGATAGTGAGGGTACAGTCACATGTGGTCACTATAATGTGTGGTTCTCGCTCTCGGTGGGGCGTGTGGTGAGTTGTGCGTAGATGCCGCGGAGAATAACGTGAAGCCTCCACACGCGCTACGTCTCAACAAACCAAGTGATAAGATGCGCGTATTGACGGTCTCCGACGCGGAGGCAACTGAGATTTGTCCTCCGCCACCCGGAATGAAGCGAGTCACTATACCACCACGAGGACTTAGAGTGCATAGGGAATTGGGCATGCCAAATTGTGGAGAAAAGGGGAGAAAAAAAAAAAAATACAAAAAAAAAATATATATATATATAAAAAAAAAAAGGAAAGTGCTCGGTGAATGTATATGAGTGCTGGAAATCAGCTGCCAAAAAGACAGCGCAGGGGTACTGAATTAAGTCTGTATTTGGGGTTATCGATGCTTTAGAAAGACAGGTCTTATTATTTTTATTTTAAAATATATTGTTAAAATATTCAAATATACAGTAATATGTTTTAGTATCAACTTAATAGTGAAGCACTGGTACTTCTGATATCACTACAAGATGGTAAAAATATTTAGGGCTTTACTGAAAACATTCATGGCTTAAGCCCACGTAGCCCAGGCCTTGTGCTGCACATGGACAGCACTAAAGAGTATCACAACACAGTCATAGTGCACAGGTGTAGAACACGTCTATGGAACAGCACACGAAAAAACATAAGTATGCTCGCTCACTCGGACTTCACTTTGACTCGGAAACTTAAAATTACTTGAAATGATGATCTGTCAGTCAGATTTCTTTCTTTCTCTCTCTCTTTCTTTCTTTCTTTCTTTCTCCCAACCAATTTACAAGCTCCCTCAATGATATCTTGTCCCTGTAATAGTAAGAATGTCTTTGAGTGCGCTGATAGCTGTGCCCTTGCCAAAGCTAGAGACCGTTCATCTCTGAAGAACAGAAAGAGAGCAGATGGATTATGCGTTGCTTTTCTTCATGGCTGAGAACACCTGGCTGAGCACAAACCTGCCTCAGTCTGTTGTGACTTTTGCAGCATTGTTTTCAGTAGTATATAGAGAGAGAGAGAGAGAGAGAGAGAGAGAGAGAGAGAGAGCCGTGACTATGGCTCACTGTGTAATCACATTGGGATCATCCCTCATCCGCACAGCTCTCTCAAGCACAAAATCACAATCACACTGATGACTAACTCCTCTTTATCCAATGTGCTGCCTCAACCACAGAGATTTATTCAATATACTTCCCAAACGACAAGGCAAATTGCATTGTTTTCTCTTACTGTTGTTATTATTTGTGCCCATTAGGGTTGGAACTGGTTCTTTTTTCATAAAAAAAAATAAAATACCGGAACCAAATGATTTTCATGCTGTTCGGTTCCAGTAATGGCTCTTGAACATCTGCATTCTTCTGCCGACAATGTTTCCTGTAATGCTGAAAAAACAGTGCCTAATCAAAAGAAATTGTTTTATTATATTATTTTAGAATATAGTAAAAATTAGGTACCACTTTACATTTGGTGCCTTTAACGCAACCTGGTCTCATAGTGAAAATGTGACTCTATATAACTTTTTGCAAAACTTGTTATACGTGTCTCCAGGTACAATTCCCTGCAAATTCCAGGAGAAATGAACACTAGAGGCGCTACAACAACTGTGTTTTATTCACTTTCACTCAAATCATGACTTTAATGGCTGATAATGACTTTATAAATACTTATGATGTCGACACACTTTTACTCAAAAACATCTTATGAAAAAAACATATATTAATGCTTTTATTATAGACTCACCTACATATACAACCATATTCCCATACAGATAGCTTGTGCGGTAGCTTACTTGATAGGGCATTGGATTTAGAGAACTGCGGTTCAAGTCCGGCCATGAACTCAAGCTGGCACGTGACATTACAGAGTCATTGAAGCAGCACAATTGCTTCAGAAAATGTGCTTTTTCATTTTGCTTCTGCGTTTTAAAACACTAATGGTTACGTTTAGGCATTGATAAGGTAAGGATGTCTTTTTTTTAAATGTCTCATTTATATTTTAAAACATTATTGGTTAGGTTCAGGCAAAAGTTTTAGGTTTGGGAGGTATGTTTAAAAACTATAATAATCTAAAATTCACCTTAAAACCGCATCTGAATATGACACAATTTAACTTGCTTTTGGTGCCCACAGCTGGACATTTCACTGGAAACCTGCAGCAAAATATGATATACAGCACGTGAATTTTGAATTGCAAAAATGTTGTCATGTTCACGTAAATTTCATCAGACCAGGCTGCTTTAACTACTATGACCTAACATTAAAACAGATACAATACAGTGTATTTATTGTGCAGCTACATGTAGTTCTGCAAAATTCTCACAAGATTCACATGTGCTGCTACTGAGGTTGATGTACGTGTACACGCAAAGGTTGTGAATTGATGGTTGCTAGTCCATTCCGCCATCCTCTAATCGAGCAGAGAGCACTGTACTCTTTTCCAAGGGTAAAATATGCCTCTAATAAACATCAGCATTTTTACCATAAAATTAAAAACAGCAGTTTTAGTTAGAGTTAAAAGTCATGGCATGGGTAATTGCACTTTGCAGTCACCTATTTGTCACCCGTTTCCCATTGGAAGTCGCCACATTGCATTTTATGTGCTCATTCTGGTCAAGAAATGCCCACTTAAGCCAGTCATTCACCAGACAAGAAGTGCCCTGCTGTGTCGCATTAGATAGGACAAAGCACGTGTATCGGTTCAGGAATAGGGGTAGGGTTAGGATTTAGGGTAAGGGTAGGGTTAGGTTAGGTTTTGGGGTAAGATTAACAGTG
The DNA here is from genome assembly GCF_019703515.2 of Myxocyprinus asiaticus. Classification (NCBI taxonomy): domain Eukaryota; kingdom Metazoa; phylum Chordata; class Actinopteri; order Cypriniformes; family Catostomidae; genus Myxocyprinus; species Myxocyprinus asiaticus. The sequence continues at coordinate 43,296,166 of NC_059354.1, forward strand.
TATTTACAGATGTACTGAAATGCAGGTACGTTAAATGTAAGTACAATGCAACAACAAGTCCATACATATTAAGTACATTGTGGGTCCATAAATTATATTACATTAGGTTACAAAATTATATTTTGAAATTGTAGTCTGAATTGATTGTGATGGCACTGCTGGGAAAACAATAACTTAAACCAGCCTAAAGGTGGTTTGCTTGTCTCCCAGCGTGGTTAATCTGGTTACGTTTTTGCTGGTTTTAGAAGGGTTTGGGTTTCTTTTCAGCAAGTCAGACTGGGAGACCAATCATATTATTATCATCAGGTGAAAAAGCAGCATGTGCAGTTTTTTTTTTTTTTCAGATATCATGTTCAGAAGATGGTGGATCACGTTAATAGCAGCTTGGGAGGAACTGCAGGCTTCCTGCTCTGCATTGGGAGAGGAGAAAGCACTAATTATACATAAGGACACCTGCTCATGATGTTCTACAAACAGTCGGCTCAGATGGAGTGCCAGAAGAAGCATATGTCAGGGCACACACAAGCAGTACTGTTTGTTTTTACCGCACAGTAAACAATGGCAGTTCTCTTTCCTCAAAATATCTCTAATGCCTGTTATACACATTCAGTTAGGGCTGTTTGCTTAGTTGGGTCATTCCTGTTATGCAGTACTGTAGCTTTTGAACTCCAGTTTTAAAAAATGAGCATGATTGTGTTTGTAATTTCACAAAGTGTTTCTATAAAAGGATACACCAGACTTTCAGAAAAATGCTCAGGTCAAGCTCAGGCACTTTATTAATTACAGCTTAATAATTTATGCAGTGGCAAGACAAATAACATGACGCCTAACACGACAGAAAAATAGAGCTCAAATAACCATAGCTCAATGAGGGATTGAGAGCTAGCTTAACATGAGGGTTAATTACATGAATTACTTCAATATTTAAAGTTAATTTTGACATTTTTAGGTTAATATACCGAATTCTTTAATTTTAGAGTGAAACAAGCCAAATGATCCCACAAAACATCACAGTATTCATAAAATTCATTGCTAAAACTTGCAGATGTTTGTACTGTTAAAATAATGTAATTTCCCAGAGGATGATGTCAAAAAGGAACTGGCTTATTACAAAAGACTAACAGAATGTAAAGTGATATTAAGTACAGGAATAACCTACACTGGCGGCCAAAAGTTTGGAATAATGTACAGATTTTGCTGTTTTGGAAGGAAATTGGTACTTTAATTCACCAAAGTGGCATTTGACTGATCACAAAGTATAGTCAGGACATTACTGATGCAAAAAATTTGAAAAAAGTCATTTTTGAACTAAACTAAATTGCTAATTTTGTACTAGAAAATCACGTGCCATTATATCAAACACAGTTGAAAGCTGTTTGGTTCATTAAACGAAGTTTAACATTGTCTTTGTGTTTGTTTTTGAGTTGCCACAGTATGCAATAGACTGGCATGTCTTAAGGTCAATATTAGGTCAAAAATGGCAAAAAAGAAACATCTTTCTCTAGAAACTCGTTTGTCAATCATTGTTTTGAGGAATGAAGGCAATACAATGCTTGAAATTGCCAAAAAACTGAAGATTTCATACAAAAGTGTACACTACAGTCTTCAAAGACAAAGGACAACTGGCTCTAACAAGGACAGAAAGAGATGTGGAAGGCCAGTTGTACAACTAAACAAGAAGATAAGTACATCAGAGTCTCTAGTTTAAGAAATAGACGCCTCACATGTCCTCAGCTGACAGCTTCGTTGAATTCTACCCGCTCAACACCAGTTTCATGTACAACAGTAAAGAGAAGACTCAGGGGTGCAGGCCTTATGGGAAGAATTGCAAAGAAAAGCCACTTTTGAAACAGAAATACAAAAAGAAAAGGTTAGAGTGGGCAACGAAACACAGACATTGGACAACAGATAATTGGAAAAGAGTGTTATGGATCTTAACCCCATTGAGCTTTTGTGGGATCAGCTAGACTGTAAGGTGTTTTCTAAGTGCTCGAAAAGACAGCCACATCTATGGCAAGTGCTACAGGAAGCGCGGGGTGAAATGTCACCTGAGTATCTGGACAAACTGACAGCTAGAATGCCAAGGATCTGCAAAGCTGTCATTGCTGCACGTGGAGGATTTTTTGATGAGAACACTTTGAAGTAGTTTAAGAATTTCTAAAAAAAAAAAAAAAATTCAAATTGTAATAGTAATTTTTCACATTATTAATGTCCTGACTATACATTGTGATCAGTTGAATGCCACTTTGGTGAATAAAAGTAACAATTTCTTTCCATAAGAGCAAAATCTGTACATTATTCCAAACTTTTGGCCGCCAGTGTATAAACTGTTTACCAGTTTTAAAACTATATTTTAACATGTTTTGTTGAAACATTTTGATTAGAGAAAGGAAAATATAAAGAAACACCTGGAAGATTTCTTGATAAATTGCCAGATTTTCAATCATTTGAGAAACATGTGGGGACATGGCAAAAATGGCAGCATTTCCTCAAACCAAAGTAGTGAATTATTTAAAATTCACCCTTGTGTTCAATTAACTGTGATATTTTGATGCAAAAAGAAACTAGTATGATTTCAATCTTTAAGACTGTGAATTACATTTTTATCCAGAATACTGTATTTAAGCATATACGACAAAAACATGACAATCTACTGCATAGCAGGAATGACCCAGTTGAGAAACACAAATGTTGATTGAAGGAGAGTCGGAGCAACAGGAGAGGTGAGATCATTATATGAGACACACAAACAACAGCACTTATCAAATAATACCTCGAAAATGACTGTGAATCATGTGCATTGCTAACTATAATTATGCCATTCCTTGGAAGCTCAATAGAGACTACTGTGATTAGCATCATTAGGAGAAATTAATTCATTTGATGGCCTTGTAGGAAGATGGTATAATTAGGCTAATTTTGCGATGGCCTGATTGCAGCCTGGAGAACTCTTGATTTTCACGAACAGTCAAGCAGTAATTATGACAGCTTTTCCTGTGTTTATTTGTTTATTTATGGCGCAAATCGTCCTGTGGATGCTGGGTTGTTAAAACAACACGGTCAACAGGAGATGTCCTGGTGAGTGCATGCTAACAGGTGACTCTGACCCAGGCTTTCACTATCCAACTGCTTTTAAGAGTGTTGTCACTTTGAGGCACTGTAGGAAAGTAAATTGAATTGAATTGAGAATGCCTTTTAAAATCCAATTCAATTCATGGATGCAAAACGTAATTCGCATTTGAATTTAAAGAGATCATATACTCACCCTCATGTGTATGAATTCCACAACTGTATGACATTGTTTCTTCTGTGAAACAAAAAAAGAGATGTTAGGCAGAATAATACAATCAAATCACTATTGACTTTTATTGCATTCTTTTTCCATACAATGAAAGTGAATGGTGACTGAGACCATTATTCTGCTTAATTTCTCCTTTTGAGTTCCACAGAACAAGTCATACGGATGGAAACAACATGAGGGTGAGAAAATTAAGCCAGAATATTTACTTTTGGGTAATCTGCCTCTATAAGGACGTAAAAAAATGGAATGAAATTCAAAGAAATTTATATAACTGGTATGGGTGGCATTTTTAATAATGAATAATTATATTTTTCAGAATATATTAACCATGAACATGTTATCATTCACACACAAAATTAGGTATTTAAGAAACATTATATTAATAATCAATGTTTCAAGTTCCACCTATGGAATTTTCTATTTAATATAATTAAAATGTTTTGACAGCTTTCATAATTGTTTTGACTTTATTGAACTTAGATAAGAGAAATTTGTCTAATTAGTTGAGAGAATGCATTCTACAAAGCAGGGAATAAATAGGAAAATATTACAGGTAATTCAAATTAATTATGTATTTATTCGTGTTTTGTTGAAAAACTTGAGTTGGACTAATACAATTCCTCAGTTGTGTGTTATTTTATATTACATTTCTTTGATTCTGATCACATTTTTGATACAATTCTTAAATTCTGAATTCTGGAGAAAAAAAAAAAACAGAGGGAGAAAGTGAAAAGAGAAGGATTTTGAGTGGGAAAATAAAAGCAGCAGCAGTTAAACAAGCCCCAAATTCAGACTGACTTTCTTTCCATTCCAGATCTCATCAGCCATTCTCTGTCTCCCTTCATTGCCATCACCGCAGCAGTCTGGGTTAGGGGAGATAAAAGCAAAAAATCGATTTTGCTCCATCTAATTTTAGGGGTTGGGTTTAGGGGCTTGAATCAATGTGTGAGGGATCGGCAGCCACAGATCTCCCCCTCAAACACAAACCGGCTAAGGTCAGTTTGAAATATAGCCTACTTTACGGCATACTAGAGCTGCACAATATAATCAGAACAATACACAGACTTTAGAAATTAAGGGTGTCCACACTTCTGAGCAACAAATGCAAAATGGAGTCACTCCGCAAACCCTAAAACTGAAAAAAAAAAAAAAAAAATAATTAATTAATTAAGTGTTGTTGTACATAAACACATGGTAATACACTGATTAAGAATATTAATCTGAGCATAGCTGAGGTCACAGGTGAGATCATAGTCTTCAGGATACGGGAATTTGCCCAAATGTGTAGTTACTGTGTATAGTTTCTTTAAAAATAACACAGGCCTTTTTCAGTTGACCCAAAAGTGAACGAGTAAAAAAATTCCCCAGTTCTCAATTCACATTGCCATTCACATTGTACCTGGATCTAGAGGTCTGTACGGGACTGGTTTTTCCATCCCGCTCCCGCAAGTTTCTATCCCACACCCGAACGCTCGCACTGAGTATTACTCCATGTTCACCCACTCTCTGCCCGCAGTGGGGGGTTTGCATTCATTAATTAATCAAATAAAAAAGAGATCTATATGGATTTTTCAGACTCTTCTCTGACCGCCCGCTCCCATCCACATCTCATGGAAGTACCGTCCACTCCCACCTTCAGCTCGGAAATTTAATCCAGCACCACAAGAAATCTAATCAGGTCCCACGGTTTCTGCGGGGGTTCCGCAGGAATGCAGACCTCTACCTGGATCCCTTATTTTTTGGTCCACTTTTGTTGCGATAAATCCATTCTTACATAACAATGGTTTTATCGTCACAGATGTGCATGTATTGGCATTTTACAACGGATTCAAAAATTGCTTATCCAATCAGAATTTAGAGTTGCAACTATCAGTTTTATAATACAAACAGGGCTCCAGACTAACATATGAGAGCAATGACACGGACAATGGTGGCACTTGATTTGGTAGCACCAGAGGGCCTTTAACAATATAATATTGCATATGCACATCTGACCGTAAAGCACTGATTTTGAGTTGAGATTGCAGATGTAAATTTGACTGATATTAACAAAAGCCAACAAAAAGAAAAACTAATCAACACCTAAATTTATACAGGGCTATGTTCAAATATTCTGACAGTAGGAATCCTTAACTGATATTGTTTTCCTTTCATCAGGCTCTTATCATTGAATAAACTTCCAATCATTGAATCAACCAAAGCTCATTAGAACTGAACATATTTACAGAGGAGAACAACTCATAGCTTCGTCCATATTTCATGGGGGTCCAGGCTTTAAAGCTCTTTTTTCAATTCTCCTTTGTATTTGCCCTTATAAAAACATACAGCATATTATACATAAATTACAACTTTCAGTGTCCGATTTTTTAGGTGGGCTCTTGATGGCGTATATTTTTTCGTTATCTGTTGCAAGGAGTGCAACTCTATATAGAGCATATATAGTGATCTGTCACATTGCATTTATGGCTCAAAAAAATATGAGTCACCAGAGCTGAGTGCCAATGAAGCAAAGAGGGCAGCATCCAGTTTGCGTACTTCTGAGTCTGCATGCGCCAACAGAGCAATTACATTGAGATTAATGGGAATCCTAACTAGGGATGCACCGATACCACTTTTTTTATTCCGATCCGATTCCGATATCGGAAATCTCAGTATCGGCCGATACCGATCCTGATCTGATACCAGTGTTGTTTTTTGCATAATCAGTTTAGAATATCTTTCCATTATTGTGTGGAACTAATTGGGAGTACTCTTTAATATGTAAAGAAACACAAACCTCTAACTACACATTATTTCAATATAACTGTATAGCTTATTAAGAAACACTTTATTGTTAACTAGTATACTGGATAATGTAGCAGCAAAATTAACAGTAATACCAGTATAAGTCATCAGTAGAAAAGAAGACTTTTTTTTTTTCTTTCAACTTGTATCTGGACTTTAAAGGATTCAGATCTCTTTTTTGTTCAATTTAGTTGTAAGAAATCAGCTCACTTTTCATTCACACAGTAATTTTTTGGAACCCATTCAACTTAAATATTATTATAATTTGTAAACAAATGATAATAATAATAATATATTATTATAGTAATATATCTCAATCGTGCACCTTTTGTCACGGATCCACCGGTCTCTCTCTCTTTCTTCCTCACTGCTGTCACAGCGCTCACTCTCCCCTGAGTTCTGATTACACGCACCTGCATATCATTAGTGGCTAATCAAGGACTGCATATATACCCTGCTTTCACACACACTCTTTGTCTGTTCTCATCATTAGTATCTCTGAGACGCCACACCTTTCTACTAAGTCAAACATACCCGTGTCTCCATTATTGCCTGCAAGTATCATAAGACTGTAGTGAGTTATCTGTTCATCGTGTCTATACCCTGTCTGGATATTACTCACCTGCTGTTTGCCACTCTGCTCAACTGGATTTACTCACAAAGTTTACATCACTGTTTCAATCATCTGTTCAATAAACCCTGCTACTGAGTTCATATCTCTGCCTCTGTGAGTCTCTCCATGACACCTTTAACTTATAAACCCTCACGCTTTTTATTTTGACATTCTGAACTCTCCAGGAAGTCCTGTATGTGTCTGTAGGCAAGTTCACAGTAGTTTAATTTGCTTCTTATTCAAATTCTGGTAAAATGCACATCCAGTGCCATTCTAAATGCATATTATAAGTGAACCGAACTATTGAGCATCTACATCTGAGATGTTGTTCGTGAGTAGCGCTCAAATATTGCGCACCCCATGAAGGCTAAAAATAGTGTGTGTGACATCGTGAGTGTGTGTGTAAACAGAGCAGCGCCATTCAATAACGCGTTGGAGCTGTGCGTGCATTTTATACATTTACTTATAAAACACAGCCTTTTATGATTCACAGAGCTATTGCACATCTTCAAGTGGCTTTGAATAAAATGCACGAGTCATATGAACTGCTTTAATGGTGTTTTTATGGTTCTTTTATGTCGTTTTTTTGAGCTTGACAGTAATGAACATGACTATCACACAGTATCGGATTTGGATCGGGCTCGTCGGACCGATACCCAATCCGTTTAAAAACGTCAGTATCAGAGCCAATACTGATCCAGGTACTGGATCGGTGCATCCCTAATCCTAACGGATAACTCTCTTTAGGTATTCCAGACCTCCTTGGGTCATCTGTGAATTCCATGCAAACAGAAAATTCCACATTTACATACATACTGCACACTACTGTCCTTAAAAAATAGTAGATAGAATGCCATTCTGAAAACACCCACTTGCACACAATTTTTGGACCATCTTCCAGACAACTACACTTCATGACAATATCATGACTACTGCAGTTTGTGAAGGACTCTCAATCATGAACTTTATATATGCCAAAAAATTAGAACATCACCTCTTTTCACTCAATTTTTTTATTCATAACAGAGAAGATTTTAATTCCATCAGTGTCAATCCACAAAGGAACGAGGCCAGCATTAACGGGGCGGATGGCCAAGAGAGGCGAGATGAAAGCAGGCCTGCTTACCGTATTGAAATTGGGGAACAGGCCAACTGGAGAGGAGTTCTCCACAGGGAAGGTCATGAAAGGCTTCATGTCCAGAGTGGACTGCATCATTAGAGATGAAGTCCGGACCAACGCGGGGAGTGTGTTGCTATGACAGGAATTTCCTGCAGAAAAAGAGAGAGAGAGTCACGAGGAATCATAATAAGGAGAGTTAAAACTTCTTAAACTCTAGGGACAAAGGATCTGCACTGGTGCATAGATGGGGAATTTAAATAGTGAGCAGCGAATAAGAGGAGAGTGAGAGAAGGTGCACTGGAGAGAGCGGGCAGTCATGAGTGGAAACACACTTATCATTATCAACCAAATGAAGCAGAACATTTGAGAGCACACTGTGGAATAAGACTGGCATGAGAGGGAGATGTCCAATAGTCTGAGAGCAAAATTAGCACGATGAAAATCAGGGAATTTTTCACTATTCAACACACTCTTATAATGATATTTCCCTATAGCGACTTTTTACCTGCAACATCAAAATGTATTTTTTTTGTCTGTTGCCTACATCACCATAATGTCACCCTTTGCCTGTATTTTTAAATGTCTGATGCCGTATTTAACTAATTTCAGAGGATTTAAATTCTTTATCCAAAGCTACTTTTTAAAAATGAAAGGAACTTAAAATATCTCTCATCATTGTTTTGTTTGCCACGGGACACAAATAGAGTTTTCAGAATGTCCCAGTTGTAGCTCAAAAAAATGAGAAAAGCACCATAAAAATTATCATAAAAATAATACATGCTATTTGTGCGCTGCATTCTGGATCCTCTGATGCCATGTGGTGGCTCTGTGTGAGAAACAGATCCAAACTGAAGTCTTTATACAGTGATCAACGTCCCCATTTGGCATAATGGTCAGACCCCAATCCATGCCAACATTCAAAATTGCTGCCTCAACAAACGTTACGACAGCTTTGACGTCAGTGATGTCGTGTGCCGTTGACATGCAAATGTTTGGATGTATATTTTTTGAATGAGATGAGACTGCCTTTACGGAGACGAAGAATTTCAGTGAACAAAACCTTCAATTTCACTCTGGTCCTCAAACAGAGTTATCAGACAGGGATGTCCCGATACCCTTTTTTTGGAGAACGAGTATGAGTACCGATACTTCCTTTTCGGTATTCACTGATACCTGTTGTTTAGTTTTATTTTTTCTGAATTACATATCAACAGTTTATTTAAATGTTATAATTAAAATTGCGTCTAAATAAATGAATTCATTTAAACAGAATTATTCTTATCAAATGAAGTGCTTTTATACAGAACCTCAGAGCATAATCCAAAATACAACATTGGAGTAATTTTTGTAAAAACAAAAAAATGCTGCATCACAGATGTGAAATATTGCTTAAATATAATACAATTACTATTAATGTATTATGATAATAACTATTATTAGTAGTAGTAGTATTACAGTGAATATTACAAAACTACCATATACAGTAGTGATATGTTTCTGTCGTACTTTTTTCCATTTAAATTGAGCTTTTATTTTGGCAAATCTTTTATTTTGAACTGTTTCTGTGTTGTTTTGATGGTAGCTTCTCACTTCCAGCAAACAGGTTGCTTTGTGACCCAATGTGTTTATTAAACTGCAAAAGGCTGCTATTTAATTAAATATATTTTTAGTATGTGTCTCATGCTACAAAGTGAATTAGCACTCTGCTTGCTGTCATCTGCTACAAACAGAGCATGCGATGCTCATGATGGTGTTTTTCGTATATGAGCCAAGGAGCTCTAAAAGGGACAATCAGCCGGCGTCCGAATGACACCACCTGCTTCATGCATTCACAAGTGCTCACATTTAAAGCGTGCATAACATGCAAACTATATATTCATCTTATTAAATCACAGCCTTAACGGTTCAATAATCATACTAGGGCATAACGTTATTTTAATTTGTGCACTGAGCATCAGAGCATTTTTATGAGCTCGAGTACAAGTACATTAGATACCAGTACCTGTATCAGGACATCCCTAGTTTCACAAGACTTTAAATGCAGCATGAGTCCTTTGGAATACTTTTAAAGTTTTTTTGTTATTTTTTTGAATAAATTATTGTGACTGTACTTGTATCTGCTTGTTACATCTTTTATATTGTTGTTTAGTTATGTAAGGAATATTTGAAGACAGACCGTTGAATTGTTTAAAAATAATGCACACCTGAGGTGGTAATGTGGTCATGTCGTGCAGCGGTATATATATATATATATATATATATATATATATATGAACTGTATGCCTTAACTGAAAAAAAAAAGTTTAGATGTAGGGGTGGAGTTAGGCGTTCAAAAATACATTTATTATAATATAGATATAGTATATATAGAATATAGCATATGATAGCATAATGCAACTAAACTAATATATTTATAAGTGTAATAAAACATCATGATTCCGAAGACTGCCGAGCCTGTGACAGAATCGTCCGAACTGGGGTGAGAACGGCATGACAAAGATATTTTCATGAAGCAGGAAAAAAAGTTGCTATACGGTGATGTCTTCGTCATGACTGCCCTGCACTATTAACATGATAAAAAAATAAACACAATAAAAAAAAACTCAGGGACGAGTCAAAATAATTTTCTGTGGTAATCAACATAATACCACATATCCTGTTGATAGAACTTAACTTGTTTTGAACCTGAAACATTCCTTTACTTCAGGGGCACAGTCCCTGTAGTAAGTATACATTTATTAATAAGTTGCTTTGGATTAAAGCATATGTTAAATGACTACTTTCAGTAGCTACTTTCTGTACTGAATGAAAGATCATTTCAAGCGTGAACATACAAGTGAGCTCATTAAAACTTACAAGTGAGATTGTTACATTGTTGCAAATGAGATTTATTTAAATCAAATACCTTTTTTTTAATTTGTACGATCAGTAAATTAATCTCTTTTCATTTACACAAATAGTAATTCACCTTGACTGGACAATTGGATCATGTACTTTCACTGTATTAGAAGCCAGCCATACTGTTAATGTGACATTGCTGAATAAACTGGCCCCTAATACACTTTGATCAGTGTAAGTAACACCATGTTCATTTATAAGACACAATGACAGGTCCAATCAGACGTGCAATAAAAAAGGATCTCATTTAATGTGCCATGGAGATTTTTAATCATGTATGTGACGAGAGGAAAAGGCTCAGTTCCAGTTCAATGCACTGCTAAAAGAAATCCATGGCTTTCTTGTATGAATCAGAGAACAAGTAGCGAGACATAATCAGCCTGAGTATGATCCAAAAAAATTATAGCCAGTGTGACAAGGAGGAGTGCATGGCCGAGCCTTGACTATGCAAGCCCGACGCTGAATTGTCGTAATCAGCTGGGAGGGGGATAAAGACGAGCCGGGAGCGCCAGTTTGAGAGAGAGAGACACACACGGCCACTTTGGGTGTGTGTGTGTGTGTGTGTTAATGTTTGTTTAAATTAATTTGTGTAATTAAAGTTATGTTGACTGTTCTGCCGGTTCCCGCCTCCTCCTTGCCCATCTTTACCCGTTACACTGGTGCCGAAACCCTGCACTGTCAGAGAGCCCTCGCCGCTGTTGGAGGTATGGTGGTACTGGAGCGGTTCACCAGGATGCGGAAGCCCACTGCCATTCGCCAGTAGACGGAGAAGCTGCTGCTGACCGCCTGGAGTGGAGGAGCCGCTGCCAGGGGTGGAGGAGCTCGCTGCCGGCCAGCAGGAGGCGATGTCCAGTGCCATCGCCCAGTGTCGCGGAAGACCGCTACCCAGCTGGCTGAGGACCAGGCAACAGTGTGTCTGGGAACCGGCGAGCCACTTTTTTTTCTCTCTCTCTCTCTCTCACTCTCTCTCCCCTTGCTCTTTCCCTCTTCATTCTCCCTCCCCTCGTCTCTCCCAGGGCTCCAGATAAGCAGGGAAGACCTGCCGGCAGAAGGATGGCCGGAAGGGCGACACTTCCCCTCCAGGAAGAGAGGGGAGGGGAGTACGTCATGCTGGAGGTCTCCCCGGCCTGAATCGGGAAGCGGAGGAGTGTGACGAGGAGGAGGGCGTGGCCAGGCCGTGAAGACGCACGCCCGGCGCTGAATTGTGGTAATCAGCTGGGAGATAAAGATGAGCCGGGAGTGCCATTTAGAGAGAGAGAGAGAGAGAGAGACAGACAGACAGACACACACGCGGCTGCTCTGTGTGTGTGTGTGTGTGTGTGTGTGTGTGTGTGTGTGTGTGTGTGTGTGTGTGTGCCCATCTTTACCAGTTACACACTGATTTTTAAGAGCTTTGCTCTTGTGGCTTTATGTCAACTAAACATTTATATTTTGTATTTGATGGTTAACACATCCTTTTAACGGCACAAAAAAAACAAAAAAAAAAAAACCTATGGTAACTGTAAACTAAAAGTGCGTTTAGCATTTTTTATATGCTTTTGTGAAACGCAGGGCACCCCAGGAGGTATAATGCACGATAAAGCTGCTTTATTCATGAACTGGGGTGGTACATGTACGCTCTTTGAAAAAAAAAAAAAGCTACAAATGGGCTTTTTTCCATTTCATTTCATCTGTTTGGAAAAAAGCTTGAAAAATAACTGGGAATCAATGGCTGTCAGTTTAAGTTAAACTCTAAAAGGATTAATGCGCCATACAAGAAATGGTTTTTGGCTTATCTTCTCTGATGTTGTCCAACAAGTCTAGGCTATTGGACGCCCACAAAGGTCCTCTTGTAGTCTTGTGGCTGCCTTACCAACATCGTTTGGTTACATAAAACCGCTTCACAGCTATAAAACAAAATCAAATTACGGACATAGTTGTTTCGCTCGATTCATTTTGTGGGTACAGTGTGTTCAAAAACAGATTTTTTGCTTCAGGACCAAGATTTTACAATGTGATTTCCACATTGGCGACCCAACACCAGTTTATCAAAAAATTTTATTTAAATAAAAAAATGGAAATATATTATCATTATGTATTTAGTATATTTATATAGCCAATAATTCACTGTGCAAAACACATTGAGGTCGGCACAAACCATGTTTATCCTCTTTGAACATGTACATAAATGAAGTCTGGGTCGTATTTTCTTTTACCATGCATAGTTTTGTTCATGGTTTTTAAGGAAAAGTGCATATCGCACAACTTGTCCACGTAAGCATCTGCTTAATTTGTGACAAAATACCTTATTTGACGCACAAACTTTGACCTGCACCAAAAAAAAAAAAAAAAACATAAAATAATGGTTTATCAACCCTTTTAAACATTGATAAAATATTTATTTTGCACAAAAATATGGTTATTTTCATTCTATTATTTGCATTTAGCCATGTTTTTCCTTGCTGCCCACAATCCTATTGGAACAGAACTGCAATGCATTTTTGGGACATGACCCTCCAGTTAAGAATGCCAAAGGATTTTAAAAATTTATCTGATTAGTTTGTCAACAAGATGTTAAGAGTTAACAAATTTTCCCTTATTTTCCACATATTCAAACCAGGCCACATAAACACGGAAATTGCTTATAATTAATGTGTAAAAACGATTCTTAGACATCACTGATTGCATCGAACAAGTCAGAACAAGTCCAGCACACTGTATTACAAATGCAAACACTCCATTGCTGCACAGATGTCTCCCTCTCCACCTGTACATCGAAACAGACTTATTTATTCCCATTTGCTGAGCTTGATAAAAACCACATGCAATAACTGAACTTGGTCCTTCGACTAGCATCAAAATTAATAGCTGTGATTTACAGTGCTGTGGCCCAAATAGAACATTCAGTTTCAATAAAACAACTGCTATCTCAGGCTTCAGAGCTTAACGAAACCATCACAGATGAAAATATTTAGTCCGGTAATGATCGTCTCCATCATTTAGATTTCAACTCCTAAACACACGGTTATAGTTGAACAATTTAATGCATGAAGCATTAAATGACAAAGGGGTCGAAAAAAACCTTAATGTTTCTTTTTGCTTCAAAACTAGAATTTAATCATTCCCCAATCTCTCTCTCTCTCTCAATCTCTCTCTTTCGCAAGGCTGTGTTTATATTAGCCATTCTGGTTATGGTTTATTCCAAATCCCCAACCCTACGTATTAAACTTCTGTAATTAATTCAGCCTGTACTGATTCGACGTACAGACTCCATTCCAGTTTTTTTAAATGGAGAATTTCAGTCTTCTGTGTGCTACAGTATCTATTTTTGTTTTTGAAAAACACATTAAATAAGAAATTTAAGATTAATTGACTTCTATTGACTTCAAAAAAAAAAAAGAAAAATAAAATGTAACCAATAGTGATGGCGCCATTGTAATATTTGCATACTGAATTGTGATAGTCATGGGAAAAATGGCTTTTAAAGGTGATGTGTGTCATTTTTCAATGTTCAGATACTTTCTCCTATCCCAGCTTGATATGAAAAGACTTTAAGTAAATATAAGTAAGCCATTTGTAGATTGATTTCCCCAAAAAGTGTAAACACTTTGGCTATGTGGATCTATCAAAAAATTGCTCTGTTTGTTTGAGCGTCCCAACCAGACCGGCACAGCAACACTGGCTTAACTAATGCCATGAATTTGGGGGTTGGACTATCTGTTTGTCTACCCAATGTCAGATGGAGGGAATGTTCAAGAAACCTGTTTGAAAACCGTAATTATTGCAATCCGATTTTGTGATGCTTTTGGCGCAGACATTACACCTTTTACCTTAAGAGATCTCTTCAGTGTAGTGGATGTCATGTTTCAAAGGGTTATATACAATAATATATACTTGCCTTTTCTTTGAATTCCCAAAATAATCATATGAGTAAATGTAGTTCCCTCAGAGTTTCACTAATTTTCTTCTGTATTTTTACTTAATAATTTCACCTCTAATATTCTCCGCCTCAAGTGCATGGCTAAATTGCAGGGAACAATACTAACACATGCCAGGGGTTTGAAGACTGTGGCCAGGGCCAATCATTAAAACTGATGACAGGAAAAATGTGTGTGGGTGTGAGGAGCTGTAGTAATTACTGTTCTTCACTGTGCACTCTGCAGCCAAAGAGCTGTGTTTGACCAGAACAAGTATTAGGGCAAAGCAGAACAGCACACACAGTACAGATTATGTGGGAAAACTGAAACATTGTTTGCTGAGAGTCCAGGTTGCTTTACGAGGATGTGTGCTGCTAAAAACAACAAGCAAACAACTTCCTTCAAAATCATCAAGTTAGGATTAGGGCTGAGTGACATATTGAATATTCACAAAATATTCACAATTTTGGTGGCACTATCAAATAAAGCAACATTGTGAATATTTTTGCAATGATTTTTATTATTTTATGGCTATAAAGTTTCCAAAAGACCTTGTCATTAGACTTGTTTCGCTATTGTTCCTTCCAAGGCTTATATTTACCATAAATGCAGTAACTGTTTGTAATTTGATTAATTTCTGTAAAGCAGTTCAAACTGTTTCAGTCAGTCAATTCAAATCTCTGTTTCAAAGACTCGTTTGCATCATCACACAAAAATGTTCATAGAAGTCTCTGCACTGCATTTTTCATATAATAAAATATAATATATATAACCTCCTGAGACCTAAGCACGACTGCTGTTCATTTTCCATTTCCCTTTTTGATTTGTAACTAGTAGCCCCTAATAACCATGGAAAATTTTTATTAAGAGCAAATAGTTCTCCTAAAAACGTATGTTCTCATATGGGGACAGCGGGACTAAGTTTTATAATTTTAAATAATATCAAGCTATAGAAAGTAAATTTTTTTTTTTTTTTTCAAATTGCTTATTATGTTTCTAGGAGTGTTGGTTTTTGAGGCATTATAGACATTACAGTTTATTTTCTATGAATCTGCTTTGGAACAATGTGTATTGGGAAAAGCACAAATAAAAAAACTATACAAATAAAAATTATTTAACTTGATTTGACTTTTATGTTACAATGGTTTTTTTTTTTTCTACTTTGGCAACAAAATCTCAATGTTCTCTCTTTGCACAGTCAAACAAACAAGTGATAGCCAGTATTGAAGCATTTTACCCATCAGAAATTAGCACAATTAATTCTGATTCTCAATAATGGCCAACATTGTCCAGTCACTAACAGTCATGTCAAAATAAAATGTAGCATTAAAATTCGGAATTTATGTACTGATTATAATTGTCCCATGTCTGCCAACCATGTTGAGTCGTCCAAACATAATCTGCAGCCTGAAACTGAACTTTTGACCTGAAGTTTGGAATGTATGTACTTGGCTGTATAGGATGCTCCCTATTTAGTGAATGACTTAACCTCCAGTGTGCTGTCTGTCTGCACTGGTCTCCGAGCAGTTTGAAATGCTCCTTATATTCATCCTTACTCTGTATACAGATATTTTGCATCTTTTGAATGCACACTGTAAAATCTAATTAGTTGACCTTACTTAGATTTTTCAAGCCAATCGGTTTGCATGCTTTTTCTAAGTAAACATACTTATTTGGCTCAAGTAAACTGAATGTAATTTTTTAAGTAACGTTAACCAGTTAAAAGTAAGCTTAACTCATCTATGATTAAAGTATCGTTGCTTTGATTTAATTATTTAAATTGGGTTATAGCATGTCTTATACGGAAAGATATGAGAGACAAGGGAACATATGACTAGACTCTAAGTTAGCCATATGGCACACTGGACTCTACTCAGTACTTCATAGTGCACATAAATCTGCCCTTTGTAAAGTACAATTGAGTAAAGAAGAACGGCTTAAACTAAACAGGCTCCAATTTCACCAGAGGTAACACTTATCACCCTCATGGTGACTTAACACAAATCTCAATTATCAACAAAACAACAACAATAGTCATAAGAATGAAAACTAAATACATTTTTTTAAATAAAAAACTATTATTTTACTACATAAGTTCCCTTGTTTTGACCAAACAAACATTTATTCAAGCGCAAGGGTTTATGGGTATTCCACACAGCCGCAATTTTGTACTTCGTCATTTTAAGTTAGTAGTACTCGAAGCCAAATTTTAAAGAACTTATGTATTTGAGTTATGATTCCAAAATGTGACATTTCAAGTACTGTTTAATTAGGACCACTTAAATGTTTTTATTAATGACAACTTTAGGATTTAGAGAGTAACTGTAACTTAATTTAAACTAGTAAGAATAGTAAAAATGTAAGATTAAGTTGAGTAAACTATTTTTTATAATTTGAGATTACTATTAGTATTTACAGTGCACCCATTGATTCCCAGTGTGATAATGCACAGTGAATAAAGGATTTCTAAGGGAGAAATAGACCTATAGTCCTCGCCTGCGATCATTGTGTTTAACAGCGTGCCATTTCGCGATAAATCTACGAAATTTGAAAATGGCATATCAGATGAAACTAGAGACTAGTCTTTTGACTCAAACAGGTTTCAATGTAAAAACTTGATGTTTCTTACCAGATGTAGTTTTGTTTTCGTTTCTCCCAAAGACAAACTCTGCTGTGATCGGCGCAATGTTGTTTTGCCACATGACTCAGTGCGGCAAAAGTTGAACCCTTTAATAACAGCCCAGAATGTCCTGAACTGAGATCAGTTGGTTTAAATTAAATTAAATTATGCAAAGCGTATACCGAAGACAAAATATATTGTACACGCATGAGGATGTGGAGGTCACATGAGGATAATAAAGATGCCATATTAACATATGGAAGGACAAAATTGCTACGGTGGTTACATGGCAAAGAAATGCCATTAGATGGTAATACCTTAATATGTTTTCTTATACTATGGTAGTGAATATTCATTTTGTCAAAAGTACATCCGGTACCAGCGCGCTGTATTACTGACACACGACTGCTTTAAAAGGCTCATTTTGAGCACGTGCTCTGTTACTCTAACACTGAAACGGACAATTAATCTAATTAAATTAAACCGCTAAAGGTTGCAATCTTAGTGTGGAAGAGATGCGTACTTTGAATGAAGTCCGACCGCTCAAACACTAGAAACTTCACAGACATTGAGAATCATTCACGACACCTTGTATCAAATGACAGAGCAGAGCACTAATCTACTGTGAAGCACACAGCACATGTAAACTAAATGTTTATATAATTAAATCACAGCATTTGCACTTTAATCTCTCAACTTTATTTATATAGCATTTAAAACAACAGAGCTGACCAAAGTGCTTCACAGTAATAACATTAAAAACATAACATTTAAAATGTATCATATACACAAACACCAGTAATCTAAAACACAAAATACAAACACTCCAAAACTGTGTAATACATTTCATTTGTCAGACTCAAAGGCCAGTGTAAAGAGATGAGATTTCAGAAGTGACTTAAAAGTCTCCATGAAGATTCAGGCAAAAAAATACACATCATAATACGTTTCAAATAATACGTTATGCACGTTTCAAAATATAAGCTAGAGCCTTGAAATTGAAGAAATTGTGACAGAAATATATTACAACTCTATAGTAAAATGTCATATTCACTGTAATGATAATAATAATAATTAAGCAATATATCACAAGCAAGAATGCTGTTGAATACAAGTTTGGCAAAAATGTTGAAAGGTTCTATTTTCACTTGTTAAAAGTTTTAAGAATTCATTAATTAGACAACATTTTGAAGATGAAATTAAATTAAACTCTAAAACATGGAGTTTTGGAAAATAATAATAATAATAATAATAATAATAATAATAATAATAATAATAATAAGAGGAAAACACAATTTGGAAAAAAATAAAACAGATTTCAGTAGGGTGCTACTTAAAAACACTTAAGCAATGCATCCTTGATTGAAAAACACTTGAAATTAACATTAATTTCTTTTAATGTATTATTTACATTGTAACTTTGTAACTTTTTAAATAGGCTAAATGGGTGTGTTCAATAGCACACTGTCATATTAGCATATTTATGCTGTGGTACCGAAATTGGTATTGAGAACCGTGAAATTTCACAGGTACCGGTACCGACTACTGAAATTTTGGTACCGTGACAACACTTGTGAATGATTACCATATTCATATACTATGGTATCATGTAAAAAATAAAAAAATAAAAATGGTAATACCATGATATTTTTTTTTTTTTTTCCCTTTTTTTATTAGTGACATACACATAATCAGGGTTAATAAAAAAAAAAAATCTTTTCATTCTGTTCAAGAAAATTATAGGCTCCAAATATCGACGGTGTTCACCTTCAATATAAGGTTCTGGTGTGATTTTCAATTTGTGTCTCTTAGAGTAACAATGATAAGGTGTATTAGAGCCCTGAGTGTATGTGTCACTCAAGTAGATTCAAAAGCACCATCTCTTAAAACCTCATCAGCATTCAGAGAATGAACCCAAAAGTAATGACTGTTACCTGGGAAACGGTGGTGACAGCGAGAGTGCATGTTGTGAAGAGAGGCAGATGTGCGTTTATGTGGTTTCTGGGTATGTGATTTGAACAGGGCGTACATGAATTTGCATTTACCCTGATAATGGAAAGGGTAGAAATAACCACTCTTCATTTTCTCTTTTTGAATACATTTTCTCTTTTCTTACTCAGGGCAAAAAAAATAAATAAAAAAAACAGGTAAAATGTGGCAAAAGCTAGCAAAAAGTCTGTTTATCATGCATATGGTTCTGTTGTCACAGTAATTAACCTCTTTAACAGGAAAAACATCACCAAACAAAACACTTTCCAATCAGCCACCAACAGGCTATGGAGCTTTGCACACTTACACAAAACACTCCAAGAAATAGTGCATTCCGTTGTTGATCCAGATAATGATCAGACTGGGCAGCCGTTTCCAAGGCTAGCTCCTACTAACAACGCAGAGAGAAAAAAATCAGCTGTACCTGGAAAAATTGTGAACTGTATTTCATTAGAAAAGGTAAATGAAAGGTTAGAATCCATTTTTGTATATAATCCACTGTTGAGCTAAATTACCTCAACCAGAGGTAATTTAGCTCAACACAAAGACCAGCTAGTGGTTTTAGTTTCCTGCCTTACGCCTTGTTAGCGAAGATGTAAATTATTCCACAGTTAGTCTTCAGTGTCCTTAGATAACATTTGCCTTTTTTTTTCTTTTTTTTTTTTCAAAACAAAGAATGGCTGTAGAGAGTCAACATTGTTTGGATTGCAGTTTATTGTTATATACTTATTAGGATGCCAAGATTTACCAGATGCTTTTATCCAAACACATATTACAAGAACCCAGTCTACAAAGCTACTTTATAGCTTCAGAAGACTTGAAATATAGTCCACAAGTCATATGGACTACTTTTACAGCTCTTTTATAATGTTCTTTTTATTTTTATTTGTTAATCTCCACAGCCATTTTCAATAAAAAGAGCAACAAGAAACGGGTTTGGAACAACATATGGGGGCAATAAATAATGACAGAATCAATGTACACCATTATCAAACTGCATCAAAACATAAAGTAAGCCATAAGCCATTTCTAGCTTGACAGACTTTGGGTTTCGAAAGGCTCGTAAGCCACAGCAGTAAGTTCAAAGAAAGCGCTGTCAACCATCATAGGCCAAATCAAATTGTGGAAAAGCAGCAAGCACGAACACTCCTTGGCATTCTAAGTTTAAGTCTACCACAATCCATTCACGCCAAGGTGTACCAGAATGAAACTAAGATACTGTGTTCAAAAGTCATTTAGTGAGACTAGGTGGATGACTGCC
Source organism: Myxocyprinus asiaticus (assembly GCF_019703515.2). Lineage (NCBI taxonomy): Eukaryota > Metazoa > Chordata > Actinopteri > Cypriniformes > Catostomidae > Myxocyprinus > Myxocyprinus asiaticus. The sequence continues at coordinate 43,316,648 of NC_059354.1, forward strand.
ATTCAGCTGAAAGTGACTGAAGAGACTTTATGTAATTCAAAGCCCCAAGAACCTGTCAAAGACCCTCTGCTGCTGCAGTGGACATGAATGCCTTTTCAAACACAAATCACAGAGAGTTGAGTCTGGCACTGAGGAGTAAAAATGATACTGAAATCAGCCTTGACCAAAGTTTCTCTTTCAACTCAGTTTCATCATCTAGCCACGTGCCTCCAAGTCCGATCTGAAAAAACAAAACATCTGACCAGCAGCTGGAAGTGACATCAGTCTCGAAGATTTGTCATAGTGGAAATTTTGATATTCCAAATCTTCTGAAGTCATACGCTGAGCCGGCACTGGCCAAATTGATGCAGAGTTCCGTGATCGTCTACGTTCCGTGACTGCTATTGGGTCCTTGAATGACGTATAACATGCAAGAAAGGGTAGCCGGTGGAGTTTCTGGTGAAAGGTGCCCTCCTATGTAGTTGGTACCCTACACAGACTGTTATATGCATATAGGGAGTGGCGGTACTGGTCATATGGTGGCTCTTTATGGGGAACAGACCGAAATTTAGTAGTTACTGATGTGGTCAAGCACATAAAAAAATTTATCGTGAATCCTGAGGTGAACTATTGCAAAAAACATAGGCCACATTCACACTAATCCGTTTAAGTTTGAATACTCAGTTTTCCATTTCAGAAAGTCATTGTTTTCCAAAGTATGCGGTTGTGGACGGAATTTTGCGGTTGTGGAGGAAAACAGCATTCGAGTGTGGAGGAGAGGTGAAAACGTAGCCAAATCAATACGTTTTAAAACTAAAATGGATTAGTGTGGACGTGGTCATAGATTTGTGATCAACTGTGTCAAGTTACAGACGAATCTAAGAGAAATTTTTATTTTTGGGAGAACTATTTCTTTACTTACAATGTAGTCCAATTCCAAGTGGCTCCACGCCACGGGACGGGATGCTGTGACATTTGCAGCATTGATTAAGTGAGAGGATTGACACTCCTACAACGCTGGAACGAACGGCTGGTGAGAGGCCTTTTCCCACCTTCACCCTTTCACAAATCTGTCTGCCTCCATCTGATTGTATTTACAATACCAAATCAAATAGAGTGATGTGTGTGAAATCTCTTTTCCCAAAGGTTAGCCAACAAACACCTAATCTCACAGAAGTACTGCTGAAGATAAAGATGAGTGGAGAAAAAACAACATCAATGGTGACTTTTAAATCTGAATGATGTCCTCTTTAGCTACTTAAACATGTGTAATTTTTTTGATCTGTTAATATACTTCCTCTTATTCCAGTTTAATATACACAGAGCCACAGTGTTCACACTGTTCAACCTACAAATGTCTTACTTATAGTTGTCTCTTCATATTAAACTGGGATAGGAGAAAGTATTAACATCCAAAAAAATTACATACATCAAGTTCAAATCCAGAAGAAATACACTAAAAGATTAACAAGGCTTTTCCACACAGAAATCACAAATATTTCACCTCACTGACTGGTGAACCAAATCCAAAGTATCTTCCAAAGCACACAATATAAGAAATATGATACAAATACCTTCTGATGAATCAAAGAAATCCGACAGAGGAAAGAAACAGAGAGGTTATGAGCCCTTGAAAAGAGTCCCAACATTAATTAATTGCATACAAAACAACAACTGCCAACAAACCTCCATTATCCCCAAATCTCCATTAATCACGATGACTGAATTGTAACGTTTCGGAACAAAACATGGACTCAGCAGAGCTGGTGAAGTCAAATATTGAAGTTTGGATAACAACTTTTGTATGCCTCATTGAGAGTGTACTGGACGGCTTTATAGCTCAAATACGCAGGCCACGACCACCAGAGATTGTGCAACAAATAATGTGTCACTTTGAAGGACTGGGTTTTACATTTTTCGTCATGCTCTATTTTGATCTGCCGTTGTTTTTTATTTTCCCGAAGATTATACTAAGGTCAAGTTACCACGCCATTTATTGTAACACAAAGTGATATTAATATTGCTATAAATATCATCACGAGGCCACAGGTCTATAAACAAGGCATTTATATAGAGTAACACACATTTCAAACAAAATATGACCAGCTATTTTGTCTATTTTTCTTCCACAAGTTGTAATGGGGTTAACGCCATGACGATACAATTCAATCCTTTGCTTCACTTCAGCTCGGGGGTCACAGTGGATAATTTGGGGGAGGTGGACAGAGCCCACCCCAGCATCCCCTTAAATCTGGCCCCGTTTTGACATTATTTTTAGACACGTTTTACCCCCCAATTCTCATTCCTGCAATGCGAAAAAGATGCTGGTTATTATATTCTCATTACTGCAAAGTGAAAAAATGTAATATTTCAATTGTTAAGTATAATACATGTCAGTACTGCCTTGGTACTCCTCGGTGGGGTAGCACATCTGTGGCAGGTGGAATTTAATCAGTATACTCCTTTTACTGGAAGCAAAAAGCCAAGCTGAGAGACAGAGATAGAGTGAGAGAGAGAGATCTTGAGATGTGGTCACTCGGTTGCACTCTGCAGGTCTCTAGCCACCTGGTGCAATGAATAAACACTAGAGAGAAATCATAGTGGAGCCGCAACTGGCTCAAATATCATTCTTAACTTAATCTATGCCAAGCTGAAGTAAAAACCATTGCTCTGTTTCAAAACATTTTAAGGTGTCATAATTCCCAACATGAAGGCTGTTACAAATTACACAATTAATTTGATTGAATGTTTCCTTTAAATATAAATAACCTTATTTCATTCAATACTAAAAATTATTAATCGACACTAGTTATGTAATAATAATTTAATATATATATATATATATATTACCCATAATGTCTGTGTGCAATGTACTGGTAACACTTTACAATAAGGTTCCATTCATTAACATTATTTAATGCATTAGGTATCATGAACAAACAATTAACAATATACTTTTTACAGTATTTATTAATCTTTGTTAAATGTTAGTTAATAAATATACAATTGTTCATTATTAGTTCATGTTAGTTCATAGTGCATTTAATAATGTTAACAAATACAACTTTTGATTTTAAAAATGTATTAGATGATGTTGAAATTAACGCTAACTAAGATAAGAATTGTTCATTGTTAGTTGTAAAGTGTTACCAAAATCTTTCATTATTTAATCACCCTCATGTTGTTCCAAACTTGTGCTATATTCTCTCTTCCATGGAACAAAAATGAGATGTTATGTGCCATTCACATCAAACAGTTTGTGTCCATTCGCTCTATTTTTCAATCATTTTCCTATGCAAACATGCACTAAATGGACTGTTTTTTTCAGCATCTCACACAAAAGTACGCTGTGTCAGGTTAAAAAGAACTTCAACTTTTAAAAATGCATCTCGATAAATGTTGCCTAAGGGGCCGTTCAGACCGAACGTGTTCTTGCTTTTATTTTAAGCACAAGAACATGTTCGGTCTGAATGACCCATTAGGCAGCATGTTCATCCTACTCACCATTCACTGTCATTACATCTTTTTCTTTACAATGAAAGTGAATGGTTACTGAGGCTGTCATTCTGCTTGACATCTCATTTCCGTTCCACGGAAGAAAGAAATTCATGGGTTTCAAAAAACATGAGAGTAAATGATAAAATAATTTTCATTTTGAGGGAAAACTACCACTTTAACATCAAACTCTATTGGAATCAATTGTGTATCGAGTCTCCCGTGCGGACTGCTCTTTGTGTGGCACACGGAATTGCTGCTTTCCATTAGGTTTCATGATGGTTAGGATTCTGCCATTAAAGACAGCTGCCTATGAAGGCAGTGGGCAGCTCACTACATTTTGGAACAGAGCATATATTATCATTTTACTTCAGTGAACATTACAGTACAGGAAGATAGATAGAACAGTTTTATATCTAGCTGGAGACATGAGCAAGACTGCTTGGACTGCTCTGTGTAAATGAAGCCCTCCTAAATTTTGATGCCGCTCCAAACCAAACCAAGAGCGACTTTTCTTTTTAAATTGCCTTCAGAGAATGATTTCATAGCTAATTCCTGAAAAGGTCTTTCTTTCCACGGAGTGCAAGTTATTAGTCCAGTATAATGTTTCTTAAGCTTTTGTACAGGGGAAAACAGACACTGTGGTTATGACTTCATTTATTTTTTTCTGGCTGTTACTACTAGCGGGGAAACCCACTGAACGAGAGACTGAAAAAAAAGCCATGCTGTAAGATGCAGCTTTCAGAATAAAACAACAGGAGAATGCGCTGGATTCCAGAAACATTCATTACTTACAGTTTGGGGACAATTTCCGATGCCAAGAGAGGAAAATGTTTTGATTAAATGAGCACACATCATCCCCAGTATAGAGGGGCTTATTCATCCTTGCCACAAGCGATGAACATTCATTTCAACAGCTATTCTCTGAGTCTAAACCAACATATTTGAATTTGCTGTTGCTTTTCTAAAGATCTCAGAGGAAAGAAAATAATTCAGTCTAACAGCAGACTGTCTCTATGGTCCACAATGTTAAGAATTTCCAAAAGCAGAAGCACGTTAAACTCAACCTTACTTTACTTTTTCCATTTAAAGGAATAGTTCAGCCAAAAATGAAAATGATGTTACCATTTACTCACCCTCATGTTGATCCAAAACCATATTGACTTTCCTTACAAGTTATTTAGCAGAATATCCAGGCTGCTCCTTTTCAATCAGTGTAAAAATACAAAAAATAAAAAAAGCCCTCTAAATGTAGTTTAAATAAAAGTATCTTCCAAGTCTTCTGAAGACATACGAAAGCTTTGTGCGAGGAACAAACTTATTCATTGAAAATCTTCCCTTCCACCACAGCTCTCATATCTCATTTGTGCTTGTACACATTCAAACATGGTGTCTCAAGACACATCATTCCAGGTTTGACTTCAATGACATTAAACACCATAATTTTTTTGCATGTCTCTTGGCTAGTCAGGAGTCAGGATGCTACACGTTGGATGATTTGAATTGTATTGCAAGCACAAATGAGATTTGAAAGCTCCTGCAAAGGGAAAGATTTTCAGCAAATAAAGACATATCTTTCAGTCTGTTCCTCACACAAAGCTATTTTTTGACTTCAAAAGATTTGTAATAGAGCGCACAAGTCTTATGGACTACTTTAATGGTGCTTTTGGTCCATTTGGGAGCTTGACAGCCCCAGTAACCATTCACTCCATTATATGGCAAAGAGCAGCCTCTGCACTCTGCTATACATTCCATTTTGTTTTCCTCTGAAGAAAATAAGTCAAAGTTTGGAACAACATGAGGGACAGAATATTTTGGGTATACTATCCCTTTATTATTTTGTGACGGGCATTACATCCCGCCCCTCTTCACATGCACTGGAAACATTAAGCATGCAAATACAGCACCAACATCCATGGGTCAAGGATCTGGCCTTCTAACTACAAAGCTGGAATTCCAAGTTGGGTGACTAAGGACATGAAAAGTTACTGAGCACACAATCCTATTCAATCATCATTCAGCCTTTTGAGGAAAGCACTTAACCTCTGGTTGCTCCAGTGGGATTGTCCATGTAATTAGAGTGCTGTAAGTCACTTTGGATGGAAAGTATCTCCGGATGGCAAGTAACCTTGCTTCCATCACAAAGACCTTCATTTGTACGACAACAGCAGGTCAATGATATTATCTTAAGCTAATCCATGCAGATCTAAGAGAGATAGTCTCACATCACAGCTAGAAACCACTGGTTGTGAACTGTACTCAAGTGAACCCGATAGAGTGAAGCTTCAGAGTATATAGACATAGTGCTATTTCAAGAGCAGCTCTTGATCCAACCCCTATGTACACACCAAGCTTAAAGTTTGTTTAAAACCTTTTTTGTTTCATTTATGTAGAACCAAAACACAGTACCAAAAGATTTCCTAAAATTTTAATATTATTCCTTTTCTGCCTTGCAGTATTTCGTTTAGGCAATGCAAATCTTGTTTACTTACTGCAAAACTGTATACCGATGCAAAAAGAGTCTAATATTTATAATTGGCGAAGGTAAATATCAGGTTCAAATCATTGACAAATGCTCTCAAATCACATACACAACCATTAAAAAATTATTTAGCCTTTTCTTTTTTGTATGTGTGGATATTACAAAGATGATAAGAAATTATCTTGAGGACGGATGGGGGGTTATGGGACAAGGAAATGTTATAAGTCAGACATTTTCAAATGTATTTTTGGATTTAATAAGTCTGGCCCTCATATTAACTGTCTAGAATGAATCCAGACGATACTGGAATGGACTCACTATTATCTAGCTTACATGGGTTTATGAAGTCAGACATGGATCATGAGTGGCATTGAAAAGTAAATAGAGGGCATAATTCTGGCACATTCCCTGTCAGACAAGATGCCACAGGGTGAGATATCAGCTGTCCATCCCAGCTAGACGCAGTTCTAATGAGACAGTCTCTTAGACATATAGTGACCGGGAATGGGATGAAGCTATTTAATGTGACACAGATGCTCGAATGCACTTTTTCGGCTGTGCGTTTTATGTAGACGTCGCACGCATTGCCATCACTATTTCAGGCAAATCTAATAATGTCCTGAATTCAATTTAAATGCAGATTTACATGCCAACGCTTCAGGTCTGTATCAGAGAGAGAGAGAGAGAGAGAGAGAGAGAGAGAGAGAGAGAGAGAGAGAGAGAGAGAGAGAGAGAGAGAGAACAGACTTAGTCTGTCTTTAAAAACAATTTGCAAAAATGAAGTTGGTGTGCCTTCTAATATAAATGTCCTGACAACAGGGTAAATGAAATCATGCCTCCGTATGAGCGGGTGTCTTTGTGCTACAGGGAATGATTAGATTGCCAGAAATTGGCCGGTGATGCAATGAGCTGCTTGCAATTATAAGAGCATCCACAGGTCATAATGGAGCTTTCTCAAGCTGCAAAGTTTCTCCCGCATTCCTTCCATGGAAATGCACAGAAGAAAGCTTTGGAAATAGTCACAGGGGCCGTTCCAACCAAACGCATTCTTGCGCTAAAAAAAGCTAGGCACAGCCCAACGAACAGAATAGAATGCAGGTGTATCCAGACGTGTTTTTAAAAGGTGTCTAAAAAACATGCGAGATGCTGAAAAACTGCAAAATGCAGCGTAATGGTCGAAGACGTCATTCTAGCACAAGTTTAAATAGAAAACAATGGAAAAACTTTAGGGATGGAAGCAAAAACACGTTCATTCTGAACGTCCCCTAAGATATCTGTGTTTATAGATAAGTCTTTCTCATTTGTTGCAGAGAACTCACTGTAGTAATAATCTAAATGGAGTTCTAAATGAAAGTTTGGAAGAAGCATGTTCATTTAAATCTTGTTGATCACAACGCAAGCAGGGCCGTTTCTAGGCATAGGCGAACTAAGCGGTCACCTAGGGTGCCACCTGCTGGGGGGGGGGGGGATGGGGGCAAAGAGGAGGCCGCTGCCACGCACCCCCCCGACAGGGGTGCCAATAAGGATCTTGAACTGTCTAAAATGGCCCTGAACGCAAGGGTGTATAAACGATCACTAACCTCACTCTTTCAAGACAGTCTCTATTTTTGCCATTCTGTTTGGTGAAACTAGCGGCATAGAAATTACACACTTCACCTGTATGTATGTACAACGGGACCACGTAGTTGCAATGTGTTGGCTATCTGCATTTGCATACTTGGTATGTTTCTTGCTTTACAGAGTTGAATGAAAACGAAGATACTGATAACACACGATACCTTTTTCTAGTCACAGCTTGGCTGCTCGCTACCATGTGTCTATTTAATGCACTCAAAGAGTACTTCAAAATAAAATGGGTTCACTTATCTCAAATACTGGGTTTTCAGTAATACATACAGAAGAACCAAATCACCAGATAGCTTTGTAACGCCTAGCTGTGACTGTTTTGATGGTCTTGAAAGTGATGATTGTAAATTTCGCCCTCCCTCGCCTGCAATAGTGCATTTGGTGAGATAGGAAGTGTAGTGTTTGCTCTCTTGAGAGAGGTTTGCTCTCTTGGAAATACCTACAGTAGAAGTCAATTTCCTATCAGTGCAAATGGAAGTAAGGTCCCCATTTGAAGGTGCAAATGAGCAGATGTATTTCAGTTATACCCTGAGAGGACACTCTCTCTATCTCGATCTCTCTCTACTACACCTCTGTGTGGCAGAGTGGGCGGTGAATCTTTTATTCTGATTTTACTCTATATATGTACCCTGCTGTGACTCATCAAGGTTGACTCAATACACCTGCATGAGACGATGGATGGAAAGAGATATGAAGGCAGGAAGAAAGGGAAGGGTAGGAGGAAGAGGAAGAGGGTGGAATCAAAGGGCAAGAACTATAAGTTCTTGTGTTTGGATGAGTAGAAGATGCAATGCATCCTAGGGGTTGCCCGACTAGTCAATTAGTCGATTAGCTCTGCCACTAGTCATGGATCACATGACTTTAGTTTCACTTGTTTCTATACATGGCGACATGGCAACTAATCAAGTTTCACCAAAATTATAAGCAAGTGGGACATGATTGTTTTATACACAGGTATTTTCTCAACTCACACACTCTCCATAAATGCAATATTAGGCTTGCCAGAAAACAAGTCATTTTTTACATAAGGGTTTATTTTGACACATGGATGACTAGTAAAAATTTGTAGTAGTGCAAGTCCTAGTGAATTATGTTGCCAGATTCACTGCCTGTCAAACCCTGACTGGCGGAATGAAGTGCTGGAGATCTGCATGTCCCTGGATGGATCATTCAATGAGATATGCTCTTATGTTGACAGAAGGATTAGAAGTTCTCAGGAGGCTAATAACTGGGAGACAACGTGCTGGGAAACTTTCAAGAGATCCATCACCTGTTCTCTGGGCACCTGTGAACTAACCGCACTGAGATCTGCCAGCAAAGGGCGGCTGCTATATCTGTGTCAACTCTATGGGGAGTATGGGAAAGGAAACGTAGTTCCTGAAATACAGGTCATTGAGAGATGCATGAGATGCTACGTAGTTTTGGAACAAAAACAGCATGGAAGAAATAGCTGTCACCAATATCATCAGTCCCAAGGTCTGCACATCTTAGAACAACAAGACACACCATTCCTCAAAACCACCACAAAGAGAGAAAGAAAGAAAGATAGGAAGAAAGCAAGGAAGTTTCGCACTAGCTATTTACTACAAATATGCAGATATATAAATATAATTTTTATAGTTTTCCAGCAAGTCACAAACACTTCTAGAGGGTATCTCTTTGACATTTTGACAGCACGTCAATGATACGAAAACTAGTTTTCATAGGCTTTATTTGTATCTGGAACAAAACATTTTCATTCTGCCCAAAATGACTGTAAACTGTTGAGCATTTTAACAAAGAAAAGGGAGAGCAATGTCAAACTAACTAGATTTTCGTATCCTGTGAAGAAAATATGAGTGATACTTGAACAGGAAAAACTTGCCATTATAATGCTAAGGTGTTGTGTTCGGTGATGTGTGGTTGCTCGGGTGTTCAGAGCGGATTTCAGCATGTTGCTACGTGGTTGCTAGGATTTTCAGAGTGGTTTTCAGCATGCCGTTATGTGGTTGCTGGGGCATTCTGAACGGATTTGAGCATGTTGCTTTGTGGTTGCTAGGGTGTTCAGAGTGGATTTGAGCATGTTGCTTTGTGGTTGCTAGGGTGTTCAGAGTGGATTTTAGCATGTTGCTATGTGACTGCTATGGTGTTTTTTGTGGTTGCTAGGGCATTCTGTGTGGTAGCCAGGGCATTGCTACAGTATGTGGTTGCTGGGATGTTCTGAACGATGTGGTTGCTTGGTGTTCTGAATGGATTTTAGCATGTTGCTAGGAATGTGACTGATATGGTGTTTTTTGGTGGTCACAAGGGTGCTCTGTGTGGAAGCCATGGCATTCACCATGGTTCACGTCATGTTGGAATTACCGTAATTACAAGACTTCGACATGTAAAAAGAGTCACGTCTTTGGCCGAAGTTGTGAACTTGTAATAAAAATCTCGGTCTTGACAGTCATGATGAAATGTATAATCAGAATCAGAATAAGCTTTATTGCCAAGTATGCTTACACACACAAGGAATTTGTCATGATGACAGAAGCTTCCAGTGCAAATGCAACCGTATATAAATACATACAAACATATACATTTAAACATATATATATATATATATATATAGTGACATACAAATAAAAAAATAAGATATAACAGATGAAAAAAGAGAACTATACAATAGAGCAATAATGTTGCTCGTATATTTTATATACAGATATACAGTTATGTGCAAGTGATGTATTGAATAAGAGGTAGGATATATTAAAGAATATAAATAAAATATGGAGTAGGAAAGGATGGATTGAATACTGTACATGGTTGTATTGACAAATGAAAGTATTTGGGGGCAGTTTTAAATGTTCATGAGGTGGATGGCCTGAGGGAAAAAACTGTTCTATGCCTGGCTGTGCTGGTGCTCAGTGCTCTGTAGCGCCGGCCAGAGGGCAACAGTTCGATAAGGAAGTAAGCTGGGTGAATGGGGTCAAGAGTGATTTTGCCAGCCCTTTTCGTCACCCTGGATGTGTACAGTTCTAGCAGGGTGGGTAGGGGAGCGCCAATAATCCTCTCAGCAGTCCGAACTATCCTTTGAAGTCTTCTGATGTCTGACTTGGTAGCTGAACCAAACATGACAGTTATAGAAGTGCAAAGGACAGACTCAATGACTGCTAAGTAGGACTGCCATATTGGTATAAAGAACCAATATGGCAGCTGCCTCAACAGTTAAAGGAAGTGAACACATATTTATGATTGAAATGACATTTTATTATGCTATTGTTACCGGCAGGGCTTAAACTTCTTTGTAAACATTTTGCAAAGTGGTGAATTAAGGAATGAATGTAGTGATAAATATTTGCTGCTAACAACATCAAAGATGTTTTGGTGTTATAAATGGTGCCACTAAAACAAAAAATGTCCTAGGTCCTAGGATGTGAACAGCTCCCTGTAGAATCTTCCAGTTGCCACCTTGTAATTGCAGTAATTCTGGGTAATTCTAATGTGTTATAATGTAGATTGTTGCTCTTTGATATTCTGGTCCCTTGATAAGGATTGGGTCTCTTTCAGTGTCTTGGTCTATGGGATCATCCTCAAGGCAAAAACATTAAGTCCAATCACTTTGACAAGTAAAAGCACCCCTCGCCGTATGATTTGAGGTATTGTTTATAACTGTAGCACAAATATTGCAGGACAAATTACACCCTAATTGTTAATACTTAGGGCTAGGTGTTTCAAAAAAATCGCTAACCCCAAGTATGAGCAACATTAATAGTGATGCTTGCCTTAACAAGCACCCCTGATAATTAAAAACGTACAAAAATGCAAATAGATGCATTGCAAATCAAAAACAGGGATTTATGGGAAAATAATGTTAGAAAAAGAGGGTGATAACAAAAAAGCAAACAATCGTAAAGTCACTAACATCTGCTCTACAAAGAACAATAACAAGACCATTAAAGCAGGCTGTCATGGGACATTTGGCACACGACGGGGAGAGCTTGTTTCATTATTCACACTAAAAACAAACCTTGTCAAAATAAATGTACACAGTGATACAAGACGCCTGCTGTAAACCGATCTGCGTTAAGAAACCACCTGTATAGTGTGTGCAATATAATTAGAGGTGTGCACATTCACCTGATTGTACTTTAGAAGAATAAATGCCTCAGCTGTCTGGAAATAATGCATCTATTGTAATGACACACACTTGTGCTTTTCATGTGGTTTGTCATGAGATAATATGGTATCCAAATGGGCTGTTTCTGTATTTAACACACCAGATTGCTCAAAGAAGGGAATGCGTTTCACCCTCTTAAGAACACGCTCATGTTTGCAGCCATCAACAGGCTTGAATCTGAACGCAACACTCTTGCTGTGCAAATTACTTTCATAAAGTGATTTTACCAGCGGCGGCACTCGTTGTTTCAGCTCGGAGGTTTCCATGGAGACTAAGGAACAGCAGGAACCAGGGAACTTCTGGTCACGCTCCAGCTCTTAGCAGACCAAAACTCCATCCCTAATGCTTGTTTTCCAAGCCTGGCTCTCCGTTAACAACATCCCCTGAGCACACAGACAAACCGCCCCTCTGGCCACCCCGGGTCACTGTGCTTTGAGCTTATTTGTCAAAGAAAGTCAAATGTCTGCTAAAAGCCAGCTCCGAGCATTGGCAGTGGCACACTGCCCCAAAACCCCAGGGCTGGTTCAAAATAGGTGTTTTAGAGGGAGTATATAGAGATATTCACTCTGTTCCAAAACTTGGTGAGCTGACTGCAGAAACATTATTTTAAGGGATCTCAGGAATGCTTCCAATGCGAAGGCTATTCCAAAAGGTAGGCATCTTAATTATGCTGCCTCTTAAGATAGAATTTGGCTAAATAAAGCTAAGCCAGCATTGCAATGCTATAATCAGAGCTTACACAAATTTTGACCCATGAATTTCTGACTTTTCATTTGCATTTGTGATTAATGGATAAGGATTTTAAAAATTATTTTATAAAGGTTGTCCTTGCACAAAACAGTTAGCTAGTTAATTAAATACTTCAGAGCTGGGCATAACTAGAGAAAATTATATTCACTATAAAAAATGTCCATGACTTACTCATGACTTTTTAAGATTTTATGAATGTCCTTTTCAGGCCTGGAAATCACAATTTTATTCATAAAATAGCTCAACTCAACTTTATTTATAAAGCACTTTCATAACCACAAGAGTTGACCAAAGTGCTATACATTTACAACATTACAAAGAAAAAAGACATAGATTAACATAATTACCACAATAATTACCATTAACAATATTAAAATACTTATTCAAAAGCTAATGTGAATAAATAAGTCTTAAGGCCGCTCATAAAAGCAACAATGCAGGTAGCGGATTTAATAGACAGAGGCAAATCATTCCATTATCTAGGGTTTGCATAAATAAATAAACAAATAAATTAATATATTTCAACCGATACTGACAAATATATATAAAAAGTTCAGTGTTATTAAAAAAAATCAATGCTATGAATTTTCACGCTTTTTAAAATAAGCTTTCCAACATGCGTCTTTATTGAAATAAACTGCAAATCGCATCTCCTGGACGGAGCGCTATTTGTGGGGCATGCAGATTTCCTGCCTACATAGAGTGCTCCAAATCAGTCACTTATGAGATTCCATGACAGTTAAAATGTTGCCTTAGGGGCCGTTCAGACTGAACACGTTCTTACGCTAAAAAAGCAATTTGCAGTGCACTGAATAGAGCAGAACGCAGGTATCTCAAAATGCATTTCTAAAAATGAAACTTCTCAACCTGACAAGCATCTAAAAACAACACTGTGCAAAGGTCAAAGACATCTGTCTAGCACGTTTACTTAGGAAAATAAAAAACAATGCGGACTGATGCAAAAACACGTCTGGTGTAAATGGCCCCTTTAGAAGGCTGCTGCCTATGTAGGCATTAGGCAGCTCACTAGGTTTTGTAAAATAACTTTCCTGTCGGCCCCAGTAGGTTTGCTCTTGCTGCGCGTGGGTTGATGCTCTAAGTGAATTCTCTGCTTTAACTTTTTCAAACAATAATGCACATTAATATTCAGTGCAATGAGAAGCATATGAGAGCATGTAAATCAAATCCTGTCAAGAGGATTATCACATCGCTTAAGCCACGGCTGACATAGTCGCTATACATCAGGGTGTGATCACGCCGTGCCGTTCCTCTTGGGCAGGAGTTATGCTTTTGTGTCAATTAAAACCAAAACAGCTGCCAGATTAACCTGAGGTCAATGAGAGAGGCCTGTAGACCTATCACTGTTACTGCTGGCATAGTTGTTTGCTGTAACAAACCTTGCAATTACAATTACGTGGAAAAGTGTTTTGACTGTAATTACAGATAAGAGAGGAGCGATCAGGTCCACGAATGGTGACCAGGGTAATTGTCATGCATATCAGGGCAGTCTACCATGGCAACACAAGACATTTGGTAAGTGCAAACTTTTATAAAATGATCATTTCTTAACGCAAAAAGTGAACCTCAGAACGTCACTAGCTTTTCATAAAAACAGATCTGAATTTATGAGCTTAAAGCTGTTGCAGCCAATGCACTGTAATTGTTTTTTGACATTAGACTATTTTCTCGTATTCCAGTTTAATATGCAAAGCTATAAGTAAGCCATTCATTCCATTAAGAAATGGTCCATTTTGACTTTATGATGACAGTAGGGTACAACATAACAACAAAAGCAAAAAGAACAACTGGCTCTCTAAATGCTAAACTGGCCCAGGCCAGGATTGGAAAGCCTAATCATAATTAAGACAGTCTATTTTGTCTCATTAAGTCACTCCAAGTATAGCAAATAAAACACTTACCTTTGAGATTCTTCTGACAGAAAGAGAGAGAGAGAGAGAGAGAGAGAGAGAGAGAGAGAGAGAGAGAGAGAGAGGTTATCTTCTTCCTGTATCAACAAAACCTCCTCTCTCTTCACAGGGGAAGGTGCTCATATACAGTGCTTAAATATTAAATTAGACATACACCCATTTAAGAAACCTGATTAGGCAATGCCTTCTCAATGAGAGGCATTACTTCCTGTGATTAAATGGTGCACAATCTGCTCTGAAGCATTATTTTGGACATGCGGCATGCCATTAATTTTTAAAGCTGAAAAATGTAATTTGTGCAATTTTAAAACATTTCTCCTGTCAGAAATGTAATGCAGAATGTTAGGGATTTAGAGTCTCAGTCACCATTTAATTTCATTGCATGGAAAAAATACAATGAAAGTCAAATTAATCTCCTTTTGTGTTCCACAGAAGAATATAAGTCATATGGATTTGGAACAATTTGAGGGTGAGAAAATTACAGAATTTTCATTTTTAGTCTGTCCATTAGTGAAACAGGCTGCAGTGGAGCTGTGGGCTTAATGAAATTGCCAAGTTCTGGCAAAGGGCTCGGCCCCCCAGGTCTTCTCCACAGGGGGCTTCAGGAGACTGGCAGACAGCCTCATAGCAACCATCAAGCAATTTCAACCCCCTAATCCCCACAGACATGCCTGATTATTTCAGGTCCCACTCCTCTGGAATATGGCAGTGTATTAGTTCTTTATCAAACAAGTCATTCCTAAGAGAAGCTTTCCAGTGCAGAATCATATCAATGCGGTTTTGAAGTGGTCTGATTGCTCACAAACACCCACACGTCAGCAGCTGGGTATGTATAAGCTGCAATGTCACATTACTAGGGTGAACAGCACCCGGCCAAACTCCTGTTTGTTGACATCTCTGACACATAGAGGGTGGGAGTGATTTTTGAAGGTATTTACGAGATCGCATAAAGCCAATACGAATATGCTGTGTATATAAAAGACTGCTTAACAATTAAATAAAAATAAGACAAATAATTACTTTGTATAATAGATATTTTTCCAGCATAAAAATAAGGCACCACTTACACACTTAGATAATCTCATATACATATTTTATATTCAAGTCAATTGCGGTGGAAAACCAATCTGCTGAGCAATTGAGACTAATTTAAACTTTTTTTTATACTATTTATATATTTTAAACTTTGGAAGAAAAACTGAAGAAATATTTCTGGTTAAGTGCCCTCAGTCAAAGACAAAACTATTAATAGATGCAATTGCTCATACTGTAAGCAGTCAGATATTATAATAGCATTTGTCTGATCCTTAACTGAGCTATCGATTGTTTACTTTGTTATATGGATACAGTCAGCCTGTTTAGCGAAGTTAACATCAGCTGAGCAAAGGTGTCACGCTGCATTAGCAATGGCACAAACTTAACCCACATAAACAAAACGATGGTGTTGACAAGACCTCTTACATAAACCCAGGGCACAGTCATATTTTAAAGCTCTGTTCCCCAGGCAAACATAGCAAAACGAATGGAATAAACACTTTTTCATCTAAATATCTCTGGTTCGAAGGCAAGTCTGTCTTAACTTCCCTACAATCAAACACACAAAGCTTTCAGATGTTCACCAACCTGACCACCATGCAGCACGTGAAGAGATGCATGCAGTCAAAAGCAAAAATGTGAATCAATGCTGCCATCCTGAGAATAAGCCGTACTCACCTAAAAGCATGGTCGTTGTGTGAGCACGACTTTAGGTGCTGGTATTGTGGATATCTGCCAGTCAAGCTGAGTGATCAACCTGTGTGCTGGAGCAGTGCGTACGATACAGCACTGACAGAGTGAGAGAGAATGTGCTCTGAACGTGTTCTACTCTCAGATGAGCCGAAGCCGAGAGAGAGAGAGAGAGAGAGAGAGAGAGAGAGAGAGAGAGAGTGAGTGAGAGGGTGAGTCTACCCAGAAACGGAGTCGGACAGATGCGGCCCCCACTGTCACTGAGCAGCGGAGAAAAAGGGGAAAATCTGGGTCACTGGGTGTGGATGTGGCATTAGAAGCTGTGTAAAATCAAGCAAGTGATCATACGATTTTTTCTGGCCGATCTGCTTTGGAAATCGTGCACCTGGCTGTGATTCAGCTCGTAGGAATCTGGATCTCGTAAATCAGAGGCAACCCCAGGCTCCCAGCGTTAACAGCGCACCGTCGACCGCTTAATCAAACAACGTAGCAAGACCTGGAGTTGGAGTGTAACAAGATGGGAGGGAGACAGTCCTATAGAGTCCTATAGAGCAAATTGTACTTTTTGACATTGAAGGTGAAGAAGTCCACTAATATATCTACAAATGAGGAAGGCAGAATTCTGTAAAATATGTGAAATAGAGTCCATTTCCATAAGAGTCCAATATCCATAAATGTGTTAAAGTCCTTGTGCTAAAAATGCTGGATGCAGTGCAATGAATGCAGGTACCTTGAGACACGTTTTTACAGTTCAAGTTCTTTTTAACTTGTCATGGCATCTAAAAAATGTGTCACTCCTGTGTAAGACACTTTAAAAAAAAAATAACAAACGTAACACAATGGACAAAAACGAACATCTACCCTATTTTTACAGAGAAAAACAATTGAAAAACAGAGTAGAGGGATGCGAAAACACGTTCGGTGTGAACGGACCTAAAAGGGTTAGTTCACACAAAAATTTTATTTCTCTCATCATTTACTCACTATCATGCCATTCCAGATATGTATGACTTTCTTTCTTCACCAGAACACATTTGAAGACAAACAGAAAAATCTCAGCTAAATAGGTCCTTAAAATATGCAAGTGGATGGTGACCAGACTTTTTAAGCTCCAAAAACAACAGACAGTCAGCGTAAACATCATCCATAGAACTCCACTGGTTAAATTATATTGACACAATCGCTTCTGGTGCAAAAAAGATCAATATTTAAGTACTTTTTAACTATAAAGCATCGTTTCCGGTCAGTGGCAGTATGCGCATGTCATGTTAGCATGTTCACGCGATAACTGACGCACGTGCGATACATCCACAAGAGCAGTGCTGTTTACAACTGAGTGGGAGTAACGCTGTGCAGAAGCTTCATTGGTTTTGGTTTAGATTTGTATCTAATGTTTACTTACAATGGTTATCCTGGATGTCTCAACCGAGAGAAAAATGTGAGATTGCATCCGCAATAATGCAAATTTGTCACACGAGGATGACGTGTATGGCAAGCCACAAGTCACAGAATAACACAATAGTTTTAATGTGTTTACATCTAAAACGATGTATTTTGAGGCATTCTAAACAACCATAAAGCTGTAAAATACGGCGTAGTAATTCCAAATGCCGTAAAAAACTTGTGAAAATCGTTTAAAACGGCATACAGTGCATCCGCAAAGTATTCACAGCGCTTCACTTTTTCCACATTTTGTTATGTTACAGCCTTATTCCAAAATGGATTAAATTCATTATTTTCCTCAAAATTCTACAAACAATACCCCATAATGACAATGTGAAAGAAGTTTGTTTGAAATCTTTGCAAATTTATTAAAAATAAAAAATGAAAAAAAAATCACATGTACATAAGTATTCACAGCCTTTGCCATGACACTCAAAATTGAGCTCAGGTGCATCCTGTTTCCACTGATCATCCTTGAGATGTTTCTACAACTTGATTGGAGCCCACCTGTGGTAAATTCAATTGACTGGACACGATTTGGAAAGGCACACACCTGTCTATATAAGGTCCCACAGTTAACAGTGCATGTCAGAGCACAAACCAAGCCATGAAGTCCAAGGAATTGTCTGTAGACCTCCGAGACAGGATTGTATCGAGGCACAGATCTGGGGAAGGGTACAGAAAAATTTCTGCAGCATTGAAGGTCCCAATGAGCACAGTGGCCTCCATCATCCTTAAATGGAAGAAGTTTGGAACCACCAGGACTCTTCCTAGAGCTGGCCGCCCAGCCAAACTGAGCGATCGGGGGAGAAGGGCCTTAGTCAGGGAGGTGACCAAGAACCTGATGGTCACTCTGACAGAGCTCCAGGATTTCTCTGTGGAGAGAGGAGAACCTTCCAGAAGAACAACCATCTCTGCTGCACTCCACCAATCAGGCCTGTATGGTAGAGTGGCCAGACGGAAGCCACTCCTCAGTAAAAGGCACATAACAGCCCGCCTGGAGTTTGCCAAAAGGCACCTGTAGGACTCTCAGACCATGAGAAACAAAGATTGAACTCTTTGGCCTGAATGGCAAGCGTCATGTCTGGAGGAAACCAGGCACCGCTCATCACCTGGCCAATACCATCCCTACAGTGAAGCATGGTGGTGGCAGCATCATGCTGTGGGGATGTTTTTCAGCGGCAGGAACTGGGAGACTAGTCAGGATTGAGGGAAAGATGAATGCAGCAATGTACAGAGACATCCTTGATGAAAACCTGCTCCAGAGCGCTCTGGACCTCAGACTGGGGTGAAGGTTCATCTTCTAACAGGACAACGACCCTAAGCACACAGCCAAGATAACAAAGGAGTGGCTATGGGACAACTCTATGAATGTCCTTGAGTGGCCCAGCCAGAACCCAGATTTGAACCCGATTGAACACCTCTGGAGAGATCTGAACATGGCTGTGCACCGACGCTCCCCATCCAACCTGTTGGAGCTTGAGAGGTCCTGCAAAGGAGAATGGGATAAACTGCCCAAAAATAGGTGTGCCAAGCTTGTAGCATCATACTCAAAAAGACTCGAGGCTGTAATTGGTGCCAAAGGTGCTTCAACAAAGTATTGACCAAAGGCTGTGAATACATATTTTTAATAAATTTGCAAAGATTTCAAACAAACTTCTTTCACGTTGTCATGATGAGGTATTGTTTGTAGAATTTTGAGGAAAATAATGAATTTAATCCATTTTGGAATAAGGCTGTAACATAACAAAATGTGGAAAAAGTGAAGCGCTGTGAATACTTTCCGGATGCACTGTATTTGACGGCATTTAGTGTATGTGAAAGCATCACTTTGTATGCTGTTTGGCTTGGCATATGGCGCCGTAAAAAAAACGCAGTTTTTGTTTGCACAAAAGCAGTGCTTTTTACTGTAGTATAATGAGCCCCGCCTGCTGGTTTTCATAGCCAGTAAAGTTTGATGTGTTCTCACCCAATCAATGATGAACTAAATCAGGCCAGACCAGTTCACTGCTGCAGGTTATTGCAAAAGTGTATATATAATTTCTTGATTTAAAAATATATATAAATATATATATATATATAGTATAGTGAGCTAAATTTATAATGATTTGTAATGAATTGCAGCTTTTTATCCCATTAATTCATCTTAATGCACCAGTGTTTTTCTTCTCTATTTTTCTGAGGTGACATTTTGAACTCAGAAAACTGTACACAGAGGAAATTATAATAAGATGTAGGTAATGTATTCATCTTATTAATTATTGTTATTGATAACATCAGTACTGTTTGTGGTCGGATGAGGACACTATGTGCCCTCTAAACGTAGCACAGTTTGGATGGGAAAGTTTTGCGATATTAAATAAATAAATATTATACACTTGTTCATGTGTGTTTTTTCCTCTTGGCAGTGTGTTATTATTTTTAATCATTATGAACATATTAAATGTGACAAATAGAATGAAGATTTATTGCATTACTGTAATATACCATGAATGAAACCACAACGTGCGGTATGTATAGATACAAAATAAAGCTGTTATCATTATTATCTTCATAATCATTATTTTCCAAAGTAAGCTACAGTGTGTGTAAGATGAAAATACACATGTAAAGTACATATGTGACTAACTTGTTTCTGCGATTGCTCTGCAGCCATCTCCGATGCACAGAGTATATTACGTAAGTGTTGCTCACCCTTTTTCGATCTCTCATTTCTAATATTGTGCACTTACATCAGCTATTTTAGTAAATGATGGGATATGGGGCGATTTCGGACACAGCAATGGTCTATTTGTAGTAAACTGACATTGTTATTTTTACTGTATGAAAAAGTTAAATTTAACAAAGCATTATCACACTAGCATATTACCATTGTGATAACTTATAATAATATGCCTTCATATGTGATATCAAAAGAATATGAACATGTTTAGTCATGCTTTTTAAAACTGAATACGGCTGAATGTCTATTGAAGCTGGTTTGCACCACAGTTGATTTAAAACATTTATTTTGTTAGTCATAATAATGAGAAGTCATTATTATGAAACCGTTTCTTAGTGTTTTGAGATACAGTACTAATCTACAAAAAATGTTTTTTTTTTTTGTTTTTTTAATCAACAAATTAGTCTCCATTATTTATGGCCGAGTTCAAATCTCCTGCCTCATTATGAGATTTTATTTTTTATCTTGCATACTTCTGCTGTTCTATCAAATAATACCACTTATTTTAATCTGTACAATGATGCCAGAAGTTTACATTTAATGGAGAGCAAAATACTGAGTCAGGAGCATGATTTTTGGAATCAATTAATCTACCGCCGTTCGTTCACATCTGGTGCAAACAGAAGAAGGTCTCCAGTTAAAATGAAAACCAGTTGAACCGTACACTGGCAGCAACGCAAAAGTTTCTTCTGGCCATCTTCATTTGTTTGATTTGAATGAAAAATTGGTGGAAATAACCTGCAGCAGTGTACTGGTCTGGCCTGACTCATCATTGATTGGGTGAGAACACATCAAACTTTACTGGCTGTGAAAACCAGCAGGCGGGACTCATTATACTATACAGAAAACACTGTAAACAGTGCCGCATTTGTGCAACCAAAAAACTGTGTTTTTTACGGCATCATATGCCAAGCCAAAAGCGTACAAAGCGGCACTTTTCACAAACACTAAACACCATCCAATATGGCGTTTTAAACTATTTTTGCATGTTTTTTTTATGCTGTTTGAAATTACTACGGCATATTTTATGGCTTTATGGTTGTTTAGAATGCCGCAAAATATGCAGTTTTAGATGTAAATGCGTTAAAACTATTGCATTATTCTGAGACTCGTGGCTTGCCATACACGTGAACTCAGTGCTCTTGTGAACGCGCATGCTGGTGACCGGAAGCGATGGTTTATAGTTAAAAAGTATTTAAATGTTGATCTATTTCTGCACCAAAAGCGATCGTATCGCTTTAGAAGACATTAATTTAACCGCTGGAGTCGTATGGATGACCTTTATGCTGACTGTCAGTGATTTTTGGAGCTTTAAAGGTCTGATCACCATCCACTTGCATTTTAAAGACCTACAGAGCTTAAATATTCTTCTATTTCTCTTCAAATGTGTTCTGCTGAAGAAAGAAAGTCATACATACCTGGGATGGTATGAGGGTGAGTAAATGAGAGAATCCCTTTAATGTCCACCACTCACTTAAAAAAAATCGTGCAAATCCTACTACGAAAAGATTTGCAATTCTGTAGCAAGAACAGAGAAGTGATAGACTGACAGATATTGACCAAGCCAATTAATTGGCTGATTTTTTTCCATTTAGAGATTGTGAAATATTAAAGTTTTGCAGGGTTCTTTTCAACTCAGGGGTGAAACATCTGTGCATAGTCTTTTTTCAGATCTCAAAGCCCTTCATCTTGTATTGAGTTTCCCTTGGAACATTTCGAGAGAAATTAAACTGAACGTTTCTGAGATCATGTTACCCTTCTAGCTTGTGATGAGTTAAAAACCTCACATCCAAGAATACAACAGTTCACGGCATGTACTGTAAATCCTAGGGCTTTACGAAGAGGAGAAAGAGAGAGGTGGACAACATGTCACAGGTGCTGCTGAGCAGTGATAAAGAATGCAATGACAAAATGAGATTACATTCAACAACTCCCACTTTAACACAGACTTCTGTTTGAAGTTTCCATTTAACACCTAGATCTTGTTTCTGATAACTACACGTTCAAAATGAATGGAAACTCCTAATCACTCCTCACTCTGACATACCGTGCGGTATTATTTTAGTGTCTTAGATTAGGTTGCAGAGTCCAAAGAGCTTACAATGAGCTGACAAACCTGTTATAGGAGAAGAAATGTTTGTCTTGTTTTCTGTGAAAATCTGGTGTGGAGAACAACTTCTCCAAGCGTCGCTGTTCATGACAAATATTCCCATAGCTGGTCAGTGACCATGGAGCCCAGGAGGCATAGCTGGTCAGTGACCATGGAGCCCAGGAGGCTAAAAGGGTTATGGCACCTGATTATGCAACATTTCAGAAGCTAAAACTTTATCTCATTCTCTGGTTACAGTGTTGGATAGAGGGGTCTTACAAGTGCTGATCACTTAGCCTCCATTACGTGCAGAATAGTACTCTAACCTTTCTCTGTTTACAACAACATGCAAAGCTAAGGGGGAACTATAAATATATAATGCATATCAAGGATTCTTTCCATTGAAAATTCAATGCAGACTTGAACTGTGAGTGTTGTGCAGTGTTAAGTGTGAAAAAGTAAAACTAAGGCAGTGGTTCTGATGGCCGCACATCTGTTCTGATAGCATGGCATAAAAACGAGGAGAAAACAATGCTAAATGCAAATAATAAATTGGAACCAAGCATATGATTGTCAATAGTTAGGATAACAAAATAATTAGGGTTATTAACTTTTAAAAAGGAAGAGACAATGCTTCCCATACATCATTATCGTTTACATCAAAGGCTTTAAATTTTTTTTCTTTTGCATGCAGTATTTCAAAACCCTACGTTTTTACTTACTGGTCGCAATCCATTACAACCAGTCGCTATCTGAGCTTATACAGTGCTGCAGTATGCATATTTATATTACGTCATTGTCATTACAACTGGGCATATATCAGGATGATTTAAATAAATATAAAATCCAATGCAAACAGTGCATGCAAATAAACAATGCTATAAGCAATCACAATTTATTTTTCATTCTTACTGAACTGTCCTGTGAGTGTTGCACAGTGTTAACTGAGAGCAAACTAAAGCACACTGTTCGTAAAGTGGTCCATCAAGAGTCAACAGTCCATTCAAAGCTTGAAGTGCCTTAATTTCACCTTGGTGCTGTCAACGACATTCAGTTTAGAACTGCTGCACTAAGCGCTTGTTTAGCCTGTTGTCATTGTCTAGGATAATACAGAATGTGTGAACGGTCAGGAATCACGGTTCATCGTGTTTTCCTCTATAAGGAAAACATGTCAGGCTCCCAGAGTTGTAAATAGCCTTTCTTTTCTGGACAGTAGGAAGTGCAGGGGAGCTGCAAGATAAAGGAACGTGCAAGAAGTATAGAGCGGTTTCTGTCTACTTAGAGGAAGTCAAATGCCACAGTTTCAGAAGTCCATATTCTGCTCTTTTATATCCATTTCAGGATTTCAGCTGTTGTTTCCTAGAAGATGGATCAATATGCTTTCAAAATATGGAAAAATGGAGCATACATCATAGAAACTTGTCTGAGAAGACTCGCCACCACAATGCTAGGCTGTTGTTGGTGGTTGCTATGATGTTGCTAGGTGGTTGTTAGGGTATTTCAGGATGGTTGGCTCAAAATAGGCCAACCTGAGTTTTTATTATATTCTGGTCTCTAGATACGATTTGAGGTATAATTTATGTCTGTAGCACAAATAGTGCGGGACAAGTTGCATGGCTAAGTTTAATACTTAGGGTTGGAGTTTGTTCAAATCCCTAACACTAAGTATGCACCAAAGTAATAGTGATGCTAATTAAGGGTGATATTTGTAATTTGTTTGACCAACCTTACATTGCAACATTGGCTCAAACAATGGCTTAAGTTTGGGGAGGGACTACCTATTAACTATCAATGGATGGACATCAGTTTGTGAAACCTGTCTGCAAACAGACATTATTGTTGCAACTCTGTTTGACAGGTGCAAAAATTACTCATTTCACCTTTAATATTTTGTTTCCAAACATTTGACCATTCAAAGCAAATCAGGAACAGTGTTATTTCAGGTACAAATAATTTGTAACAAAGAAAATTACTGCTCAACTAACCTAAGCAGCATGTATGGTGTAATGCAATTTTAGCTACAGTGCTCAAATGCATTCAGAATCAAAGGTAATATGCCGCTGTGAGTGCCATACAGTACATCTGTGTTTCATTAAGGTATCATTAAGCAGAATGGAGTGTGCCAGACCTTTATATGCTTGTATGTTTATAATGTGGGAGGTATAAAGCACAAACAAAAAGAACCTTGTGGCTACAGTTTGCTAATAAGTTGGACAAGGATGGGTTGGAGAGATCTACAGTTTGTTAATGCTAAAGGGCAGAGGAGATTTATGTGGTATGGGGCAGTCACAAGAACATTAGTGTAAAATCAGGTGCAGGGTGCAGTGAGCCTTTTCAGCCTCAGAGGATGGCACACTGTGCCAGTTAATAGACTAATCAGTGGGTTGCATGCTGCAACCACCTGACAAGCAAACAAACACGGATATTGAATGTGACAATGAATGCATGTAGTTTTTGGTAATTTTATGAGTTTAATGCAAACATAACTGCAGTATAATTAATAGGTCATAGCTTAAAGCTGTAGTGTATATTTTCTGTGACACTAGCGTAACAAAAAGAATTCGATCACTACATTCTTACTGTATGCCAACAATTGTCTTGTTTGTGTCTATTTTTATTTTTCAACATGTAAGAAAAAGAGCAACCTCTAAGCAATAAAATATACCTTTGGGATTGCAGTAATCCTTCTTCTTCAATGAAAACACATTGCTTAACTTTCTCTAGATATTTCTGCATTAGCAGGATACATCTGCAGGCAACACATGAGGCACACGCTTAGCAAAACATGATGTTATATTAATTTTATGTGCAAACAATGCATTTACTTGTGGAGCACATGGCATGATACCATTAGGATAAACTTTCAGAAAGTTGGCAAATAAGCTAATTGTAGACGTGCTAGTTTTATAAACAATTAACTCATACTTCTTGGATATGTTCCGCTGCCCTTAGCCTTTTTGTAAGCACAATGTTAATGTTTGCAGACCTGAATTATGAAAACTTCAATATGCTCTCAGACCTTCTGGCTTTTTTTTATTTATTTTTTTTAGCTTTAGTTCAATAGCCTTACTCTTTTCAGCAAATACTATGCAGTTTTGGGGGTGTTCACGCGGGACATGTTTTTGCATTACAAAAAAACACCTAGACAGCACAACATGGAAAGTGGAACTGGAAACAGGGATGTAATGGTGATAAGTTTTAAGTTAGAAGTTTTAAACTGGACACAGGAGTTGCACCAACCAGTCAATTAATCCTACCACTTTTCAAAGCAATTAGTCTGTGTCGACTAGACATGGATCACATGATTTCAGCTGCACTTGTTTTAAAATCTCTTTGTCAAAAAACTGCTTTCCAAGAGCTGATAGAAGCTGTCAGAGTGGGACATGTTTTTGCTGAAGCACCGTTTATGACAATGTAAGTAGCTTTTCCAACTACTTATCTGGACAACTTGTCAACCCTTGATATGCCTTGGTATGCCCTTTTAATCATGTTTTCATGATTATGTTTAGGTGATATTTAACTAAAGATTGACCTATGATCAGTTTTACATATGATTTTACCCTATATTTAGCATTTTCTGCTTAATGGATTATTGTTTCTCTACATCGAATCTACTGATAAATGGCGCCATCTGGCAGGTGTGTAAAGAATAGCACCTAAACCGCCATTATACTACTGTGAGCACAAAAGGAAACAGAGGCGTTCACAGGTAAAGGAACTTCATGTTACTTAAGGCCGAAACATACACTACGCAGGTAAGTAAACGCAGATGCAAGCGCGTGGTCTGGTTGAACATGCTTAACTTGCATTCTTGTGTTACAGTGGGAAAAAATTTTAGAACTCGAGGGGGTGATAGAGTTACCTTCAAAAGTCTGTGCCATTAAACTGAATGTGTTATTACTCGGGTACTTTGCTATAAATATATTGACTGTAACTTCCTTGCTCAGAAATATTCTATTCAAATGGTTGCTCCGTCATGACAGTAGTTGCAACCCGATCGAATTGGTGAATTCGTACCAATTCGTAGCAGTTAATTTGTATGAAATAGTATGAGTAATAGACCCACCAATGAGAGACGCTTCCCTCGTGTCCTTGTAGTTCCTGATGTGGCGTTTGTTCCGCGTTAATCCAAAACAGTGTTTTAGTAACTTTAACCCTTAACCCAATTCCTAAACAAAACCTTAATAATAGCAAATGAGACTCTCACAAGACTTTGGCTGCCGGAGGGTTACCTTCTTGACATAGCCATGATGCACTGCTTCCTAGACCTAGAGTGTTCCGCCAAAATAAAAGTGAGAGGGTTTTAAAGTAAAGAAATGATGAATGAAATTGTATTATTGTATAATATAACTATATTATTATTATTGACTGCGTTCATGTACTTGCATTGTACCCTTACTGTTAACCTGGTCACCATATGCAGCCAGATCTTCTAACAAAATCCACTCTTGCAAAACTCCAGACATTATACTGACATATACTGTATAATGTCCTTTGCTTTCACCTTTAATCATCATTCATGTAATCAGTTACCAATGTGCAAAAAAGGCACAAATAACACAATTAATAAAAATTGGTTCTTCATATCAGTCATCGAACATGAAAAAAATTGGTATCGATATTGTTTTTAAAATCGATCTCTTTATTTAAGGTCAGTTCTTATTAAAAGAACAGACAAGGAGAAACAAGGTAAAATTCACACTGCCCTGTGAGTCAGCAGATCTGGCATCTGGCATCTGGTATGTCTTATATCTGCTGCCCACAGAGAAAACCCTACAGGCCATCCGATTTCACACCGTTCAGAATTAAACAATATTTCATTGTTTTCTCTCCGGGCATTAGATCAGGATGACACAACTACAAAAATTCTACTTGTAGAACTTTTTCCCAATTTGCTGATTTATACCCAGCTGTCATTTTTCAGAAAAAAGCTGTCTCTGTGCACTTGGACGCATCACACACTGGGAATCTTTACACCCGAGACACAAATATATCACTCATCAAGGCTGGCTGCCTCTAGCAGATAGTAAATCAAATGAGCTCACAAGACATTATGAAACTCACTGGCTCCTTCTTAAGAGAATCCTAATGAAAGATGTTACACACATTGTGCTAACGACCTCCAGTGTGGATTGCTTACCTCAACAGAAGTGTGTCACCGGCTCTGACAGGGTTTGTCTGCACATTAGACATCAAAACATTCGGAATGTGGACCGCCTTTTCTGTTTCAAACCTCGTACTCTTCATTTCTTTCAGCCCTCCCCAGGCCGGTCTCTCCCTCACAGTCTCTCTGGCTATCTTTATCTCTTACTATTCTGTCCTCTCTCTCCCTCCCTCCCTTGCTCTCTCCCTCTGTCCTTCTCTCTCTCATGCCCTTTGAACCTTCACCAACAGGGTGTTGGTGCTGACGGTGTCCAATGTAGAACTGTTTCACCCCAAAAAGGTGGTTCTAGACTAGAAAAATTGGTACCACACTGGCCCCTAAAAACTTCTGGTCTTGAACCAGAAACCAGTAACTTTAGAGACCAGGTGGCAAGATAATGTCGTCATCAAGTAAAGTTTTTAAAACAACAACACCACCACCACCAACACCACAGTCTGGCAAAACTGAAATAAAATGAGTGTTCCTATGCATGCCACATCAAGCCTCAAGAAACGTTATTTTTGCCATCCGTCTAAAATTACGTTATTTACTTATCTTAAGTGTGTGAACTAATTGCTATGAATTTTATGAACTTTTGGATGCTGCATCAAACGCAGCTCATAACTGCATGAAGACATTGAATCAAATGACTTTGGATGATAAAATATGTTCTCAAAACTGTCTACACTCTTAAACAAAGACGGCAATATGCTCTGTTTGTGAGTAGGTTATGCAGTAACATAAGACACTTTACCACCATCAAGCCTAATTGATCTGAGCATGGTGAGTAACAGTTTCAGTAGCATTTCCACTTGAGCACAATACGGTCTGATTACAATCCATTCCTGGCCCAGTTTTCTCAGCACTGTTTGCTCACCATACTCAATCATGCAGCCTGATCTCATGAAATGTACATTAGCATTGCAATGTTTTTGCAAAACTTAAATTGTGTGCTTCATTTCACGTTTCCAAGTGAAATGTCCAACGGGGGCACCAAAACCAAGCGAAATGAGGTTGTAATCAGATGAGGTTTTAAGGTGAATTTTAGATGGATGTTTTAAAACGTTCCTCCCTAACCTAAAACTTTACCCTAAACCTAAACAAGTGTCTTAAAAGATAAAGAAGAGTTAAACAAAACAGACATCTTTACCCTTAACCAACACCTTACCCTAACTGATAGTGTTTTAAAATGCCAATTCGAAATGAAAAGCACATTTTCTGAACCAACCATTTCATTTCGTGTTGCTTCTATGGCTCTTTGGATGGACTCGAACTGTGGTCGATGAGTCCAAAGTCCAACACTTTATCAGGTGAGCTACCAAGCAAGCTACTCGTATTGGATTAAATATGTATATGTAGGTGGGTCTGTAATACAGGTGTTAAAATGTATCATTTTTCAAATCGTGCGTTAAGTAAAAGTGTTTTGATAACATAGCTGGGTGTTACTAACAGAGTGAAAAATATGTCTTTGAAAAGTCATAATCAGGAATTGTACTCGTGATTTATGTGACAGTGAATAAAACGCACAGCTGTTGTAGCGCCTCTAGTGTTCATTTCACCAGGAAACTGCAGCGAAATGTAGCGGCACGTAAAAATCAGTATGCAAAAATGTATATAGAGTAACGTTCATTCTATGAGACCAGGTTGCAATCGTGCCTGTGGAATGCACCACACTTGTCCAGTCAGAAAAAGACACTGCAAGTGTGTCAACAAGCCCGGATCGTCTTTATTTAGGACTTCCGAAGCACCTCGACCTTATAAAAGACGGGGCCAATCTTTCTGTGAGGGCTGCTTATCATGCCAGTAAAGAACTGATTGAATTACCACTCGGGTACTGGTTGTTTATCATCGCCATCTGAGCTGTAGCCCCATGGTGAATGGAATGATCACTTGTGTCAGGTGTGGCACAACTGCTTAATCCTGCTGTGATTTCTTTAGGCAGGGGCCAGGGTGAAATACAATCCCTATCCTGCCCCCGGGCTGTGGAGACAGGGGCATGAGGACAGAAAAAGGCTAAAAGGACAAATTGGTGATGGTGTAGTGACTGTGTGATATTGTTAAATCTCTTAACAACAGAGCTTATCCATTTGTAGTCTTAAAACCAGGAAGACAACTGGCATTTTTGAACAATTGGGAATTTTGATTGGGTTTTTAGAAAAGCTTTAAAGGGTTAGTTCAACCAAAAATGAATATTATGGCATCATTTACTCACCCTCATGTTGTTTCAAACCTGTATGACTATCTTTTTTTCTGTGGAACAAGAAAGGAGATGTTAGGCAGAAATGTTAGCCTCAGACACCATTCACCTTTATTATATAGACAGAAAATGCAGAGGAGGTGAATAGTGAATGAGACTAACATTCTGCCTAACATCTCCTTTCTTGTTACATGGGAAAAAAAAGGTCACTGAGGTCTGGAACAACAATAGGGTGAGTAAATGAAGAAATAAAATAAAATAAAATAAAGAGAATTAGCTATAGCTACTGCTACAGTTAACCTGAAGAAGGTTAATTGACATACACTGTATGTTCCAAGCCTAAATTTAAAGATTCTTGAGGAATGACATGTAATTAATTGGATTAGGGGCAGCTGTTATAGTCCTTATGTAGCAAAAGTTTCAAAATTCCCATTTAAGGTTTGTAACCATGTGTAATTTATGTTGCATGTTATATAATCTTGCAATGTATGTCTTCCGAGTACATTACTGTGAATGAATTGAAATTATATTCTGTGGTAAACAGGGCTTAACCTGTATTAAACCAAAGAACATTCCTTCAATAGTGGCGGAACTAGATCAAGGAGCTTTCCTTGTGTACACATTTGAAGCTTTTGAAGTAGAATATCAAATAAATTTAAATGTGTTGCTACATCAGAAACACCAGAGGCCTGTTAGGAAATTCTATGAAGAACTCCAACTACAGGCTTCTATTGTTAAACCGCTGAAATGCCTCTGCACTGAAATCTCACTGTAATTATTTATGCTTGCAGAGTTAACTTATTCATTAATTGGCTCTCCAAAATGTCACTCAGATTACATCTCAACACAGCAGCTTCTCGAGGAGAATTCTGTCTAGTGTTGGAGGGCGATGCCATCACACCATAAGAGGAAGCTCATAAAAAATTGATTACAGGGGCTCCTTATCAAGTCTTTTACAAATAAAGACTCCAGTATGCCTTGAAGAGACTGGCATGGTGATTCCCTCAGAGGAGAACCAAGTCTTATTCCACATTGCCTGTTTAAAAAATTAGACTACAACTTTCAGGAGAAATTGCACACACTTATCTGCACTCATGAGTGTGGAGAATGGGTAATAAGGAACGTCAAAGTCTGGAGGAGCATATGAGGCCAGTGAAAGTCAAGAGTTTACCTTCTGTCTGGGAAGAACTGGGCATACATCAGTGCCAACACACCAAGTAATCGTTTTCCATCTGGAGTCCATTCCAGCTTAAGATTCCAGCCAGTTGCCCTTCATGTTAAGGCCTGTTTCACACCACACATGCAAGTGGTGAGTTTTTATTTCAGCGCCCATGCACACTGTCAAAAAAACATTTTCTTAATATATTTAGTCTTTTTCTTCTCTAAAAATATCTAACATACACAAAACAAGATATATACAAGATATTGTATATAAAAGTGTTATGTCTTGTTTCCAGAGGAAAAAAAAATATATATATTTACAGTACATTTTTGCTTGTTAACTTGTTTTACCTTTGAATTAAGTTTATTTTTCTTATGCTACTGTCATATATATATTTTTTTTTCTTTTTTTTTTTTAAAGCATAAACCCCACAAAAATATGTTTTAGTTCTTTGAAAAGAAGACTTAAAATCTCTCAAAATCTTTTCTTCTCAAGTAAATCTATCTATCTTGTAAGGCTATTTAGATATTTTTACTGGAAAACAAGAATACTACAGTAAAAATACTACAGTAAGAAATATATAATATATATATATATATATATATATATATATATATATATATATAATATATATATATATATATATATATATATATATATATATATATATATATATATATATATATATTTGCAATGCAGTAGTAGAAGCATAGATGCAAGAAGAGTAAGCTATGCCTTATTTTGCTGATCAGAGCAAAATGCTCTGTAAACTTATTTATTGACAATATTTTGGAATATAGGATTTTATGAAGTAACATAAAATAATGGCGCAAACTAGTCACGCACTGTTAGAAGAAAATACGCCTGTGAAGCTTGAAGCAAGTTCCAAACAAAGTGATTTAAACTGTCTGACAAAATCCAGACAATTGAAACAGTTTATAGCTACACTTTGGTGTTTGGGTCCTGTTTTGTGAACATTAATTACCATTTGGATATAAATTTGGCCCTCCTTCTCATGGAAATTAGATTTCACAATGATCAAGTAAGTAAAAATTCTCAATTGCTAACTTGTAATAACTACTATATTTATTTATTTTTGGCCGTTAATAAAGGAAATACTCATTGTAGTAATGCAGAAATCATTTTGTTTTCTGTACAGAAGCCCAGCAGAATCTCTGTCAGTGTGAAAGCACAATGCAAAATGTTGCAATTATGCTGCAGTCACTTACATATGCTTTCCTAATTCTGTCCTTTTCCAAAGCCCCCACAAACCGCCCACTCCATTATACCCCCAAACCCTGCTGTGACTCTGTAATGGTCACCATCATCAGATTCATAAAAGTTCATAAACAAAGGGATACAGGACAGTTTTATAGAGGAAAAAGCCTTCATGTCCCTCGGTTTCCTGATTTGTGTCCTGTTTGTTCCTAAAATTCAATGGTTAAATCACATCCTGAAAGGGACACTTAGTGAAATACTGTCAGCGTTAGATGTGCTGAGCATCAGAAGAATTATATTCGTAATGGAGATGAGACACAGCCCTTAGAAGTTATAAGTAGAATGAACGGGCAGACCAACAAAGAACTTCCACTGACCTCTTATAAAACTACATGTGATTCCTAGTTTTAAGGAGCGCAGTGGAATAAAGACTAAATTGCAACCTGTAATGAAAAGGCAGGTCATGAAAAGGGCTAATAAAAGGAGCTTTTTGCAATAATGACAGCAACATTATTTCCTGAAGTAATTTCCAATGAAATCACAGTTTCTTTGATTCAATGATCAAAATGTATAGTATCTCTAACTTACATGTATGCATTTAGCAGACTCACTTGAATTCAAAGCAACTTATAGTATAGTGCATTCAAGCTATACATTTTATCAGAATATGTATTCCCTTGGAATCGAACCCATAACCTTTGCATTGCTACACTGTGTGACAGAACGACACGCCCCTCACGTGGATCATCGATGCCCCGCCTCTTCAGAGGGCTGTTCTTCAGCCAGGCCCACAACTGGAGTGGGCAGAGGAGAGAGAGGAGGTGCGCTGTGACTTTACCCTGTTTGGCGGCGCGTGATGGGGTTCACCTGAACTTAATGAAGAGCTTCATCACCGCTGCCTTTAAAACCCAAGTGTGCTTCTCCTCGGGAGACCGTCTCTACCTGCTGGCATCTTCGAAGGTCCAGGAACAGAGCAGGAAGGGTCTGGCGCAAATTAGATGCATCACCGGACCCGCACTCCAGACCCCCGGCACGAATTAGATGCGACACCGGGGATTGGAGCACATGTTGCGGCCAATGGGCAGGATGCTGTTCCGCTATTCCCCACAAGCACCGAGGCCCAGGGAGGCTGTGCCACTCAAGAAGAGCCGCTGCACACGCTCCCCTTGTAGGTTCCGAGCTGCGTGGGTCCCCGTCCATTAGCACCTGGACATTACCCGCTCTGCACTACCCTTCCTGCCCCATGCACCGCAAGGATGCCAGATTCCCCTCTGTTTTGGACACTTAATTCCCCTTTATCTGTAGTTATTATTTGAAATAATGACGCCACACCCACTGTGTCTGTCTCTTGCTTACCCTGGAAATTTCATAAGGTAACATCTCCATTAACCGATTTTATTTAAAGGTGCTCTCAGTAATTTTTTTCCAATAAAAAAAAAATAAAAAATTATCTTAAAGAAATGAATTCTAATTTTGAAACATATGTATAAAATCATGACCACTCACATGAGATGAAGACTCTAGTAATATAAGTAACCTTATAAAAGCTGCTTTATTGTACATGGGACAGGGACGCCCTCACGGGGGCTGCCATTTTAGAATCACATGACCAGCTGAATCCTACTCACTTAATCTCAGTAACTGTCTTGTTATTGTACACTTTTACTCTTGAATTAAATTAATCATGGCAGATTGTGAATAGTGAATTTCAACAATGGCATCTGTATCTGACAACTATTGATTTTGAATGATGCTGCATCCACACCACTAGGTGTCACTGTAAGTCCAAGACGGCACGCGCAAAAAGTTACTGAGCGCACCTTCAAGTCAGAAATGTCATTTAACATTATTAGGCTACACCAACAATAGTCATTTTTAAGGATTAGATCAAGTAGAAATAGATCTTTGAGGTAACATTTACCACTTTTCAAGTGTACCACCAAGCTCTACCAGTTGGAACAATATTAACGAGGACATCTCCCCGTCAGGGATTCGAACCCTGGTCTTCTGTGTCAGAGGCAGAGAAACTGTCCACTGCACAAATCAAGAAAAATACACATTATAGCAGGATTTGTATATAGACACAATCCTAACCATGACACAGTGCATAAAACGTAGAAAAAGGCTGTTCAGATGCAATTACCTTTGATGATTCTCTTTGCTGAGAATGAAAATATATGAAGAGACAAACTCTGACAGGCCCTGAGAGGACTTGCATATGGAGCATATCTGTTAGCAAAAGAAATAACAGTCTGGGAGATGTATGATGCTGTGCTAAGAGAGAAAATATGCACACTTCACTGCAATTTTAGCAGCAAAAATGTAACACTCATTAAAGAAATAGTTCAGCCAAAAATGAAAATTCTGCCAACAATTATTTTCTTCCAAACCCGTATGACTTTGTTTCTTCCATGGAACATAAAAGGAGATGTTCTTTTTCATTCAATAAAAGTGAATGGACACTAGGGCTGTCATGCTCCAAAAAGGACAAAAAAGCATGATAAAAGCACCATAAAAGTAGTCCATACAACTGCTGTGCTATCTCATTTTATGTTCCAAAGAAGAAAGTCATCCGGGTTTTAAATTAAATGAGTGTGAGAAAATAATGGCAGAATTTTCATTTTTGGGTGAACTACACCTTTAAGATCCGGCTCTAATGCTTATAGTTTTGACTGCAAATGACAGGAACGATATTAATGTGACTGTTACATCACAAAAGCATAATCATACATGAAGTGAAACCATGTTTATATTGCAGAGCTACAAAGCCAGATTCATTCAAAGTGGAGAAGCACGCTCTCCTGAGAGTCAGGCATTTCATTACACTAATAATAAGGTAATTACCTCTCACTTGAATCCAGCAAGTCACAGAGGAAAAGTTGGAGACAAAACAGCATGGGATGGAAAACAGGTGCTAATTTGGTGGGCTTTTGTCTTATTTTTCTATCAACATATCCCAATTCTTAAGCTAACCTAGCACGTACTGGAAGGATGAAAATTAGTTTGGACATGAGGCTTGGAAATGTGATCCAGAGCCAAAAGGTACAATTCTCTGAACTTCACACAGTCCAGCTGCAGGTTTTCAACATGACATCATCTCCGAATAACAACGTATTAGGAAAATTGATTCCAGATAACCCTTAGAGTGAGTTTCCAAGGAAAACCACAAAGTTTGTGGACTTTGATTGGAACTTACATCCAAGAATTTCTTCTACACCTTTCTTGTGTTCCAGCAAGTCAACCACATCGAAAACATTCAGCATCCAGAGTATTTAAAACAGGCTTTGGGGTGATGTGGTTTTACAGGAGATCCAAATGTAATCATTAGTTTTTGCATGTATTGATTTGTACTTTAAAGTCGGCATGAAATCAAAACTGACACTATTTATTTTATTAATTCATGTTACTGGTCTTATTATGAACCATCCATGCATATTGGCTATTTTATAAAAAAATACCTCATAATCTTTAATAATAATATCATGACTTGATCTTCCGGTGAAATGACTGACTCTGCTGACGTATGCAGGTGGTGCTCAGTTTTATCTCTGTCCCTTCAAGAGTATAAACAAACTTGTAGTCAAAGCAGCTAATGCAGAGATGAAAAGGTGTATTTTCGACTGTTTTACAACAAAACTCCTTGGTTACAGGCCAGCTGGCTTGAACTTACATTTCGAATGAGGAGGAATAACGGCGAATTTGCGGATGTGTTCGAGATATTTCACGCCTGGGCTGCTGAGGTGATCACTAATGAATACAATGCTTCAGATGCCTCTGGAGTTTATTCATATTTTTTAATGCAGGTATCTTGTGATGTACAGCATGTGTAAGTGTTTTTTTCCCCTTAATATTTAGTGTATTGTGATTCAAAACGTTAAAATATTGTTATTTTTAACTCACTCATTTTTCAACTGCTACAGCCTGATCGTAAGCAAAGACCGCAATGTGCTCATGCGCTTATGTTGTCAGTTTGATCATCAATGTGTAGAGATCGCTGCTCAATTTCACACATTAGGGGTTCTGGCTCGAGCAGCACGGTGGAAGGGGTGTGTGTTTGTGTCCACTGCAAACTCGCATTCACATCTGCCTCCACTCCGGTATGCAACGGCAACTTTTCACAATCCAATCAACAAACGATGGATAAAATCAAGTCCCCGTTTGTTCGATAAGCCACTTCACTCGGAAATATGTCACAATACGGAATTAAAGTGGGTCGCAACTTCCGTTTCATGCCGACTTTTAAGTGTGGTTCAAGCATGAGTAGGCTATATTTTGTATGTTTGGATGTACAATGAAATGCAGAATATCAATGTATTGACAATCTATATCGTTACTTTTTAACACATAACTATAACTATAAACAACTTAAGAGCCATACAAAAGTTACAAATTCTTTGAGGAAAAATGAATACTGAATGAATATGCTAACTACTGTATTTATAATAAATTATATTAATTAATGTTTAATGCATTAAATTGATTTAACTGTTCCTTTCTGTTTCATTCTGTTCTGTGTGATTTATACTGTAAAGAATGGATGCAAACATTGTGATTGTGTATGGAGTGCCACAGGGATCAGATTTAGGGCCTCTGCTTTTCTCCTTGTTTATGCTTCCCCTGGGAGATATTATCAAGAATCGTGGAATAAGTTTCCACTGTTTTGCCGACGATACCCAACTTTATAGTTCTTCAAAACCTGACGAAATTTCAAAATTCTCCAAATTAGCAGAGTATATCAATGAAATCAAAGATTGGTTACAAGAAATTTCCTTCTACTCAATTCCGACAAAACAGAGGTACTAATTATTGGACCAAAACCTCTAAAAACAAGCCGCTAAATATAATTTGACTCTCGATATATGTTACATCATCTTCAACAACGAAGAACTTAGCTGTTATATTTTATACCAATCTGTCCTTTGAAAATAAAATTACCAATGTTTGTAGAACAGCATTCTTCCACCTAAGAAATATTGCTAAATTACGACACATGCTCTCTGTTGCTGATGCCGAAAAACTAATTCATGCATTCATGACCTCAAGACTAGATTATTGTAATGCATTACTGGGAGGATGTACTGCAAGATCAATAAATAAACTTCAATTGGTTCAAAATGCAGCAGCCAGAGTGCTGACTAGAACCACGAAATATGATCATATTAGCCCCCATTTTATCATCGTTACATTGGCTACCTGTTAAATTTTGTATTTATTTTAAATTAAACTCTGCAGTACTTAAGTGACCTTCTACCATGCTATATTCCATCACGTTCAATACAATCGCAAAATTCTGGCCTGTTAATAGTTCTTAGAATATCAAAATCCACAAAAGGAGGTAGATCCTTTTCATATTTGGCTCCTAAACTATGGAATAGTCTCTCTAACACTGTTCGAGATGCAGACACACTCACTCAGTTTAAGTCTAGACTAAAGACTCATCTATTTAGTCAGGCATATACCTTATTTATCCTTCAACTCACAATTAGGCTGCTTTAGTTAGGTCTGCCAGAAACCAGAAACATTGATCATGATCTATAACTCTGCAATAATTTGAATGGCATCTATGCTAATATTATTCTATTTGTATCCCTGTCTCAACCTCGGGACTCCTATCCTGAGGTCACCAGAACCGGATGGATCCAGCTCCATTCCTGTTTTGTGTTGGACTCCACTGCTACGTGTCTCTGAGTGATGACAACTAAATGCAGCCGATGCCAGCCAAACATCACTTCAGTCTATTACGATGGACTTCAGAGTTTGAACTGATGCCAACTGCAACCATAAGACATGGGATACATCATATGCCATTGCCTTAACCTTGGACTTAGGATAGACCTCACCGAAATGACCAGCCGGTTGAACTGCGATGCACCTAACTGATCTCTGCCTGCATCACCTCGGTCTAATGATGGACTACACTCTTATAATGGAATACATAGACAATCAATTAATTGCCAACAAAACCCTTCATCAGCCAACTAACAAAGGACAATGAATCTATGTGAACTTCTGCAGTTAATCCAGGATAAACTTCACAGACATTAGTCATTAATCTTACAGTTCTTACAAAATCTTTGTTTAAACACTGACCCTTAACACTTACTTAGTTTAATAATTTTAAACCATGACTTGCACTATACATAAGTAATATTGGCATTATATTCATGATGTTAGCCAGGGGGGAACTGGCCCCCACAGTGAGCCTGGTTTCTCCCAAGGTTATTTTTCTCCACTAACCAACATCTTATGGAGTTTTGTGTTTCTTGCCACAGCCGCCTTAGGCTTGCTCACTCTGTTTCAAAATACAATTATTATTTAATTACTTATTTTTGACACAATTAACAATCGTATTTTATCAAACTACACAATGATGACTCTAAGACTGTAACAGTTAAAATGGGCAAGGAGGAGGCAGGAATCGGCTGAACAGTCAAAGTAATATTGAATTTAAACAAAAATACACAAACACAAATGCACACACGGCATTTGTGTGTGGCTCTCTCTCTCCCGAACTGACGCATCCGGCTGCATCTCCTAGGCTGATTAGACCGATTGGGGGCCCGGCATGTGTAGTCACGGCCCGGCCCCACCTTCCTCCTCATCACACTCTTCCCTCCTTTGCCTCAGGCCAGGGAACCCCCGGCATGACGTACATGCCCCACCCCTCTCCTTGCCCTTTTGGCTGCGCCTGCCGGCAGGCTTTTCTCTACCTCTCTAGAGCTGAGGAGGGGGACAAGAAAAAAAAAAAAAAAAAAAAAAAAAAAAGGCGGAGCGACAGTGAGAGAGAGAAAAAAAATTGCTCCACCACTCCAAGCGGCCGGCAGCGACTCCTCCGTCCCCCGGCGGACGGCCGCGGCTGCTCCTTTGGGTGCCCATTCAAAGTAATATTTAATTTAAACAAAAAGACACAAACACAAATGCACACACGGCAGCTGCATGTGGCTCTCTCTCTCCCGAACTGTTGCATCCGGCTGCATTTATCCCTCTCCTCGGCTGATTAGCCCGATTGGTATAGCCACGTGCGTAGTCACGGCCGGGCCCCACCCTCCTCCTCGTCACAAAAACATTATAGATATTACAGTTTCATTTTCTGTTAATGCATGATTTTCTTTAAAGCTGCTTTGAAACTGTGTGTGTTGTGAAAGGCACTATACAAATAAAAAATTGACTTAACTTGTGAGAGCACACACACAAAAGAGTGAACCACACGTTCATGTAACATTGTAAAAGTTTAATTTACAGTATATTTCATACTTGCTAAGCTTTGATGATTATCCTGTTCAGCCATACAAAGAGTGCAAATGACTTTAATTAGTCCCAAGTGGATTTCAATGTAAATCAAGCTGCAGTGAAAAATGTCTTTCTCTGACAAAGTTTCTCCATCATTTACTGTGTCTACATTTTCAAATTGGTCACATGTGACAGTATCCTCGCAAAAGTTATGGCATATGGCGTTTTCAGTTCTTTAGAGGATTCTCTAAAAATGTTTTACATATGTCTCTTAAGTTGCTCATACATTTATAGTTACATTTATTCATTTCAAAGATGCTCCAAAGTTACAATAAGGCTTTATGGTTTAGATGTTGTCAATATCCATTGATATTGTACGTTTCAATGTCTACCCAAGCGTACAAAAATGTATGTATACACTTTATGTATATATACTTTCAAACATGAATGAGATCACCCTGGACATCTGAAAACTATTTGATAGTCATGTATCTACATTTGCAAGATATTCAATCATGCAGAAAGCACAGGAAAAATGGTATTACTCTGCAAAAACTCAGGCTCTGGTTCAGTGAACTGCAACTTCAGACTGCATTCAGTGCTCTGTGGGGAACCTCAAGTCGACACACTCTGACAGCCAATGTCTCTAGTTGCTCAGATGGCTGTTAACTCATTTTGGATGGCCACTCTGCTAAGCAGTAACAAAGACAAACAGATGTGAGAGTTCTAATTTGAATTGAGATTGTCATAATAGACCTTTACACACTCATTTCACAGGTTATGCATGTAATTTATCCCTTCTTCAGCCTCCAGACCCCATGCATTCTGCATACATCCCAAAAGAGGCAGTTAAAGGGGCTTTAAAGGGCTAGTGTACCTAAATAAATTCAAAATTCTACAGAGAGGTTGTAAAAGGTGACCTTAATAGACTCTTTTATGAATAGACTCTATTCTGTCTGTGATCAGCTAAAGATAATGACTTTCAATCCTCAACAGCTGAGCTGCCCATTAATCAAAGCAGCTGCCCAGGTAGCAAAAGCCTTTATTAACCCAACGCAATAAAGAAATTATCAGCTGTTCACATCTATTTCTGAAATTAAGCCTTTCAAATTGAATGTAACCAATTTAAGAACATGAATATCCCTTCTTTGAATCGGAGTTTATCTCTGCCTCTTGAGAAGAAATTGAAGGAAACTGATAAACAAAAGAGCTTCATTTCTTATACCATGTTCAAAAGTAACTGCTGCTGTGCCAATTAAATACTAATCTTAACAAAACTTTAGTTAAAAGATTATGACTTAAGTTTTAAAAGTTATGTGGCCCTATAAAGTACATGTTTCTCATTCATTAGTCACCATTTCCATCTTAGTTCCAAGTTTCAAGTTAAGGATTGTAAACAAAGATTTAAAACATAACAGGATTGCATTGGTAAGCAAAGCATCACAGAAGCACACTGGAACAATGCTTTAAAGGAGACCTATTATGCCCCTTTTTACAAGATGTAATATAAGTCTCAGGTGTCCCCAGAATGTGTCTGTGAAGTTTCAGAGCAAAATACCCCACGGATCATTTATTATA
The DNA here is from genome assembly GCF_019703515.2 of Myxocyprinus asiaticus. NCBI lineage: Eukaryota > Metazoa > Chordata > Actinopteri > Cypriniformes > Catostomidae > Myxocyprinus > Myxocyprinus asiaticus. Next base: position 43,357,556 of record NC_059354.1, read on the forward strand.
CCATGTTGTAAATGCCTCTTTTGGGGTGGAATCAAAAACACGCTGTTTTCATGTGCGTCTCTTTAAATGTAAATGAGCTGCTGCTCTCCGCCCCCTTTCTGGAAGAGGGCTGTGCCTTTACAGCTCGTGCTTCGGATACTATAGCAACAACAAATCAGAACCAATATGACTGACACCGTAAATACCGGAGTTCGGCCATGTATGTATGAGCAACCGTAAACGACGCAAAAAATAGGCATTTTGAGTTTGTGATAGTGCTTCTTATGTAGAAAATCACTTCCTGCCCTCTATCTGCATTTCATGCCACAGCAACGCAGTGACATGACGTCATGTGCAAACAAGCTATAACAACATAGCTCTGTTCTCCGTGAATACAATCAATCAGAGACAATGGTAACTTTAGCTGCATTAGCCATGGAATCAGCTAACAAGCACATTCAGAAAGGCGATTTGCAAACATTCACAAAATATAAAGTGCGATACTTACATCTTCAGGATATAAAGCTGGAACATGAACAGTTGGTACTGATCCATGCTTGAGAGTCAAATTTTTTGAAAATCCTGCTTTATATTGACCCTCATTCACAAAGCAGTCCGGTGTAAAATGATACACAAACATACACGAATTTTGGTATGTTTTGGGGTACATTTTCTTCAAAAACAAAACTTGTCCACTGCGTCTTCAGTGGCTCTGATGCCAGGAGTACATGAAGACTCTTATGTTCACTTTTACAGCCAACAACAGAACACGCTATGTTCAGAATAACAGAATGACGCTTACGAAGCTGAGACATTATTCTTCTCACTGTAGCTGCTCCAGCGCAGAAAAAAATGGCAGACTGTGTGTCGATCACTCAGGGGAAGATCTATGATAATAGGGTGGAGTCCGTCACCAGTCGTGGGCGTGGCCTGCTCTAAAGTGACGTCACTTTAGAGCGAATACGAAAACCAGTCATTTTGATACACTGATTTTGATTAATAGAAATATAAGAAAGAGGAGTGGGTGGACTTTTAACATTGTAGGGTGGTTGTGTACACACACTGCCGACTCACATTTATGTTCAAACACCATGTAAAAGTGAATTTTGCATAATAGGTCCCCTTTAAAGGGGAAAATGAGTCAAATGAGCCAACAATTACACAACTGAGAGGGTGAGTTATTTTCAATTATAACACATTTTGATTCCTGACGCTGATCTAGACAACTGCTGGGAGGCCAATTAATTTCGGCAAACCAACTTAACTAATGAAAATTTTCACAAGTTAGAGAAATGTGTGGGAAAATGACACCTCTGATTCATTTTAGCACAAGGAATTAGATCAAGATGTTTTTAAGATCACAAGAAACACAAATTGTTATTCTCAACCAATTGCCATGCATGGGTTGACATCCAAAAAATTAATTTACATAAAAAATTGCATGTATAAAATTTACATTTAATGTATATGAAAATCTGCTTATGTTTTTCATGAATATTTATAACATTTTACCTTTTTGCCTTTGCTAGTTCTGTGGTCCTGTGGTGAGACAAATGACTTTTCTTAGTACAAAAGTTTTGTATAGTCTATCAATTAATACAGAAAAAAATCGACATGTTTAATAATCATCGGAACTACAGTATGTGTATGATAATTACAGAAAACAAAATATTTATTTAAAATATTTTTAAATATATGCTAGCATTTCACACCACAGGAAATGTCATCTCACCTTATTTATGCTCATTTCAATAATACAGCACTTGATTTACATAGTGGGTTCATTTGAAGCAACATCTCAAACTGTTCGATTTCAAAGTAAATGTGGGACATGGCTCTTTAAAGGCTCATTTCAAGTACTGTAGCATCAGATAACTCCATGCACACTACACTACCATGAGGAACTTTCATTCATCATGGCCACTGTCACAAAAGAGACAAGCTGAACACCATGCAGGCTTTGAAAGGAGTGAATCAAATGGGATTCTTAAAGTCAAGGGCACCACTGCCTATTTCGGGCATCTGGCAGAGTACAAACCTACATAGTAATGGCCTGCATATGGCAGAAGTCCCCTTAGAGTGAGGACAAACAACACCACACAAAAGCCTGGCAAAGTGCATCTAAATAATCCACAAGCTGTTTCTCACCACAAATCCTCTATCAGGCATCTAGAGAAGGCATTTGTGTTGGGAATAAAGCCATAATGTCCATATTAAAATTCAGAAAGTATATTTATCACACACAGGTCCTGAACTCCATGCTATGGTGGAAAAAGTCAAGTCAGTCAGATTGTTGGTTTGTTGGGGCTGAATCTTCTTCTAACAGCACAAAACTGACATTCCAGTGCCACGTGATTCTGAGCGCTTGCTTTAATACAAACTGACACAGCTCACTGAACTCTGGATAAATCTTTGGCATTTACGTCAGTCTTCACAACTAAATACAGCCATTGGTTGCTCCTCACAAACACTGAATTATTAAAACTAATAGCTCTATTAATAAAATCTGACAGGATGAGCTATGTTCGAAGCCGTTGTAAAGTAGCCAATATAAGCATACCTGTGACCACACATCAGTTAAATTCAATATAAAAAAGAATGTTCCAGGTTCAATACAAGTTAAGCTCAATCGACAACATTATGACACAAATGCTGTAGATTGAGCTTAACTTGTTGAACTCCAATTCCTTTAAGGCTGTCCATTACAGTGTTTTTATAAAACGGATAGTTCCGAATTCTGATTGGATGAGCCACGTTCAAATCCAAAATAAAAAGCAGATAAGTGCAAACCTGTAACCGTATATTGTACATGAATGCACCAAGTTGTAAAACTGCTTGGCAACCATAAACAGCCTACAGTTAGGCTAATCAACTATTTTACTTGGCAGAAGAATTGTTTATTCCGATAAACAATAAATGTCTCTATTAATTGTACATTTATGTATTTTATTGTATTTCTGTTGCTGCCGTTCTGTAAAAGAAAAAAGCCACAAGAAGCTGTACGTGATTTTGCCAATTTGTGTTCAAACTGATTTAATAGACAACCTGAAGAGGAACTGTTTAAACATACAGTATTATCATTTGATCAAATTCTTATATAAGTGACTGATATTATATTTGTTCAAATTTAATGGCTGTTGAAAATGTCTGTATGCCATCTGTAATGTGCATGTGTGTAACTGTCCAAATCAATTACCATCATCTGTGATCTGAGCCGACTCCAGTGAGATTGAATGTACAGTCGTGCAGAATAATGCAGCAGTGACACTGGATAGCACTATATCTGCTGGATATCAACACTAAGATCATAATTGCTGCAGTATTGCTTGAAGGTGAAGAAACAATATTAGAGATAGATGAAAAGCCAGAGATATGCGCTGACAAGTGCCTCTTAGGACTGTATGGCTCCAACAAAGCACAAACAGATGTAGCAAAAATAGGAGAACCTTGTACCAATTCGATTCTTGTACTCACTTTTTAAATTGGGGGTATGTGAAATGAAGTGACGAGGCTAATCCAATTGATTGAAACTGAAAAAGTGGATGAATGCGACTGGGAAAATTAATGACAATAGAAATTTATAGGGAAAAATCAAAGGAACAGTCTTCAGTGAGCTGATATTGGATTGGGGTGTTAAATTATACTTTTTAAATACCGCATATGTACTCTTTTCTAAATCAGCTTTAATGGGTCTAGACTCATATTTTTGTTCATGGTCAGTGCAAATTTTTATGACATTTCCGCTTATGACTGCTGATATGATGAATAGAAGCAATTATAGGAGAAATAAATTGTGTGAATGACTCTCTGGAAAGGTCATAGAATAGACAGGTCAGCTCAGAGTGAATTTTTTAAATAATTTGTTTGCTTCACATAAAGTGGTTTAAACTCATGTAAACAACACTGTACAATTTTTCCCAGATAACATTGTGTCCTCCATTTCTAAGGGAATATAATAAACAGGGATAAAAACACCAGGCACTGTTCTTTCAAAATCAATCTTTGTGAACCTTTAAAAGAGTGGTTTGCTCAAAACGTCATGCTAGATGAACCACCTTTTGCGCATTTAGTTTGGATTTTAAGATATAGTTTAAAGAAAAATCACTTATTCACCCAAAAATGACAATTCTGTCATTATTTACTCTTTCTCATGCTACTCCAAACCGGTATACTGTTATTTCTTCGATAAAGAAAAATTAGAAGTTTTGAAGATCTTAACGCAGCTCTTTATCTGTTCAAAGACTGTTCATAGTAACCATGGCTGTCAAGCTCCAAAAGTACATAAAATCCATATGATAGAATTGTGAATGGAACAGACTAAAATTTAAGCTGTTATTTACTCATATTTTCCACTACGCCAAAGCTCTAAAATGTCATTCAAGTTCAGAATTAAACAAATTGACATGTCACGTCAGATTTGATGCCAAACGCCATTGACTCTCACATTTCATAACACCATGGCAGTATGAATATGTGGAATGGAGAATGATATCTGAGAGCTACTATGCGGAAGGGCAAATTTATTATATAGTTATAATATGGCCACAGGAAACTGATTATCAAGGATTCAAGCAGGCTGGAGAAGACACACAAGCCATATTGGACTACATTTCTGCAACTTACAGGTGCTGGTCATATAATTAGAATATCATCAAAAAGTTGATTTATTTCACTAATTCCATTCAAAAAGTGAAACTTGTATATTATATTCATTCATTACACACAGACTGATATATTTCAAATGTTTATTTCTTTTAATTTTGATGATTATAACTGACAACTAAGGAAAATCCCAAATTCAGTATCTCAGAAAATTAGAATATTGTGAAAAGGTTCAATATTGAAGACACCTGGTGCCACACTCTAATCAGCTAATTAACTCAAAACACCTGCAAAGGCCTTTAAATGGTCTCTCAGTCTAGTTCTGTACGCTACACCATCATGGGGAAGACTGCTGACTTGACAGTTGTCCAAAAGACGACCATTGACACGTTGCACAAGGAGGGCAAGACACAAAAGGTCATTGCAAAGAGGCTGGCTGTTCACAGAGCTCTGTGTCCAAGCACATTAATAGAGAGGCGAAGGGAAGGAAAAGATGTGGTAGAAAAAAGTGTACAAGCAATAGGGATAACCGCACCCTGGAGAGGATTGTGAAACAAAACCCATTCAAAAATGTGGGGGAGATTCACAAAGAGTGGACTGCAGCTGGAGTCAGTGCTTCAAGAACCACTACGCACAGACGTATGCAAGACATGGGTTTCAGCTGTCGCATTCCTTGTGTCAAGCCACTCTTGAACAACAGACAGCGTCAGAAGCGTCTCGCCTGGGCTAAAGACAAAAAGGACTGGACTGCTGCTGAGTGGTCCAAAGTTATGTCTGGAGGAAGAGAGGAGAGGCACACAATCCACGTTGCTTGAGGTCCAGTGTAAAGTTTCCACAGTCAGTGATGGTTTGGGGTGCCATGTCATCTGCTGGTGTTGGTCCACTGTGTTTTCTGAGGTCCAAGGTCAATGCAGCCATATACCAGGAAGTTTTAGAGCACTTCATGCTTCCTGCTGCTGACCAACTTTATGGCGATGCAGATTTCATTTTCCAACAGGACTTGGCACCTGCACACAGTGCCAAAGCAACCAGTATCTGGTTTAAGGACCATGGTATCCCTGTTCTTAATTGGCCAGCAAACTCGCCTGACCTTAACCCCATAGAAAATCTATGGGGTATTGTGAAGAGGAAGATGCGATATGCCAGACCCAACAATGCAGAAGAGCTGAAGGCCACTATCAGAGCAACCTGGGCTCTCATAACACCTGAGCAGTGCCACAGACTGATCGACTCCATGCCACGCCGCATTGCTGCAGTAATTCAGGCAAAAGGAGCCCCAACTAAGTATTGAGTGCTGTACATGCTCATACTTTTCATGTTCATACTTTTCAGTTGGCCAAGATTTCTAAAAATCCTTTCTTTGTATTGGTCTTAAGTAATATTCTAATTTTCTGAGATACTGAATTTGGGATTTTCCTTAGTTGTCAGTTATAATCATCAAAATTAAAAGAAATAAACATTTGAAATATCAGTCTGTGTGTAATGAATGAATATAATATACAAGTTTCACTTTTTGAATGGAATTAGTGAAATAAATCAACTTTTTGATGATATTCTAATTATATGACCAGCACCTGTATATGGTGTTTTTTGTCCTGTTTGGAACTTGGCAGCCGTGGTAACTATGAACTGGCCTGGTATGGAAAAGCAGGGGCTAAAGACGAAATGTTTTTTATTTCAGTTCATTCTGAGCATATTAACAGTATTTTTTTATTTTTTATTTTTTTTTTCGCTCCTGTTCCAGTGTTCTGCTGATTCCTTTTGGTTAATAATGTTTTTTTAAATGACAGTATTCTATGCTAAGGGTGGGTGATATACCAGTTGCAGTGTTACCAGAAAAAAAGGGTCCTGGGCTGGAAAAACAACCTCAAAATTAGGGAATTGCCTCATTCAAAATAAATGAAAATAAGCAATGTGGGGGAATTATGAGCATAGAAATCATAACAAGCAACGTGTGCAGTAGCCTATATAAAATAATGTCTTTTCAAGAACTGTATTCTTAATATTATCTTTTAATATTTTTAAAAATACATCTGGCCATCTAAAATCAATTAAAAACCAAAATCTCTCTCTCCTGCATGCATGCACCCACTGCTTGGGCGTGTTTGGACTAAATGTCATCTCACGTGGGCCAAATAATTTTATTTTAAACATTTAATAATTATTAAATTATTGTATATGTTAACTGTATGTTTTAATTACAGATCTGCTTCTTGGTCAGAACTCGACAGCATCAAATCTGTATTAATGCATCATATCTAACAATAATTCTGTAAATTAACTTTTTACCTCAATATTTTGCTATTTACCTGGATTAACCATGCACGTATACATAGTAATTATATATATTTGTCTAAAAGGTCTTCAGCATGTCACAGAAGGCTACATCCACAATGTGCATTAAGGCAAAGAAATGTGTGATGTAGCAGTTTCTTTCAGAATCAAAGGACATCTTTATCATGTTCAACAACAACAACAAATATTTTTTTTTTTTTTTAAATGACATTTTCCCTCTGGAACAACTGAAAGGGACTTTGTTCCCGTTTACGGTAACGTTCTGCAAAAAAAAAAAAAAAAAAAAAGTTAGCTTTCTAATGGTGTGTTCCACAGAAAAAATAACAGCACAGGGGTTTGGAGTAACAGTAGGGTGAGTAAAGAATGGCTGAATTTTCTTTCATAGTTGAACTATTCCTTTAAAGTGTCCTTGTTCGGTTCTGCAGGGGATTAAAGTCCTTGTGAAGGGAAAAACAAAAGGACTCAGTGTGCTGAGTGATTACAGAGGAAAAGAGGCAGAGATCGGTTCGCGGTGGCTGTGTGGTCTGACGAGAGAAATCGATTAGTGGAGCTAGTAAAATCACGTTCTAAAAGCCAGCCAGCTCACTACAGCTCTGCTGACATACAGCTCCTTTACGATGAGTGCTTATTGATCTGCCAAGGGAGTAAAAGTTTATGTGCGCGATCAGCCACACACACTTTTGTGATGGTTGTAAAACATCCTCACACACAAGAGCGTAGCCCTGGGCGATATATCAAATATTGACTACATCTTTGTGGTGAGATTTTGCTGGCGATATAAAATTAAGAAAACTTTTTGAATGTCAGTATTATTTTAATGCCCTTTTTATTTACCCATTAAAATCCAGTAGTCTAATTTAACAATCCTTCTTCATCTGGCGACTTGTATGAGAGCATCAAATCATGTTTTAAAAGCATCCCTGATTTAAACTTCTGTAGCAAAAATGTCACTAGAGTTGATCATTTTAATTTACTTTGAATGTTTTTTTTTTTCACATCAAACTAAACTCCATACTCCATAATGACAAAGCAAAAACCAGATTTTTTATAACTTTGCAAATCTAGAAAAAAACGGAAAAATAGCAGTATAGTATATATTCAGACTCAGTACTTAGTTGAAGCACCTTTGGCAGCGATTACAGCCTCAAGTCTTTTTGGGTATGATGCGACAAGCTTTGCACACCCAGATTTGGGGATTTTCTGCCATTCTTCTCTGCAGATTCTCTCAAGCTCTGTCAGGTAGGATGGGGACCGTCGGTAGACAGCCATTTTCAGGTCTCTACAGAAATGTTTGATTAGGTTCAAGCCTGAGCTCTGGCTGGGTCACTCAAGGACATTCACAGAGTTATCCCTAAGCCACTCTTGTGTTGTCTTGGCTGTGTGCTTAGGGTCATTGTCCTGTTGGAAGGTGAACCTTCGGCCCAGTCTGAGGTCCTGAGCACTCTAGACCAGGTTTTCATTAAGGATACCTCTGTATTTTGCTGCGTTCAGCTTTCCAGTTTCAACCCTGACCAGCCCCTCAGTCCCTGCCGTTGAAAAACACCACCACCGCATTGATGCTACCACCACCATGCTTCACCGTTGGGATGGTATTGTGCAGGTGATGAGCGGTGCCTGGTTTCCTCCAGACATGACACTTGGAATTGAAGCCAAACAGTTCAATCTTCATTTCATCAGACCAGAGAATTTTGTTTCTCTAAGTCTGAGAGTCCTTTAGGTGCTTTTTTGCAAATTCCAAGCAGGCTTTCATGTGTCTTGCACTGAGGAGAGGCTTCCATCTGGCCACTCTGCCATAAAGCCCAGACTGATGGAATGTTGCAGTGATGGTGGTCCTTCTGCAAGTTTCTCCCATCTCCACACATGATCTCTGGAGCTCAACCAGAGTGACCATCGGGTTCTTGGTCACCTCTCTTACCAAGGTCCTTCTCCCCCGATTGCTCAGTTTGGCCGAGTGGCCAGCTCTAGGAAGAGTCCATTTAAGAATTATGGAGGCCACTGTGCTCTTGGGAACCTTCAATCCCGTCGAAAAAATATAGCCTTCCCTTCCCACTGTCTCGACACAATCCTGTCTCTGAGCTCTGCAGGCAGTTCCTTTGACCTCATGGCTTGGTTTTTGCTCTGATATGCATTTTCAGCTGTGAGACCTTATAGAGACAGGTGTGTTCCTTACCAAATCATGTCCAATCAATTGAATTTGCCACATGTGGACTCCAGTCAAAGTGTAGAAACAGCTCAAAGATGATCCTGAGAAATGGGATGCACCTTAATGTTAAATTTCAAGTGTCATAGCAAAGGGTCTGAATACTTATGTCAATGTGATATGTCTGTTTTTTCTTTTTAATAAATTTGCAAAGTTATCAAAAATCAGATTTTTGCTTTGTCATTATGGGGTATGGAGTGTAGATTGATGTGGAAAAAAATATAATTTAAAGAATTTTAGCATAAGGCTGCAACATAAAAAAATGTGAAAAAAATGAAGGTGTCTGAATACTTTATGAATGTGACAGACAGACAGACAGACAGACAGACAGTATGCACCCACATCCATACAAAAACGTGCCTGGAAACCAATATATGAAATTAGATGCCAGTAATGAATTGAGCATTCTCTAGCACTGACAGCACTTCCAGTGAATTAATTCAATAATGCCCTTGGTGTCTTGGTTGGATGGTTAGACCCTCTCAAGTGTCATTGTGGTGTTTTATCTGTCATGGACACCTTGGCCACCCCGATACCATATCAGGGCTAGAGACAGAAAGCATCCAATCCTGGCAGTCAACCATGCACTGACCATCACAATAAAAGAGCCTGTAAACGGGGGAAAGAGAGAAGGGATCAAATACAATTCCATGTCTTCAAAGCACACTGCAGAAACGGAAAAGCACGGTCTGGAGTTCAAAAGTCTGATAGGGAAAAGTTGTGATTTATTTTGGTGATTTATTTGATGACACCAAAATACTGTCCCTTGAGAAAGCTATTTGTTATAATTTCCATTAATCTCAATGGAAGCAGCTGATGCATGGCCACCTGGAAGTACGTGACCTGCATGCTGTCACTTTTACTAATAGGTACTCAATTCTGAAGAATTTTTTTTTAGCCAATCAGTTGAGCCGTAAATGCCATGTGACAAAACCCTTCTTATAGGGGAGCCTACATGCTTAGCTTAAAATAGCATAAAGCAGCGGTCCCATAGACATTCTATGGTGGTACACTGGCGATGAGACAGGAGGCCGTTCTTTTTGAATGGATGTCTATGGAGGAGATGCTTCAGTGTGCTGAATAAACTGCTTTAGTGAGGAAACAGCTCATCACTTAATGAACTGACTGCCTGTCCACTAAACAATCCTTTTGAAATGAAATATGTGTGGAGTTTACTACGATAAATTGATGTTTTATAAGAGAAGACACAGACACTTTTGTGACTGGTAGGTGTCAGTTTACGGCTCTCCTCATTCATTTGTATGGTATTTGCAAACGGTGACTTAACTGTCGTAATGCGCTAGTTGACCGTTAGGCTCTCTCCTATGATAGAACCGTGGAAGTTGTTATCTCAGTAATTAAAATAATCTCTGCATGTGACTAATCACTCTGGAGCTGCAGGAAAATTACATCATGACAATGGGAGGGTTGATGCAGAGTTTTTAAAATCAAATTTAAGACTTAAGACCTTTTTCAAGGCCTGAACAAATAAAATAAATACCGTATCCCCATACCAAAACAAACTAATACAATCTCAAAAGAAATCATGTATCACAGACTCTTACTTAAACAGGCAGGTGCATAGCATGGAATTTTTTACTTTAAAGGCACTTTAACTTTGAAATACACCGGGGACTCTTATTTTGAAATGTATGCGCTTCACTGCTTCTAGCTGCTCATTCAAACATATAAGGGATATAAAATGTGCACTATTACAATAATCTACAACATATTACAATATAAACAATTAAAAGTAAAATGTCATATTTCATCAACACTACATCATCATCTTCAACAGTTGATCTTTAGTGATGGCTTGTCATAAATTTCCGATATGGCCTAATGATTGAGAACTGCTCTGCAACAGCTGAAAACACTCACAAGCCCCCCCCCCCCCAATGTTGATGATTACAGCATTCCATTCAAGTCTTGATTTACGTTCTATTCAAATTTACGTTGTGGTTATTTTTATCCGTCATTAGTTGCTTTTGCATTATTTCGGCATTGAAAAGTACCTGTTCTAACAATCAAGGAGCTCGCTCTCTCTCTTCCTGTGTCTTTTCTGCCACAATACAAAAGAAGTGATATTGAAGATTGAGTAACTTTCCTTGTGTAAGTGCGTGAATGTTTATTTATCCAATGGAGGACTGTCGTAGAACACATGTCCACATGCTGCTTTCAGTGAGTAAAGAAATGCATCTAATAAAAACAGACAGTTGTGGCTCATTTTAATGCAAGAAAAAAGCTTGGTGAGAGAATCTGTGTGCGATGAAAACATTCACATTAGCTTGACATCTTGTCCGTTCTTCAGTAAAAGAAGAAGCTCATTGGTCACTTGATGAAAACACAAGTCCCTGCCTCAGTGACAGAATGATTTTTTCAAACAAAATGGATGTGTTTTTTTCAATCTATGAAGCTATTAACTCAGCAGGGAGTCCCGACAGTCAAGTGATTAACACCTCTCGCTGAGAGACGCTAATGAGCGATCATTGGAAAAATCGGCTTGTGAGATGCCACCTTTAGCAGTTTGAATCAGATTTATTTTCTCAGCGAATCACTGGGAGCGTGGCTTAAAAGCCCTGCGTTATGTTACAAATCTTGTTTTGTTTTTTCTTCGTGGTTACTATTGATTGAGATTGGAGTAGCACAATAAACTTCATCTGAGATTTCATTAAATTTGCACTCTTGTAGTCTCTGTGTCTTGGCCACAGTAAAGAAAGACTACGGTTTTTGTTTTTTTGTTTCCCATTTTATATTTATTTATTCTAAAGGGTAGTACTAAAAGAAAAAAAATATCTTTTATACATTCTGAAAAGGGTGGGAAAACTTATGAGACAAAAGGGGAATGCAAACATATGCACTCAACTATATACAGTATGTACTGTATATTAAACCCCTAATTAATGGGTTATCGGCTGTCTTCCTTTTCATCGGCTTTCTATCTCATTTCCAAACAACAATCTAAATCAAGCAATTCTGTAATTTGGCAACTAAATGTTTCTGTTTAGGAGCCAATGGCTCCAAAGTATGTTTTATTTATTTATTTATTTATTTTGTCTGGAGCCCTGCACCATCAGTAAAAAAAACAAACATTTAGATCCTGAGATTCTGATTTTTGTTCAGCCATTCTGGGAAGCATATAATGGTGAATTATATGATGAGTCATGCTATAACCTGCCTTTAAATCCACGTTTGGCTCTATATTGAGCAAAACAAGCTGAATTCTCTCTCTCTCTCTCTCTCTCTCTCTCTTTCTCTCACCCTCTCTCTCTCCCCCTCTCCCTCTCTCTCTCCCTGATCCAAGCATCCTTCTTTCCTCTTTATGTCACACTCCATTGCCTCTCTCACACAGATAAACATACACAGAGAAGTGTCTTTGTCTGTCTCTGTCTGTGTCTGTGTCCGTGGGGGAATAACAGACACGGAAAACTCCTGCCCCCCTCCCCTGCGTGTCGTCCCCATGCTGTCCTACTGCTGACCCACAGGCTGGAGATGACTTACAGATGAATACCAAAAAATATTCAGTCAAAAAAACGTGACAGCATCAGATTAAATGAAACAAGATTGCCTTAGAATTTAATTATTATAACAAAAATCAAGACTGTGTGAGATCATCAGAAGAACATGCTATCATGGCGCTTGCCCAAAGAAGCATTGTATTGCTCAGAGGTTGATCTTTCATAGCTCAGGAGAAGTAAGGGGCTTCTCATTAACTTTATGTCTTTAAGTATCAGCTTTGTCTCAGTTGTTTCTCCTAAAAGTCCTTATGAGGTATAAAAATAAAGAGCTAATGACATACACTAACACTATAGAGCTATAAAATGAATGTGGATAACAAAGCTTAGATCCTTTGATGAAAAGTGTTGAGTTCATACTGAAATCTTTGACTTATGATTGCAGACTTGGAATGCTCACAAATCTGAGCACAGTTTAAGACATTGTTGAGACCTCTTCTGAAACTCTAAAGGAGAAACATGCAGGATTAATGGGGTATTTTTGTCGAGAAAAAAATCTGAGAAGCAGGTGACTTGAATAAAATCTCCAAAGTCTCCAAGTCTCTCTTGCTCAGTTTAATCTCACAGCTGTGTTGCAGAAACAATTGAGGTCTTAAAGAGATCTCACTTTTGATTTTTCTTTCCTGAGTAATGCTACCAGACAACTTAAAAATTATTCCCAAAGCACTGTGTCTAAATACAACGTAGTCTATACATGAACGCAATATCCTTTTTAATTACAGAAAACACAGTTATACTCTGCAGTTGAAGAGAACATTAATACGAGCAGAAAACAGACCAAATGCTCACCTCTGCTGAGAAAGCTGCTCCACATTTTCACAAACGATAATGTGTTCAAATGATGACAGTCAGATTTAGTGTTCTTTGAAAAAAGAAAAGCGTGAAGATGAATCCAACAGATCGTGTGGTGCTTTGTGCAGTGCTACGGCTCCTCAGCAATGTGTATTATCATGTGTGTGACAATACTCTTTTAAGATAAATACCCATCCAAAGCTCCCAAGACACTCCTTCATTTCTCCTCTCAGTGAAAATCCCCAAGTCTCTGACAGCAGCAAACATGCAAACATACACACACACACACACACACACACAATTTGTGTATTCCTGTTGGTTTCGTGCATGTTTGAAAAACATTTGAAAACAAAACAAATACCATTTTCAAACAAAATTTTGATCTACTGAGTCTTAAAATGTCAAGTGGTGAATCTCTGAAGTAATAAGTAATACAATATTTTTCTTACACCTAGAATACACCTAGTCTACACATCTTAATCATTATAGAAATACAAATAAAAGTTTTTAAACATATTTTTCAAAGTGCATTTTTTGGGGGCTGGGTATGAATGAATAACAATTTCTCAATTTGATTCGATTCACATTTCACAAGCTCTCGGTTCGATTTGATTGCGATTTCAATTTAATTTGATTCGATTCTCATTAAAGGGATAGTTCACCCAAAAATGAAAATTCTCTCATCATTTACTCAACCTTATGATATTCCAGGTGTGTATGACTTTCTTTCTTCAGCAGAAAACATTTGAAGAAAAATATCTTCACTCAGTAGGTCCTTAAAATACAAGTGGATGGTGATCAGAGTTAAAAAGTACTTAAATATTTATCTTTTTCACACCAAAAGTGATCGTGTACCTTTAGAAGACATTCATTTAACAGCTGGAGTCGTATGGATGATGTTTATGCTAACTGTCTGTTGTTTTTGGAGCTTCAAATGTCAGATCACCATCCACTTACATTTTAAGGACCTACAGAGCTAAGATATTTTTCTAGTTTTCACCTAGGATATCATGAGGGTGAGTACATGATGAGAAAATTTTCATTTTGGGGTGAACTATCTCTTTGGGGTGAATAATGTTCATTTTGCTTACATACAGTATGAAGGAAATTCTTTCTCAGCAAATGTTGTAAACTATAAAGGGAATCTTCTAACTTAGTAAATTACAAAAATATTAAATAAAAAGGTCCAAATGCCTGTTTTGCCATTGTTCTTTCATTTGTTACATTCAAATGATATGTTTGGTAAGTTGAGCGAGTTAGTTCAGCAGATATGACATCTGCAAGACATTTTTACACAGCCACTGAAAACAGGCATAGAGGTCGATCTCAGGATATTAAGAAGTGTAGTTTCCCCAGCTGGAACACGTGACAGCCGGTACTTCTTTCTGTGTTTACGGACATGACGGAAATGATGTAATGATGAACGACATAAGCACACGATTTCACACCAAATCCGACTTGACAGCTCAATATACAAATCGTTGTAGGCTTACTGATGTGAATCGGGGTAAGGTAAGCTGTTTTGAACAGGTTTATTTTTTATTTATTTATTTTTTTTTTTAAACTCAATCGTGATAATGGCATTTTGTTCATTTTTAACCCAAAAAAATTTCAGTAGTGCAGCGTGTATTTTTAATAACTTTATAGATCCAGACTACAAAATGGGCATTACATCACTGAACCACCCACAAGCTAAAGGCCTTTGCTGATGCCATGTCTCACTGCAAGGGGCTTGTCACAAATCAGAGTGACTGGCAATCTGAAAAGGCCCGGGATGATCAGATGGACAGGCCCAGCCATTGGAGGTGACAAAATGAATGCAGAAGTGGCTTGCACAACCTGACACTTGTGAGTAAATGGCCATGGTGGCTTAGATAAATGTGTGAGTATATGTCACCAGATGAGCCCGTTACCCCACGGCTCAGAGAGCTTCAAGCAGCTGCCAAACAACATACTAACACAGCGTGTAACCCAATATATCAAACCAGGTTGGACTACACGAGCCACCAGTAATATTACACTGGGCTATCACAGTTACATCTAGTCATCGTTTCCAAAGGGCTAGCATCACCTGTTTGTGAGTGTGTTAATTAAAGAACAGTGAGGATATTCCACTGATGACCGCTGAATGAACAGTGATGGATATGATCTGCAATATCGATGATCTTTACTTTAGATACAAAACTCAAAACACAACTACTGTAGAATGAAAAATATGATGCACAATATATTGAATAAACATGTACCTGTACTGTTTATAGGCTCTGTTCCAAAACCTAGTAAGCTGCCTTGCTGTGTCTGTTGCCTACATAGGAAGCTACTGATTAGAAACACACTACCTATAGGCATGAATCAACAAAAAAAAAACTCCCCATGTGAAGTGCATGGTAGACTCCATTCATGATTTCAATACAGAGTTTAGTTTTAGCATGTTGCCAAGCTTGCAACGTACTCTGATACTCTAATAAGCACAAAATACTTAGCACACACAAATATTGGATAAAATATTACATTTTTAATTAGATTGAGCTATATTTTTTTTTTTAAGGAATAGTTTAACCATAAATGAACATTCTCTTATCATTTACTCACCCTCATGCTATCCCAGATGTGTATGACTTTCTTTCTTCAGCAGAACACAAAGGAAATAAATCACATAAAGGAAACATAAAAGTAATCCACATGACTCCAGTGTTTAAATCCATATCATCAGAAGCAATATACGAGGTGTGGGTGAGAAACAGAACAATATTTAAATCCTATTTTACTCTAAACCTCCACTTTAACTTTCACTTTCAGATGTGAAATTGAAACTGAAAAGGCACCACATGTGACTTTTAGATGTAAAAGTGAAAGTGGAGATTTAAAGTAAAAAAGGGCTTGAATATTGTTCTGTTTCTCACCCACGCCTCTTATATTGCTTCTGAAGATATGGATTTAAACACTGGAGTCATGTGGATTACTTTTATGTTTCCTTTACGTGATATTTGGAGCTACAAAGGTCTGATCACCATCCAGTTGCATTGTGAGAACCTACAGAGTGGAAATATTCTTCTAAAAATCTTTGTTTGGGTTCTGCTGAAGAAAGAAAGTCATACAGATCTGGGATGTCATGAGGGTGAGTAAATGATGAGAGAATTTTCCTTATGTCATTCTTACAGAAAATTGGCAACTATATTAAATTATAACTATATTATACTGTATATTGGTAACATTTTAATGTTTACATTTATTTAAATCACGAAAAAACTATATTGCAAAAGTTTTTCTCTAATAAGCTACACGTTGTCATATGAGTATTGAACAATACTGAATCAGGAAGTTCATTCAGTCAAGGATTGTAAGTCCGTGCAAATAATATTAATAATAATAATAATAATAATAACATATCCAGTACAAGAGCATCAAATAATCAAATCAATAAGCTGCCTAACAACTTAACAACTGCTCATAGACAAGTCTGCCGGCGCACGACAGAAAATTATTTATGTAATCATCCGGTGAAATGTAGCGGCAAAAGCCATTAAGCTTAAATCCATTGTTAATGAAATGTCACACCTTTGGAGTGGGTTCCTGCTGGGTTGCTCATTTACATTCCTCTCAGTCTCTTCTGTATCCGTGCTCTGGTCAGTCCAGCTCACTGAATAAGAAGTCACACATGAATATAGAAAGGGCCAGTCCTGTTGCTAACCAATCAATGAGCACCCATCAGAAGCAACAATTACTCAAGGAAATAATAATGTGACGTCTGTTCTCTTGTATAAGGTCAATGTCGTGGCCAGCGTTCGTTGCAACATCCAGCATGTGGCATGATGTAATGGACTGTAATTAGGTGATACATGTTCTATGGTTTCAGATACATGTAAATAATATATTGTCACTGTTATACAGTTTATATGAATGAATGGATGAATGGAAGCGTGTTAAGATGTGGAAAATAAAAGACTTTAGAGCTGGTGTAAGAGCCGAACAACAATGTAACTGACTTTGTTACAACGTAACCTACCCACAAGCAAACATGATGCATCGCAGTATTTGTTTACAAGTCTTCCTACTTGCTTTGAGAGCTTATTTGAACAACCAAAGTATTTATGCCATCATGAGCTGGCTTTGATGAAACAGCCAGGGGTTATTTAAATACATTACAAATAAAATCCCAATAACTAAATGCACACATACGATTACGATATGTAAATAAAATAATTTTATTTTAGTGCACTGAGAAAATAAAGTGCCTATAATAGCTTTGAAGTGGCACAAATTACAGTACTGTGCAAAAGTCTTAGGCACATAAGATGCTTCACAAAACATTTGTCTAAAGATGGTTATTTATATCTTCAGCTTTAGTGTGTCAATAAGAGATATACTTTTTAGACTCCCAAACATTACTTTTGCAAATAGAATAGAATAGAAGAACAGGGTGCCCTGCAAGAGATGGCATGGTCCACACAGAGCCCCCCACTGAATATTGAGTCAGTCTGGGATTATAAGAAGAAGATAGATAGCCTAAATAGATTGAAGAACTGTGGTGAATTCTCCAAGAAGCTTGGAACATCCCATCTGCCAACAACCAAGAAAAAGTGTCCAGGTGTACCTAGAAGAATTGGTGCAATTTTAAAGGCAAAGGTGATCACACCAAATATTGATTTAGCTTTTTTTTTTTTTTAAGTTTACTGGCCTTTGTATGATGTTAATTGATAAATGAAAACTATTTATGGCATTATTTTTGAAGATATCCTCACTATACAACATTTTCCCCCAAGTGCCTAAAACTTTTGCACAGTACTGTATGTCAGTCTAGCCAGACTGATTTGATGTTTTAAAATAGTTTTCTGTGAAAACATGCGAAACAAATTTTATTTGTGTATTTAAATTGTGTTTTTAGATGCCAACTTGCTTGGTAGGCAAACAAAGTAGCATATCTCTAAAAAGTATGTTGTGGTATAATGATTAGTGCAAATATCAGAAGAATAGGAAAAGAGAACAAAAAAGGGAAGAAAATCCAAATCCAAATATCTTTTATTTACATCTAAACATATGGGTCCATTTTTTAAATTCAAATTGTGGGTAAAGGCTATTATTCAAACTAATTTCATATCCAAGAACAAGTCACGGCACATTCAAAGAAAAGCTGCACAAAACTAATCCCAGGATACTTATTTTACAATGCAGAGCATCAGGTCACAGAGGCAAATGAAGATACGGTACCTGCTGAATTTAAACTAAACAGAAAGCAAGTAAACCCCTGCTGCACACTGTAAATGCTTACAGCAGTGAATAACTAAGGGTGTGTATATAGAAGCCTTTATTAGAAGCCTTTATTTTTGTCACACATTATACATAAGTTTTTGCATATATACAGTTGTGCTCAAAAGTTTGCATACCCTGGCAGAAACTGTGAAACTTTGGCATTGATTTTGAAAATATAACTGATCATGCAATAAAACTATAGTGATAGTGATCATATGAAGCAATTTATTATCACATAGTTGTCTGGCTCCTTTTTAAATCATAATGATAACAGAAATCACCCAAAAGGCCCTGATCAAAAGTTTACATACCCTTGAATGTTTGGCCTTGTTACAGACACACAAGGTGACACACACAGGTTTAAATGACAATTAAAGGTTAATTTCCCACACCTGTGGCTTTTTAAATTGCAATTAGTGTCTGTATATAAATAATCAATGAGTTTGTTAGCTCTCACGTGGATGCACTGAGCAGGCTAGATACTGAGCGATGGGGAGCAGAAAAGAACTGTCAAAAGACCTGCGTAACAAGGTAATGCAACTTTATAAATATGGAAAAGGATATAAAAAGATATCCAAAGCCTTGAAAATGCCAGTCAGTACTGTTCAATCACTTATTAAGAAGTGGAAAAATCGGGGATCTCTTGATTCCAAGCCAAGGTCAGGTAGACCAAGAAAGATTTCAGCCACAACTGCCAGAAGAATTGTTCAGGATACAAATAAAAACCCACAGGTAACCTCAGGAGAAATACAGGCTGCTCTGGATAAAGACGGTGTGGTTGTTTCAAGGAGCACAATACGACGATACTTGAACAAAAATTAGCTGCATGGTCGAGATGCCAGAAAGAAGCCTTTACTGCACCAATGCCACAAAAAAGCCTGGTTACAATATGCCCAACAACACCTTGACACGCCTTTGGAGTGACGAGACCAAAACAGAGCTTTATGGTCACAACCATAAGCACTATGTTTGGAGAGGGGTCAACAAGGCCTATAGTGAAAAGAATACCATCCCCACTGTGAAGCATGTTGGTGGCTCACTGATGTTTTGGGGGTGTGTGAGCTCTAAAGGCACAGGGAATCTTGTGAAAATTGATGGCAAGATGAATGCAGCATGTTATCAGAAAATACTGGCAGACAATTTGCATTCTTCTGCACGAAAGCTGCGCATGAGACGCTCTTGGACTTTCCATCACGACAATGACCCTAAGCACAAGGCCAAATTGACCCTCCAGTGGTTACAGCAGAAAAAGGTGAAGGTTCTGGAGTGGCCATCACAGTTTCCTGACCTTAATATCATCGAGCCACTCTGGGGAGATCTCAAACGTGCGGTTCATGCAAGACGACCAAAGACTTTGCATGACCTGGAGGCATTTTGCCAAAACGAATGGGCAGCTATACCACCTGCAAGAATTTGGGGCCTCATAGACAACTATTACAAAAGACTGCACACTGTCATTGATGCTAAAGGGGGCAATACACAGTATTAAGAACTAAGGGTATGTAGACTTTTGAACAGGGGTTATTTCATTTTTTTCCATTGTTACCATGTTTTGTTTTATGATTGTGCCATTCTGTTATAACCTACAGCTGAATATGAATCCCATAAGAAATAAATGTATTTTGCCTGCTCACTCATGTTTTCTTTAAAAATGGTACATATATTACCAATTCTCCAAGGGTATGCAAACTTTTGAGCACAACTGTACAGTAAAATTTCTTTTTTCCACATAACCCAGCTAAGCTGGGGTCAGAGTGCAGGGTCAGCCATGATACGGCACCCCTGGAGCAGATAGGGAGGGTCAACGGCCTTGCTCAAGGGCCCAACAGTGGCATCTTGGCAGTGCTGGGGCTTGAACCTCTGACCTTCTGGTCAGTACCCAGAGCCCAGTAACCCATGCTTTTATTCATGTTGGTTTCATTTTGAAAAATGTTTATACCATTTTCAACAACATTTTTGATTTAATGACTACATGATTAAATGAAAAACAAAAATGTAATCAAGTAAAACATGAAAAAATATTTTCCTCTCACCTTGAATATGAGTGTTCATTTCAGTTTCCAAAGTTTTGGACACTTAAAAACCACAATCAAACTTGCCATGTTTTAAAAGGGTCAAATTATCTAAAGTTTTTAGACATTTGTAAACATTGCTGCAAACTGGTCTCATAGAATAATCGTTACTCTATATACATTTATGCAAACTGACTTGTACTTGCTGCTTTCTACGTTTCGCTGCAGTTTCCTGGTGAAATGAACACTACAAGGACTACAACAGCTGTGGGGTTTAATCATTATCACACAAATCACGAGTACAATTACTAATTATGACTTTATAAACACTTATTTTTCACACTATTACTCACCCCCAGCTATGTTATGATATTAAAACACTTTTACTTAACGCATGATTTGAAAAACGAAACATTTTAACACCTGTATTACAGATCCACCTACGTATACACACTTATTCCTATGTCTTTAGCTTGCTTGGTACAGTAGGACTCCTTTACACCTGCCATTAACATGTGCTTTCTTTGATCGGATCACAATCGGACTGAACAAGCCAAGTGTAAATGCACCCAAGGTTCTCATTCACTTTCTGTGTGTGCACATGTTCTGCGAACATTTTCACACAGAAATCATGATTTGTGAACAAGTTAGCATTTAAATTGAATTTTAAATTAGAATAAAATACAGAATAAACCATTTGAATTCAAAGTGCTGAAATCTCTCATTTAAAACATTAGAACAAGGATAAAATGTATGTGCATATGTCCCTGTTCAGAATTTAGAGTGATAACTTTTTCTGTGCACCTAAGCATGCAACCTGTACGCAATTATTAGTGAACGTGACTTTAATTTGTGAACTGAAGCATTGTGATTGGATCATTTAAACCACATTTGGAGGTGGTCAGGGACGAGTTCTGACAAAATTGACGGAGCTGTAAATGCAAATGCACTATCGTAAATCTGCAAACAACTTCGTATGTAATATGTAAACGTAATTTTCCATTTTGTGCAAGTAAGGGAGAGGTGCACTGGAATGCAAGGTGTAAATTCAATCCTGCTAAAGAATATTTAGATACTTGAATACAAATTGGCATGTTAACGGTGGGTGCCTTTATGTGTTTGCGGTAAACAGTCATGAAGAGAGCATCCAGAGCGATATGTTCTCACAGCTGGATTCTGGGTGCATAATTTTCCCACGAGATTGGGCCGCTGTCAGGCCAGTGTGTGAAATCACTGCATCACACCCTACTGCTCTTAACGGTGTAAATCTTTCAATAGACACCATTAAAGTTTCATTCTGGATATGGTCGTACCTCTCGTACATACCATGAGTCATCAACAGAGTCTTCATCACTGTGAGGCAATCACATTTCCCCAGACGACTACCCAAATTATTTATGAAATGTATTCAATAAACATGCTGTATAATTCAAGCAGTACTTCACTGAAGGATGTATTTACTCTCTCCAGTAAAAAGACACTTATGAGGACATTTGGTTGCACTATGGATACAACCACAACACAAGTCAAAGTGCCCAATTCTAATTTTCTGCTCAAATCAGATTTGGTTCAGAGGTTGTTCACATGACCTTTCAAATGTGGCCCATATCGAACACCCATAAAACCCAAGGATGAATATCATAACATCATTACCAAATTTCATGATATCATATTATGTTATTATTATATGAAATTAGAAGAACTTTGGACTTTCAGTCTTAAATCTATGAATTAGCATTAACAGTTTAACTTCAAGTCACTGTTCAAGGCATTTGAGAAATAAACTCACTTTCTAAACTACACTCAATATATTTGTTTAAAACAAATATATTTTTGCACATTTCTGTGTAATACTTTGGAGGGCCAAAGTACTTAAAATTAAATAAATACTGAAATATATAAATACATGATTAAATACGTAATAAAACTGTTGAAAAAAAAGAAATAATTAAATTAATCATTAAATCACAAAATAAATAAGACACAAAGCTTGTGCTTTAAAGACAAATCTACCCAAATGTAATGCTAAAATGAAATGAACAAAATAGTGCTAAAATTAAACACAAGGGAAATTTGTTGTTTATTTAGTAATTTAATAATTAAAGTTTAAAAAAAAAAAAATGTATTTAGTCTAAATATTTATTTAACTTATTTTTGCTGTTCACACAGTCATCCAGAAACTGATCTGCATCACATGTGAGGGAAAAGAAAATCAGATCTGTGCCACATTTAACTGCCACATTCAAACTGTGAATACTGGTTTAATTTTAGGTACTTCAGAGGGAGTATGAGTAGACAGGTGTGGGCTATTAAGAGGAAAATGTAAGTTTTTGGGGGAAATTAAGAGGAAATCATCCACATGAGCACCATGGCTCAAAGTGTCAGAGCCTGTGTGTTAACCACCAGGCAATGGATCTGACAGTCTACATCATGTTTAACAATATTAAAGCAACTAGCCTGATTTAAAACATTATCATCATTCACCTGCAATTAAATCACATGAGTTTGTTTATAGGCTGTATGGACAAAATGCCCCTTTAGAATCTTTCAAGATGATAACACTGACATCTAGTGGTCACTGTTGCTCTGATCAAAACAAGAGAAAAACACGCACACATCTGTACGCTCACTCACACACAGGCGCATATGCAGTGGCTCCAAAAATTATTTGAACACTTAAACCACACTTAAAAATGTGAATGAATGTTTTTGCATTATATTACAAAAATGTCAAATCAAATGGCATTTAATTTAAAGAAAAATAGGCTAGCGCAAACACATTTTCAAGCAAAATATTTCAAAAGGAATGTGTTAGGTTTCAAATGATAAAACAATAGATAGCTGTCATGCAAAATTAAGACAAAAAAGTATTTGGACACTTTATGGTTGCCAAATGTTAGTGGGATATGTCCATAGTAAATGTGCTAAACTAAACATGTGGTTTCTCTACAAAGACACCAGCATGAACTTGAGGAATCTGACTTCATACATCCACTAAAAATCACAATGGGACCATTTGGCTAAAAATAATTGCAAAAATGGCTCAGAAAACCTCTAGCATTATTTGCATATCAAGAACGACACTCGATTTGATATCTACTGAAACAACATTAATACACTTTTAAGTGTGAATTTAGAATCCAAAGGTCAAGAATGAAATCAAAATTCAAGATTTGGGGAGACCAATTGAAAAACTGCAACAATTTGTCATTGAAAAAAACTTTGTTGATGTCTATGGCAGATATAGCCGTTTCCAAAGTGTCCACTTTTATGGGGCCATGGTAAATGCACACACACACACACACACACACACACACACACACACACACACACACACACACACACACACACACACACAAGTTGGTGCAGCTATCATTATGAGGACTCTCCATAGACATAATGATTTTTATACTGTATGAACTATAGATTCTATCCCCTAACCCTAACCCTGCCCCTAAACCTAACCCTCACAAAAAACTTTCTGCATTTTAACAAGAAAAAAAACAATGTTTAATATGTTTTTCAAACGATTTGAATTATGGGGACACTAGAAATGTCCTCATAAACCACATTTATAGCATAATACCCTTGTAATTACCAGTTTGTAACCTAAAAAAAAATGTCCTCGTAAACCACCCAAACCCGCCCACGTGCACACACGCGCGCACACAGTGAGTACCAAGCATTCCAGTATATAAAGAATAAATAAATTGCCACGTTTGCAGAAATAGTCTTAATAATCCATCAAAGTCAGTGCACCGATGTGAGGAGTGAACTGCTCAGTTTCCCCAAGTGGCCTGAACAGTTTGAGCAGACCTGATCTACTGTCAGTCAACAGGACATGGTAAAGCTCGGCATATCCTCCCTGCTGTAATTACATATGTCCGGCTCAGACTACACCAAATAATGGGCAGCCTGCTTAAAGATTCAGAGCCAACGATACTGCCTGCAGACTCAAACTGATTCAACCACAATCACAAGCACTTCATATCGACACACACATTTTTTCACATACACACACATTATGAGTTCCTTACCAACAAATAAAGTGAGTGAAAAAGACATTTATTTTGCATGCACATCAAAGTTTGGCTTTTGTCATTTAAATTTGCATTGTCATAACTTAAAGGCCTTTAAAATACGAAAGCTTGTATTACTTGCTCTTTGACAGATGTGACACAAGTGACACTTATAATTAACACATACCATTTGCTGAATATTTCAATACATCTCGCATTTCTGTGTGAATAAATTCAACATGTTTTGCTAAGACTGACAGACACAGGGAGACCTGGGTAGCTCAGTAAATATTCTCCTAAGCAACCAAACTGGCCCAGCTGGTTAGAGTCACATGGGGTAACCTCCTTGTGGTCGCAATTAGTGGTTCTCGCTCTCAATGGGGCGGGTGGTAAATTGTGCGTGGATCGCGGAGAGTAGCATGAGCCTCCACATACTGTGAGTCTCCGCGTTGTCATGCACTACGAGCCACGTGATAAGAAGCTCGGATTGATGGTCTCAGAAGCGGAGGCAACTGAGACTTGTCCTCTGCCACCCAGATTGAGGTGAGTAACCCCGCCACCACGAGGACCTACTATGTAGTGGGAATTGGGCATTCCAAATTGGGAGAAAAGTAGATTTAAAAAAAAAAAAAAAAAAAAAAAACCCTGACAGACACAAACATGCAGTCCCCGTCCTAAAGGCTAGCATGCAAAATGATGACAGAAAACATTTAAACTATTTCGTCAGTAATTTATATATTATTTTTATATAGGAGAATTTTTGAAGTATCTTCACACAGATCTATTCTATAAAAGGACACTTCATAATGGCCATGGCTGTCATGCTTAAAAAAGGATAAAAAAAAATCCCTATGAAAGTATTATAAAAGTAGTCAAAATTACTTTTGCGCTATATCCCAAGTCTTTTGAAGCCACATGATAGCTTTGTGTGAGGAACAGATCAAAATATATGTTGGCTATTTTTGATCGTATGGCTATAGAAGACACGGAATTCAGCGCACAAATCTATAAACTACTGTGACAAGGAGGAGGGCGGGGCCGAGGCCTAATCAGCCGAGGAGAGGGATAAATGCAGCTGGATGCAGCAGCTGCTTGTGGCTCTCTCTCTCGAACTGCCGCATTTGTAGTCACGGCCCGGCCCCGCCCTCCTCCTCATCACAACTACTTTTATGTTGCTATTTTGTACTTTGTGTTTCCCGGGTCCCGGAAGAGAGAGAGAGAGAGAGAGAGAGCAAGAGAGAGAGAGATACACATGAAAACACGAGGTCTCTCACTACCAGTCACCTCTGCATGAGCAGCAGCTGTTTAGGGCAGATTAAACAGCATCTCTGCTTTTCACACATTTATATAGGTTTAAAAAAAAATCTAAATAATCACCCTTAAATATACACCATTCACACTCAGTCATGCAAGTGCTGACATACATAACACCAGCGAAACATACAGTATAAGCCAACAAGCAAGTTAAAAATGTACTAAGGCACACAGACAAACTATGCAATGAACTTACATTTTCAGTACATTATAAATGACAAGCTCCTCTTCTGGTAAGAGATATGGTGGTCACGGAAACACACTGGAGCTTAAAATTCCTCATTTGAGGGCTTAATCTTATCCTTTAAGCACACATATCGGTAATAACCATGTTCACTTCTGAAAAATTTAGGTAGTGAGCTTATAGCCTCTATTGTCAGATATTCACATCTAATTTTTATTTTTGTCAAAAATAGCTGACACCAAACAGGTTAAACTGTCGCCATTCATGTTTTTTGTTTACAGCCGCAAGACGCTAAAATGTTGCTATGGTACTTACGACTTTAACCATCTCAAGTTCGGGAGTGACTCCTGTATTTGTTGTCACATCTAAAACTTTGCATTGTGTATGTGTAATTTACACATATCCATTAGGCCTACGTCTAGTAGTGTAGGGTGACATCATGGTAGAAGAAAATATATCTGGGATTCTTCGTATGGAAAGTACACAGACTATTTTACCAGCATGCAGAGACTTATGAAATTCATTATGACGTTCTTGACTTTCTAATAGTGCAATAAGCTCTTTAACCTGAATAAAAATTTCCATTTTGCTTCAGCCATTCCCACATCAGAGTCACAAAAGACACAAACACTCACACAATTTTCCCATGGAGTCCTGCACAGTACGCCTGTATAATATCTGCAGCCTGTATGCTACTTTTCCACCAATCTAGTGAAGGTTTGGTCACCACCAGTCTAACACTGTGCTGGCAACCAGAATCTCACCGCCTTTCCAGCACCAACTTCTCATGGCTCTTCGGTCCATCTTTCATCAAGGCAACCCAAACTGTTTCCCTGGTAACGCACAAAACAACTCCATGTTTGTATAAATACGGAGGTAACCTAGCATGCATCTGGATCCAGCTTCAAGATGTCATTAAGATTTCATCCGCCAACTTAG
Organism: Myxocyprinus asiaticus; assembly: GCF_019703515.2. Taxonomy (NCBI): domain Eukaryota; kingdom Metazoa; phylum Chordata; class Actinopteri; order Cypriniformes; family Catostomidae; genus Myxocyprinus; species Myxocyprinus asiaticus. The sequence continues at coordinate 43,384,657 of NC_059354.1, forward strand.
CCATTAATACAGGTACATCTTTGTTTTTTTTTCTCAACAGCGCAAATAGCTTTGTTCCGCCCACAACCCAGACTGTGGACACACTGATAAATTGTCACTTACTGGTAAAATGTACATGCTGCCAATCACACCAGTTACTTATGCCAGCACCACTATGGGAGTGTTAACCAGACACACTATTCTTGAGAGTCCTTGTGAGAATGTTGCATTATTCATCAGAGACCAAATCATTAAAGACGTTGACAGTAGGGGTGTAACAGTTCAAATTTCTCACGGTTCAGTTCATATCACAGTCTTAGGGTCATGATTCGGTTCGGTATTTGTTTTTGTTTTTTTATCTTCAGAAAAAAATATACAGTATATTACTGCCAAATCCAAAGTAAGAATACTCTTTTTGATAACAAACACTTCAACTGGTTTGCCCTTACTAAAAATCACCATGGCTATACTACATTAACCATAGTTTAACCATGGTATTTGTTGTTAATTACAGTGACCACAAAATAAACATGGTTAGTGTCATGGTTACTACAATATTAGCTACTTTAGTAAAGTCGTGGCTACTATATGGAAACTACAGCATTACTGTTGTAAAACCATGATTGGTTGTATCAAAAACATTATTTCTGCCAAAAAAAATATGGTGACAGAAGCTATTGTTACTTTAGTCATGGTTACTACAATATTACTATAGTAAAACCATGGTTACTATATGGATCCTCTAGTATTACTGCATAAAACAATGGTTAATCATATCAAAACCATGATTTCTGCTAAGAAAACCATGGTGACAACAGTCACAGCAGGTTATTACAGTCATGGTTGCTACAATATTACTTTTGTAAAACCATGGACAATGGTTAACATTCATTAGAGTTCTTAGCGGAAAAAAAAAACACTTCTCTAATTACTAAATCTACATTTTAACATAATACCTGCATTATTATGTTACAAGCATCAACATAAAGTGCATTTAACATTAGGAAGCTGAAAATAGATACGAGAAGGGATGTTGTAATGCGACTCAATATTTTAATTACAGTTGAAATCAGAAGTTTACATACACCTTAGCCAAATACATTTAAAGTCAGTTTTTCAAAATTCCTGACATTTAATCGTAGAAAACATTCCTTGTCTTAGGTCAGTTAGGATCACTACTTTATTTTAAGAATGTGAAATGTCAGAATAATCGTAGAGAGAATGATTTACTTCAGCTTTTCTTTCTTTCATCACATTCCAGTGGGTCAGAAGTTTACATACACTTTGTTAGTATCTGGTAGCATTGCCTTTAAATTGTTTAACTTGGATCAAACTTTTTGGGTAGCCTTCCACAAACTTCTCACAATAAGAATTTTGGCCCATTCCTCCAGACAGAACTGATGTAACTGAGTCAGGTTTGTAGGCCTCTTTGCTCACACATGCTTTTTCAGTTCTGCCCACAAATTTTCTATCGGATTGAGGTCAGGGCTTTGTGATGGCCACTCCAATACCTTGACTTTGTTGTCCTTAAGCCATTTTGCCACAACTTGAGGTATGCTTGGTGTCATTGTCCATTTGGAAGACACATTTGCGACCAAACTTTAACTTCCTGGATGATGTCTTGAGATGTTGCTTCAATATATCCACATCATTTTTCTTCCTCATGATCCCATCTATTCTGTGAAGTGCACCAGTCCCTCCAGCAGCAAAGCACCCCCACAACATGATGCTGCCACCCCCATGCTTCACGGTTGGAATGGTGTTCTTCGGCTTGCAAGCCTCACCCTTTTTCCTTCAAACATAACAATGGTCATTATGGCCAAACAGTTCAATTTTTTTTTTTTCATCAGACCAGAGGGCATTTCTCCAAGAAGTAAGATTTGCACTTGCAAACTGTAATCGGGCTTTTTTATGGTGGTTTTGGAGCAGTGTCTTCTTCCTTGCTGAGCAGCCTTTCAGGTTATGTCGATGGATACTGTGGATATAGATACTTGTCTACCTATTTCCTCCAGCATCTTCAAAAGGTACTTTGCTGTTGTTCTGGGATTGATTTGCACTTTTTGCACCAAACTACGTTCATCTCTAGGAGACACAATGCGTCTCCTTCCTGAGCAGTATGATGGCTGGGTGGTCCCATGGTGTTTGTACTTGTGTACTATTGTTTGTACAGATGAACATGGTACCTTCAGGCATTTGGAAATTGCTCCCAAGGATGAACCAGACTTGTGGAGGTCGACAATTTTTTTCTGAGGTCTTGGTTGATTTCTTTTGATCTTCCCATGAGTTTGAAGGTAGGCCTTAAAATACATCCACAGGTACACCTTCAATTGACTCCAATTAGCCTATTAGAAGCTAAATTAGGCTTGACATAATTTTCTGGAATTTTCCAAGCTGTTTAAAGGCACAGTTAACTTAGTGAATGTAAACTTCTGACCCACTGGAATTATGATATAGTCAATTAAACGTGAAACAATCTGTCTGTAAACAATTATTGGAAAAATTACTTGTGTCATGCACAGAGTAGATGTCCTAAACCACTTGCCAAAGCTATAGTTTGCTAATATGAAATCTGTGGAGTGGTTAAAAAATTAGTTTTAATAACTTCAACCTAAGTGTATGTAAACTTCTAACTTCAACTGTATTTGCGGAAATCCCACATCTTTATCAACGGAGCAGGGCAACATAACTTTGGCAATGAATACCCCAAGCGCTTGAGTTATTGTGTCATGTCTGTCCAAACTAGAACTGAGTGCCTGCTTTAAAACGGAAGGGAATGCATACAGTTTTGGGCTCACCTACGGCTCTATGCACGCCGTGTGCTATCTGTCCTTGGGTGATGTCGGCGTAAATAGCTAATCATATATCGATGTAGTATTCGGCACTCACATCAAGCAATGTCTGCAAACAGTGCCTGTTTTATAAAGGTTTTTTAAACCATCACTGTTGTAATTGACTGCAAAAAAAAAAAAAAATTCCCAGATGGGAGACTTGAATGACGCAAGGGTTTCTCTGTCTGCGGCTTGTTTTCTCCCCCTGCTATTTTAAACTACACACCAACGCGTGCAGAACTGTGATGTCATCAACTGATTTAACATACTAATGGGAAAGCTGTTCTCTGTAGAAAGTGGACCCACGTGAAACACAGGCTGAGCTTATCCATTAGTGGAGGTTGTAACTGTGCCTGTTTATTTGACGCTTTATTTTCTTCGCCAAACCTTGTGCTCCAGATGCATCTTGAAACCTGACATGAACCACTGTACAAATGCTTACCAAACTGCGAGTTGCGAACCATACAGTTCGTTTTTTTTTTTTTTTTCAGAGAACGGTTACATCCCTAGGTGACAGGTTGTTGAGGACACACGTCACCAGGGTCAAAAATTAACCAGCACTTGGAGCAACAATGCAACAGAAAGTGACTGAAATGCGCCCGGCACTACTTGTTTTTTTTTTTTTTAAATGCAAAATATACTCTTCCGTGAATTGAACACAGGTATCCTTACCACTAACTGTGTAACCCCTCAGTTATCAATTACATCAATATCAATTGTCTGGGGTTCTTCATTTTGTAACTTCATTGTGCTATTTAAATGCATCTTAAATTTTTTATTGTATTTGATTATATTATTGGTACACAATTAAGAACTTTTTGACAATCTGAATAATTAAAAGACTACTTGAATAATGACTTGGGCTAATAAGGGCCTCACAGCTCAAGAACCCTGGTAGCCAGAAATCCTGGGACACTGGCCCCATTTTCCTGGGCCATAATCCATCTTTGGTAACTGCAACAATTGTTCAGATTAATATTTTGTATTTTATTTTTTCAGTTAATTAATTTAATTGAAGTATTAATTTAGGTAAAAAATTCCCTTATAAAAGGTAACACATGCCCTTGAAAAACAATTCCAAAGGGCAAATATTACACCTTAAAAAAAAAAGTTTTTTTAATTCATTATATATTTTCTCCAATTTTCTCCCCAATTTGTAATGCCCAATTCCCAATGCGCTCTAAGTCCTCGTGGTGGCGTAGTGACCCACCTCAGTCCAGGTGGCAGAGGACAAATCTCAGTTGCCACCGTGTCTGAGACCGTCAATCTGCGCATCTTATCACGTGGCTTGTTGAGCACATTAACGCGTGTGGAGGCTCACGCTATTCTACGTGGCATCCATGCACAACTCACCATGTGCCCCACCGAGAGCGAGAACTACATTATAGCGACCACGAGGAGGTTACTCCATGTGACTCTACCCAACCTAGCAACAGGGCCAATTTGGTTGCTTGGGAGACCTGGCTGGAGTCACTCAGTATGCCCTGGATTCAAACTCGTGACTCCAGGGGTGGTAGTCTGCATCTTTACTCACTGAGCTACCCAGGCCCCCCCAAAAAGGGTCATTTCTCATGTCAGGACTAAGCAAGACTTTGAAGCAAAGATAGTTTACCACAGTGGCGGTACACCATTGTGCTTCTGAGCAAAATTGTCCCTGCTATTAGATTGCTGTAAGTGTGCTTCTTGCTTTGCTAAATGGCTTCTTGCTGTTGAAAATAAATTACTAAAAACGCCTTAAAAATGCCTTGAGAAATTATAACCCAGGCATCTGAGTCAAATGCTAACTCAGGATGCATTACCATCATAGCTGTTTACGCCTGCACAGAGATCATTTCAAGGCATAGAGTAGAAACACAGAGGGATTCTCTCCCCTGGTGAGGGGATGACGGTGGTCTTCTTAGGCCGAAATGTCTTACCTTGACTAGCACTGCTAAGAGGAGCAGGGGCCGTGCTGACACTCGCTGCAGGCAGCTCTCCGTTATTCAACTGTTTGACCCTTTTGAGGTGTGACTTGCCGTTGTAGTGGACCTGTGCCTGCGCAGCCGAGTGTAGCTGGATGTTGCAGACTTCACAGAGGGAGTAGAGCACCTTCTTCTTCTCCTGCTGTAGCTGCATGTCAGGGAACACGAGAAGCAGCTGTCCATTTTCAATCACCTGGGTGGGGCTCAAGGGAGTCTTCATACCTGCGAGAGAGAGCAAAGGAATTAGAAGCGTTGAAAGTGTAACACTAGGCGGCCTTGAGAAATGTAATGCATTTTTAAAAATATTGCTTTGCTAACTCATATCAGAAATGCAATAACTTTGCCAACCTTAAAATAATAAAACGAAAATAAAAAACGAAATATTCTGCCGAAAAAATTGTGAAAACACTAAAACTAATTTAAAACAGTCACAGTGAAAACTAATGTAAACAAAATTGAAAGAACAAATTGAAAATAATCTTAAGAATTAAAAACTATAACAACCCTGACCTAGATTGCACTCTGGTGACTCACATTTCGAATTCAGCATCACCCCACACAGAGCTTTGGAAACAGGTGGAGAGAGTTTACATCTTAAAACCACCGAGGCCGTGTGTGAGCATGGATGTCTAGAGCACTTGTGTGGGCAACATGGATGGCTGAATGTTCTCCTCTCCATGTGTGCTGACTCCTCCCCCTGTATGCTCAAGCCAAGCTTCCCCACTTGTGGAGCGGGCATAGAGCTGCGGACTGACCTCCTGTGCCCATCTGTTGCCTTTGCAAAGAGACCCGACTCACATGTCTTGAGCCCATGGGTCTTACACAACCGAGGAGGATGGTGTCAGCTCAGAGAGGACAGAGTAAGCCCAGCAAATGCTCTGGTGGTCGTGATTTTGCCAAGTAGCACATGTTCCTTAATCAATATTCCTGTTTGTCGTTGAACAGCATTCCTATTAACCAATCAGATTTTAGGCATAGGGCAAGGATTAGATGCTTCTAAACTATCTCTGATTTTAGGGGCAGGTTATGGTTTTGGCTATAGTTAGGGGTAGAGTTAGGGTTAGGACTATGTTTCTTTAAGAGGAATGTTGTTCTAGGCAGGGTTATTATAGATTTGTTTAACGAAGAAGACTTGTAAATGTTTAAAATTGTATAATCTAATGTGTAGCAAAAAATAAAATTTATTTGTGTCATTTTAAAGCTGAAATGTGTACTTTCCGCGTCACCAGTGTCATCAAACGGAATCACAAAAATAATTACTAAAGTTTTAAAACATTTTTTTTTTTTTTTTTTGGACACTGGGAGGTCTTTGAAAGAGTGAATAAATTACATAAAGCCCTAAGTGTGAGTCACAACCCTTCCCACCCCACCACTGAACTCACAAGCACTGTAATTGAATAGCTGGCGTAATGGATAGCTACAGAGGAGAATGGTGCGCTCTGGGAAACAGGACTTATAAAATGTTTTTAATCTGAATTTTGCAAAAAACACAAATCTAGTCAGTCTGCACTAATGTCATGGCTGGATGCTTCCTGGGCTGGATGACAGTCGATAAAGGAGCATAAAGATACCAACCGCGTCAGCTGTACCTTTTAGGGGGCTTGCAGTGGATATAATATTCATTGCTGTGCTGCATACGTGTGTGTATACAGTATGTGTGTTAGAGAAAGATTTTGAGATAGGACTAGGGGTGGATTTATGAAAGAGACCAGGGCACTAGTAGGGTGAATCTTAAGAAAGCTTTTCTAGGTCACATTTCTTGCCAAAATCACAAAAAAAGACCATTAAGGTATTTTGAAATTAATCTAATAATATTCATTATTGTCTTGATTATAAAGCATAATGAACAGACACTACATTTTCCCCGCAAATTACCGTAATGCAGCCGGACATTTTACTTTATGGTTTACTTCTACTTTAGAGGGTTTTTTATTTTATTTTCAATGGTGATTCTCATTAGTTACTAATTGCTTTAATATGGGAGTTTATTTTGGACCACTTTCTAAACGAATTGCAAAATTGTATCAGAATTTCAGTTTTCTATTTGTGCATGCATACATTGCGATTAAAGTTTTGTCGTTACTTTGGGGTGTGTTTTTAAAAGGAAGTTAACATTTTCTTACATTACGGTAATAAGAATTGCATTGGGTTAGGGGAGGTACCTTATTGTCATGAAAATATTGGCACAATCAAAAAATAGTCCCTAAAATAGGCTTCATTTTCTCCTTAACTTCCTCTTACTAACTTTTGATTTTGGGGTAAAAAAAAAATGACCCGAACATGTTCTTGACAGGTTTTGTGAGATTCACCCAGTGTAGCTGTATGCAAGTATAAAGACTGCATAGTCCATCCCTGTCCAGTAATCCTTCTGACACTGTCCCAGTAATCTCTATGGGCAGCTGCACACTCTAATCCCTGCTGATAACCTATTCCTCTAACTTCTTTTTGCTCTGGCCATTCAGCTCCCCTCTTTTCCTTCCCACTTCCTAAGGAAGCTCTTCTATTCAGAGAGAGAAAAACTGTAAGTGGAAATCCCTGATGTTAATCACTTTTTTTAATGTTGTGAATCATTTCTAAAACTCTGTTATTACTTAAGCTCAAGCTTTGCTCTACTTTGCATTAGAAATGAGGCCAGTGAGAAAAAAGAGCTGCAGTGGTTTAAGTGACCTGTATTCGCAGGCAGGGTTTCCAGATATAATGTGTGGTTGGTGTCCTGAGGTTTGGGGGAAGTAAACCGACAGTGATGCTCAGCTCGTGGCTGTTCACAGTATAGACACAGCTGTTCTCTTAGAGGTCAAATAATCAACACGGCAGAGTTCTCTATTTCCCCCAGTGCAATCGCACGCACTCCTGGGTCGCATCAACATGCAAACACCTGGACACACAGGTGTGGACTTCTATGCAAGAACACATGCTCTTTCACACATCAATCTAAAATCAAATAATCTAATGAATCTCCTATAGAACCAAAGCAGGCGCAAAAACAGTCCTTTCACTGAGTTCAATCAATTATGCCATTATATGATAACCTATTACGCAGTGGTGGCTCAGCGGTTAAGGCTCTGGGTTACTGATCAGAAGGTCGGGGGTTCAAGCCCCAGCACCGCCAAGATGCCACTGTTGGGCCCTTGAGCAAGGCCCTTGAACCTATCTGCGCCAGGGGCGGTGTATCATGGCTGACCCTGCACTCTGACCCCAGCTTAGTTGGGATATGTGGAAAAAAAAGAATTTCACTGTATATGTGCAAATGTATATGTGTGATAAATAAATATAATTAATTAATTATTAAATTATAATAGGTGTATCTCACGAAAACATTCCTAGGTCACATTTCTCCCCAACACCAAAAGAAAACTGAAAATGAAGCCAATTTAAGGACAATAAATATATTACATTTTCATTAGTGTACTACAGTATTTATTTTTTTCACTGCTCTGCTTTGGATCAGATATAACATTCATCTTATATACATTTACAACACATTAGATACAACAAAACATTTGCAAAATTTGTGATGTGAGTGAATCACTCTTTTGAATCTATAAATAATGAAAGGCTTGAACTTAAACACATCTGACTAAATCAAATCGATAGGATTTATAATCAAGTCAAACATTTAAATTAATGCTAGAAATAAAAATGAATGAATTGCCTATTAAACTCTAAGTCCTATCTATATATTATAGGAAGGCAGTAAATGCAGTAATCTTAAAGCAGATCATAGTTCAAAGAAGTAGCCCATAAACAGAAACTATAAAACGTTATCGATGTGACTGAGCAGTGGAGCGCAGTGACTTTGGCCTTTCAAAATTTACGAAGCAGTTCTATTATTTGACAAGAGTAAACAATTCCCAAAAAATTCTTTTTTTCTGGAAAATGCTTATAGATGCTTATTAGTTCCTTGATCTCTCTTTTGAAACCATAAGATAAGGCAGATATAGTTATAATGCATTTGTAGCAATGAAAAATTCATTACAGCTCTCCAATACAGAGAAATAGGGCAAACACCATTTATCTTTGATAAACACTTGGTTGTTCAATGGTAAGGTTGACATTTGAGTGGAATTAACCACATTTATCGGAAAGCATTGTTACACTTACTCATTAAGCCAGATAGGAGGATAAATGCATGTAAAGTCAACATAAAATCCCTATCGACCATATTTACTTTATTTTCTTACTTGCACATTCATGGTCTTATTCTGCACAATACATCTGTCCATGTTTACCCCCTGTAATAAAAGAAGAAAAATAGAAATGTTTTGTAATACTTATTGAAAATCTAATAAATTTCTCTGCTTCTAAAACGACTTTCCTTTTTGGCTGATGTCACAAATCTCTTTTATTTTTCAACCCCTTCCTTCCAACCGCCTGGCTCCATTCTGGAATGTAACGTCCACTTCTCACAATCTAATAAAATCCAAATGGATAAAATAAAGTCCCGCCCTACATCTTTTCACATTGAATATCTTGTTTCACTTAGATATGTATGATAAGTGTCAAGCTTTTTCCATGTCAGATTTACGCACAAGGGCAAAGGCATGACTGCCCGCTGAGGAAACCCTATTTTTCGTTCAAGTGAATGAAATGCATTCCCCACACCATCCCACAACTATCTCTCCTCCAGCTTTACGACGGAGAGCTGTGCGCTCAGGCATATCATGGGCAATCAATGGTGAGATTCTGAGGTCAGACAACAGGAAGTTAATCAGTTGCTCACAGGTCAATCCAGTCAAGCAAGACAGTAATGAGTAGGGGTGGGAATCACAAGGTAACTGGCGATACAAAGTTATATCGATATCTAGGTCACGATATTATTGCGATTCTTTATTTTTGGTGTATTGTGATTTAAAACTGCGATATATTGTGATATTTTACTCACTGTTTCTCATTATTCTTCAAAGCACTTCAGAGAATTGTTACCAAATCACAAAATGCATTGTTAAATTTACATAAAATTGCCTTCTAAGAAGTGAACATATAAAATATTAAGTCCTGCAGTCCTTGCAACTAAAAGAGATAGTTTAAACAAAAAACAGAGGTGAACAATGTTTTTTTTTTGAAGTACACTAAACATACAGTATGTCGTATACATTTACATTGGATACAAGATATTTTTTATTGTCTAAGTAACTATATGGAACCTTTTGAATTCGAAAAATGTTTAAACTTAATTAACACCTTATTTTATTTAAGGGTTAGGGTTAGGGTTAGGGTTTGTTTCCTACTCCATAACAGACATTGTTTTCCTTCCATCAGGCTCTTAATGATTTAAGGAATCTTTCTGAAAATCTGAAGCAAACAAGGCCAGTTTATTTCATTATATCTAACACCATTCTAACAGAACATTATTGTCACATTATTTTGGCACATGCAGCAGAGCGGTTCCCTCACGCTGGGTCTCTGATGGCTCACGCTGCATATTTAGTGCGTGTAAAGCGCCGACCGCAAGACGAATATAATAATTTTTAATGATGGAAAAACCCTGGACAAGCCAAAATGCTGCCAAACTCTGGATTTGAAAGAGGAAGGCAAATTTTGAATAGTCTCCGAGGTATCCATGCTGTCAACAACTTTTCAACATTGTGGGTCATGTCTGAAGAGTTCCGTTTTGTCTCAGTGGTAAAGCATAATAACTGCGGCATCTATTGGACTGTTGTTTAAGTACTAGATCAATTTGGTTGAGTGAACGTTTTTTTCCCCATGACCAAAAAATGTATGTGGAAAAATGTAAATAACAATATCGATTTTTGGGGCACGAGCATCGATACAATATCGCAAGGAAAAAATACCGCAATACTTTAACATATCGATTTTTCCCCCACCTCTAGTAATGAGGGGACATTCCTAATGAATGCAAGAAAAAAAAAGAAAAAACAGAGGAAGAGAATGAAATTATCTATCTATCTATCTATCTATCTATCAATCCATTGTGCATTTCCAGTATAGACACAATGTAGACATGAGATGCATGATGTAAACAGAGAGGGAGATTATGAGGGAAATTTGTAATAAATTAAGATATGTTAGTATCCAAAGAGGCACTTCTGTGGTTCAACAGTAAATCGGAGATCAGTGAAAACCACACGTTTCAAGAAGAATGGTTTGCGGCCTTTGGCAAAGGGATTTCCATGGGTGACCTTTGCGTGAGCAGGTGCTGGTGAATACACTGCAGGCAATGTTTAAGAGCCACAGAAGGTAAATGTTAATGCATTGCCACCCTTAGCTTCTATAACAGTTTGGGCTTAATTACCAGCTATACCCAGATATTGAGTTCTATGCCAGGTTGTGGGGTGGAATATTAATAGAAACAGTAACTAAAAATCACTGTTCATCTAAAGACCACAGTGAGTGAGAGAGGGTAGAAAATAGAGATGGAATGTGAAAAAAAGAGATACTGTAAATCAAGAGAATTTTTTAATTATTAATTTTTTAGAATGAACACAAAAATGTCCCTACTACCTACCAGGTTTAACTGAAATAGGTGTCCGTAGAAATCACACTTGTCTCTGTGGCTGTGTAAACCGAAAAAAGAAAAAAAGAAAAATAAAATAGAGCATATTAAACATCAAATATGTTCTGCTTAGCTGTGATCGTGGCACATCACACAGCATTTTTGCTTTCATTGCAGACAGACAAATTACTTGAACCTCGTGCCTAGTAAAACACTTTAAAAGTTCTCCTTTCAAAGAGAAAAGTTCTCCCTTCTCTCCTCCTCTGTAAAAGTCATGAAGATGGAGAAACTCTCGTGTCGGGCCCGGTCAACCATGCCTATTTCAAACTCAGGGGCCATTATGAAACCCACAGCTAAAAATTCACAGATGGAGAGGCCACGAATGTGTTTCCGCAGTCTAATTCAACGCTAATGCCTTTCTCTGTAAGCTCTTAGCAGCAAAACAGAAGAGAAAATGAATGTGAAACTTTTCCACTATGTGCGTGTCTATCACAGGCGGGGAGGGATGGGCACACACATGCCTAACATCTGGATAGGAAACAGTCTGTTAATAGAGGGTCAGGAGCTTACAGCAGAGTCAGGTGAGGACTGGAGAGTCTCAATTGCAAAGCTATTCACAGATGTCCTCAATGTGCCTTTGATCAGGCCTTGTGGACATTAAATAGGCATTTTTGTAAATTCACTATATAGGCAGCAGAGTTTGTGGAAGGCACACAAATAAAACTTGCTCTGACTATCATGACAACTTTGCTGTCGTCATGATAATCGCTGCCCATCGTTTTTCTGTCGGATGGGCATGGAAAATAAATAAACTATTTTTTACAAACCGTATGTAAAAAATTTATGCATACAAAATGTACAAAATGTATGCATTGAAATTTATGCAAAACACCTTTATGTCGCTTCTGTCCATTAAAAGTCTGACCAAAGTGGCAAAAAGTTTGTTTTGGGCCCTGTACATGTCAATTCAAAGACGGCTTCTACATTATAGAACAAGCACAAAACTGAAATGATAAGCAGTATTGTATGGAACATGTTCCCAATGATAAGACCATGAGCTGAGCAGACATATGTTCGCATGAGTCCGACCTTGTGGCGCTGTCCAGTGTTGTCAAAAGAATGTTCACTGGCCCTCGAAAGCTGACAGAACAAACATACAGAGGGCTGTTAAGTGGAGCATAGGACCAGGAGACCCATGCAAAAGCCTTACATGGTATTATTTGTGTTGATAGGGGTCTTTCACAATGCTGACTCATGTGGAAATATAAGAACGAATAAGAGCTTGCAGAGGTGTACAGTATCACTGCACCTGTTCTGCCGGTTCCAGGCTGCGTTTCCGCTGAGTGAACTCATCAGGTTTAACCCAATTACCATATACTGTCATCACTCGAATCATTCTCAGATTCAGCATAGCATATGGAGAAAATAACTATCAGGGAGGGAACAGTTCAAATGTTATATTAGCAGTTTTGACTTTTTATGATTTCTGAAGAAAACGTGAATGGTGTTTGCCCATGCAAAACTCGCCGCCACAAACCTATGGGTGTTTGTAAGGACATTGCTATGTGTTTGCTAAGGTGTTCGGAGTCGTTTAACTCATGGTTATGTGGTTGCTAGGTGGTTACTAGTCTAGGTGTAGCCAGACCTTTGATTAAACAGTAAAAGGCCTGGCACTTATTGCAGCTTAAACTGCTCAATAACCGCCCACTTAGTCAGGAAAAGCCATTTGACTGACATGTAATCAATTACAGTCAGTTTTGTCATTACCTGCCATTTAGGGGTGGGGTTATCTGAGATACGGTATGTTATACCACAATAAAAGACCGGTGTCAGAAAACAATTAATAAGGTAGTTTTGGCAAACGATTGCACTGAAAACACTGTTTCCTGCTGTAGACATGGCTCGGGTCCCCTCCTTCAGTACAAGTCCATCATGGGCAGTGATGGACTGGCCATCTGGCCCACTGGGACTTTTCCCGGTGGGCCGTTTGAGCATTGGGCCGGTCAATCCCCCCACTCTTATTTAAGCGCTGCCATTTATTGCTGTGCATGGAAAACACCAAATACTCCAGAAGTTTGACGAAACGCCGCTACCCGATTAAACCGTGCAGTGTGAGAGCAGAGCAGGATCAACCCTCCCGAGCTACGCATCAACTGGCTGCAGAGTGGGAAAGTCCCTCCTGCACAATGCACGCACTGGCCACCGTGTGAGAGCCGAGTGGTACTGGACCTCCCGCGCAGCGCATTCACTGGCCACAACAAAAGAGCCGAGTGGCCCTCTTTGTCACTTTAATTATAATTATACTAAATATTGTATATTAGGGGAATATGTCTTTTTTTTTTTTTTTTTTGTCTCTACATGGATAAATCTGCATTAATATTTGCATGCATAAATTTCATAGTTTGTTTTTTAGAAACCATAATTACATCTTGTAATAAAGAGCATGGTTTTACTTGTGATCACCATGCTCTTAATAATACCATGGATAGGCCTATTATGCAAGAACTGTGGTACATTTTCATAAGGGCAAGTACAAAGTAGAATTTGACAAGAGCTTTAAAGCCTGGACCCCCATGAATTAAGGATGAAGCTATGAGTTTTTCCTTTGTAAATACGTTCAGTTCTAATGAACTTTAATGGAATGAGTTAATTCAATAATTAAGATCCTGATGAAAAAGAAATATCAGTTAAGAAGTCGTCCCCCACCCCCCCACCCCCATCAGGCCTAGATACGGATGACATTCTATTGAAGAAATATAAAATTAGCAATGACAAAAAATAGACACCCAGAGCACACACATTTTCTCAGATGGGCTATAAATAACGGTGATAAGACATGACTGTATTTACCACTCATTACCAAATCCATGGAGATCTATGGAGAGCCAAGCTAATAAAAGGCAACAGAGAGGGAGACAGAAAAAGTGATCAGGCCGTTAAAGCACAGAAAAAAACAAGGAAAAGAGAGTGATGGAGGGAGAGAGAAAGAAAGAAAGAGGGTATGTGAGAAGGCAATCAGGAGAAGGAGAGAATAAAACAGGTACAGGCCTGTGCAAGCCCACACCGCTGTTCCCAGATGTTTGCATGAATAGGGATGGGAGTTGTTAGAAATGTAACGATTTCATGTTCATTAATTATTTCTTTAACGATTCTTTGTGTTTTTGAGGAAGCCCCTACATTCAAATAATTGTTCAAAAATACTTAAATATATTCAGTTCAGACTGCAAGCTCACAAGTAAGCTAAAGCATTGTTTCTCATATGTGGTGCTGTAGATTCAGTAGCGTTTAAGCAAACACTGTGAGAGTAGAATGAATGCAGACATTCAAGAACCATTCACAAAACCGAACAATCATTAAAAATAATTCCAACCAGTTCTGAATATGAAGCGGTTCCCGACTTCCAACACTTCGTATGAATTTGAGATTGGAGCCTGAAGCACAGAGCAGGCCTTTGTAGAACATGCTGTCAACATTCTGATAAAGTTCATGAATCACGAAAACCCAGCTTCCAGCATGACACACATAATTTCCATTTAATCCCCCTCAGTACAAACTAGCTTTAAAATTCACTCAACTTTTTGGACTTAATCATGGTCCAAAGTCAATATTACATGGCTCAGCCACAAGGTCAAGCACCTTATTTATGGAACTCAGGGAAAAGGTGATGGCGGTAAAGAAGTGTAATCCTGTCTCCCCATTTTGTGACTAAGTATTGATGCATTGGTCTGCTTGAGTAATTTGGACTGGAGTAAAAGGTTCTTTTACTTTAGCTGGCATGTATATGAAAAACAGCAACATTCGCAGATGATTCATTCAATAGAATTAAATGAGAAGAAGGGACACTTGCTTTTGTGATTTGTTATGCACATTTCACCGTCACTTACAATGGAAGTGAATGGGGCCAACCTGTAAACGTAAAAATACTCACTGTTTCAACTACAGATATAGTCACAAGACTATAGATTTTAGATTTTAGTGTCATAAAAATCGCTTACTAACCTTTTCTGTGTGAAGTTACACCCATTTTTACAAATCTGTTTAAGCAGACGAATTAATGTAAGTGCTTTTATAAAATTATAAGCTTCACATTTCGGACTTTAAAGCCTCCAAAAATTGGCCTCATTTACTTCCACTGTAAGTGCCTCACTGGAACCTTGATTTTTGCTTTTTCTAAAAGAAAAGGAGGGATGAATCAAATTTTATTTTTATTTTTTTGTGGGAATTATCATGTCACAAATGCTGTCGATTGCGCTTACATTGTATTGAACCCGAAATATTTATTTAACCACTATGTTAACATGAGACTAGCATATTAAATTACTTACTAACCTTGTCTTAGCAAAGTTATAATACAATATCTTTCCAGTCTTGATCTCTTCATGTCCTAGCAAATTCTGTAAACTGTCATTTTTTCATGACGTGCAAGGATACCAGAAAGAGGCGGTTTAAATGGAAGAAACTCCACAAATAGGACATAGACTATATTCGTAATGCATATCCAGAAGTTTATCTGACTAGAAAAGAATTCCCACCACTAAAAGAATTAAAATTTATGCTCAAATAACACACCTTTTTGCACAGAATTAATGTACTTTGACAAAAACACAAGCTGCACATTTCTACTTTAAACACTCCGGATGCCTTACCCCATAGACTTATATTGTAAGTGCATACTTTACATCTATCACATAGTATACTGAACTATTATGTCTGAGAACCTTTTTAAAATTGTGTAAAATCATATTAACATCCGAAACTTCTCCTACACTAGAGTTTTTAGGTCAAGAAAAGCATTGTGAAAATGATGAAAATTTGCTCTGATTTATTTTAAACAGTTTTACTTATTCTGTGAAACCAAAATTCATGTCCAACTTTGTCTTCATACCTCACGAAATGCCAGCTCTCCACACACAGTAGCTGCATTCACAAACACACTGATCCAAATTCAACTCCAGGAGTTATTGCTTAGTTCATACACAGAGGAAGTGGTTCTCACATGAGTTCCTGAATGAACGTGTTGAACTCACAAAGGGTGAACTAGCCAACAGGTACACACCTAAAACTGTTTTCTGACAACCACAGATACTGTAACACTAAACGAAGTCCAGTATCCCTAAGGGGCTGTTCACACAGAACTTGTTCTTGCATTCAGTCTGCGCTATTGCTTACTAAGAGTATCACCAGCTAGGCAACAAGATGTACATGGGGGGAAAAAAATCCCTTGAAACCAGATTCTCTATCCAGTGCCAGTACAACAACAACCACATCAAACCAGGGCAGATACAAACATTTCCACTAGTGGTCGACCAAAATATCGCAAAGGCGATAAATCATCCGATGTTCTGACTTTTTTAATTATTGGCATCGGCCAATAAATTTTCCCATTTGGCTGATTTGTTTCTTGAGGGCAAGAAAAATCACCTGCTTGCATGTGATGCAACTGAGACATGTAAAAGACCAGTCACGGTTCATTTTGTTGCTACAAACAGTGTGCAAAACAGTCTCAATTAAACAGTCCGCATATCAGAGCCGCGGCACACGCATTTGAGCTCATAATGTTAAAGTGCTCACCTCTTTCATTCTCCCTGTCTCTCCTCAACAGTTCCCTGTAACTTTTAACTGTCTTGTCTTATGATAATAATGCAAATATCAATTAAACTAATATCATATACTGTCTGCAAATATGCGCATATCTCATTTAAACAGATGTAATAAACAAACCTCACAAAACTTGAGCAAATCCAGTGTCCTGTGGGGCGCTCATTTATTTACATCTAAAGCACGTATTCTGACAGTCTCTCCTCAACAGTTCCCTGTAACTTTTAACTTTCTTTTCCAATGATAAATGACAAATATCAACAAAACTTCTATTATATACCATCTGCAAATATGCAGACAACTTGTTTAAACAGATGTAATTCACGAACCTCACGAAAATCCAGCATTTTCTACCTGTCGACCACTCATCTAATATCTTCCTCTGAAGCATGTATTCTATCAGACAGAATCAAAAACTTCAGGATCAGGATCACAAGTTCTTCTGATTCACAAATCATGACGGTCAGTCTGTGACAATTCAAGCAGGCGATCCAGGCAGTTTAAACAGTCAGGAGATTGCTGCTCACGCTGGATCCACACGAGCGCTTGAGTGCAACTTCAAAGTAAAAGCACTTCACGTGTGCTACAAGTAAATGTCTTATTCACTATGCACTGTGTGTGCAATTGGTTTGATTCTGTATTTTTTGAGAAAATGCAATTGCTAACATGGACAATGCCATCCATGGTTGCTGGACTACCGTGTGAACAGTTATTTCCTAATATATTAACAATTTCTTCATGTGCAAATAAATTTAAAAAATCTGATGACTAAACAGAAACTGCCATCTACCATTTAAAATACAATATTATTTTTAATAATTTTATGTTTATTTTATTTACTATATTAAATTGTGCGATATATAGACATTGTATTGGCCACTCTGCTCTCTAGATATCGGCCATTAAAAAACCCATATCGGTTGACCACTAATTTCCACACTAAACTCACGGCATACACATGTGCACTGCAACAGCATGCAAACAGTTGGCTCTGCATGCTTGCGGAGTGTACCATAACAGAGCGCTGCTGCGAGCATGTGTGCCCTTGCATCACGGTCAGGTCTGCCAAAGTGTGTAACGATATACGTGTACGGTTAGTTCTGTTTCTTAGACAGGACATCACCTTGATGACAGCATCCATTGGCCCATTATGAATGTCAATATTTCTGAGCTATTTGAAGCTAAAGGTGATGGCAAAAATGATGATACTCTGTAACAGAATATAAACCAGGTAGAAAACTAGGTGGTATTGCAAAGGCTTAAAGGACTATTCCAGGTTCAATACAAGTTAAGCTCAACCGACAGCATTTGTGGCATAATACTGATTACCACAAAAATGTATTTTGACTTGCCCCTATTTTCTTTAAAAAAAGGAAATAAATCTGGGTTACAGTACGACACTTACAATGGAAGTGAATGGGGGCCAATTTTTGAACGTTAAAATAATCACTGTTTCAAAAGTATAGCCACAAGACATAAACAATATACATGATTTTAGTGTGATAAACCACTTACTAACCTTTTCTGTGTAAAGTTATAGCCAATTTTACAACTTCGTTGCCATGATGATGTAACGTCAACAACCCCTAAAACGACTGTAAAAATGACAATTTAAACAACGTTACAGCTCAAATAATACATGAGTTTTAACAGAAGAATTAATATAAGTGCTTTTATAAAATTATAAGCTTCTCATTTATGCCTTTAAAAACCCTCCAAAAATTGTCCACATTCACTTCCATTGCAAATGCCTTGATTTTTGCTTTTTTTTTTATAGAAAAGGAAAATTAATTGGGATGATATACTGAATTTTGATATATTGTGAACCCAAAAAAATTATGAACCATATCGAGGCAAACCTCAATATTTCAAAATTTTAAACATTGTTTTCTGTCCATGTGATAATAAATTAAATAACCCGTCAAACATTATAATCTCCCTATTGCTTGATTTTACCCCTACTGCACTTTTTTCTACACTGTTTACAGAGTTCACACAAGGTCTTTGAAGTGCTTAAAGTGCTTGAATTTAGCTCTTAAAAATTTAAGTTCTGGAATACCTGGAAAATCGTTGTTTTGTTGAAAAGTGCTTAAAATTAAAACAGACCATTTTTTCTGTGTAATGTGTCTCCAAAGATGAAATCCCACACTCCACTTTTGTTGAATAATGTGTCTTTTAACATCCTGTCTGTTCTATACAGTCAGATAAAAAAGTTAAAATAAATATTAATTTTGATCACAAATAGCACGGTTGTGCTGATAAAAGCGAGACATCTCTCTCCTTATTGTGAGATGCGTATTAAACTCTTAAAGTGACAGTACCATAATAGCACATTATACAAATGAATGTAACTCAGTGTTATTACTTATAAATTGTACACATTATTTCAAATATTGGCAGCTCATTTCATTATTATATATACACAATTTCAAGAAATAATATTAATTGACAGAAAGTAGACTTTTTTTATTTTCAAAAAGCTAAAATGTGATTCTAATAATCAAGACAAATTATTAAAAAATAAATATACACTCCCACATACTTTTTCAGGACAGGTTCAGTTCTATTGCTTGTTCTGCGCCTGATCAGCTGGAATGTAGCCCACTATTTTTGAAGGCTTATTTGTTTATTATCTTTTGCATCTGGCGTAAAACCTGTGCCAAGTCAAATATGCAGATCACGGATGGTCCTCTGTGGCGACCCCTAACAGGAGCAGCCGAAAGAAAGAAGATTTGTTTATGATCTTTTCTTATAGTGAAAGGTCTATGAGAAACTCTTATTTAAACTTTGAAAATTTATATTGTGTATTAAAGAACTTTATTTTGATGAGAAATTATGATGTGCATTTTGTGCAAACATTTTTCAAAAAATAAACACAATTTCCTCCATACTTTATTATTTAAGTGTTATCGTATCGAATCGAGATAATATTGAATCGTAAACCTCATATCGTATATCGAACCGAATCATGAGATAACCATATCGTCCCATCAACATTATGCCACTAATGCTGTTGAATGAGCTTAACTTGTATTAAACCCGGAATATTCCTTTAAAGGAAGTTCACCCAAAAATACAAATTCTGTGATTATTTAATCACCCTCAGATCATTACAATAAACTAATTTGCTGTTGTTTTTTCCTTGGAACAACAGTTCATAGTGACCACGTCTTCAAAGCTCAAAAAAGGACAAAAAACACCATAAAAGCAACAGTATAAAATATATGCCCCTCCACGGCTCCAACAAAGCTCTGAAATGTAATTAGTATCCATGTTCAGATTTAAAAATATGTTTTGAGCATGCCAGTTCAAATATGAAAAATCTAGTATGACATTTGCGAACTGCTACAGAAAGAAATATTATCAGTGAAAAATGACCTTGTATGGAAAAAAGCTGCTTGAAGATTCTTCAAAAATGTTCCATTAGTGTTCCACTGAAAAAAACTAACAGCATAAGGGTTTGGAACGATACAGAATTTCCCCTTTAATAAAATTTAAAGGACAGAAATGGAGGAATAAGAGATATGTTAATAGCTGAAGCATGTTTATTTGGCATTCATCAGTGCATAGCAGTGTGGCAGCTCAGCCAAAGTGGTCGACACAGGTCAAGGTCATTGTATTTAGCCCAGAAGCTGATAGCCTGTTTAGGCAGGAGAAGAGCGTGACACTGTTACTGATGAATAAGAGCAACAATATGAGCAAGAAAAATGAGAAAAGACTCCACCTGAAAGTTCATCACCTGACAGAACCAGCCTTTCAGCTCTCACACTGAGGGAGCCAGGGGGCAAAATGTCTCCTTTTGCCCTTCAGCATGGGGAAAAATTGCCCCATCTGAAAATATGCAAGGAGATGGCTCTGAAGAACTGCCATTGCATTAGTGCCACTTCCTGTCACTGCAATAGAAGAGCTGAGGGGGTAAAGCAAGAAGGGAATACATCTGCACATACAACAGATACACACCTAGGTCTATATACCTATTGTCTATATGCAATTGTGAATGTATTTAGTTATGCTGTGCTCTAAAATATTTCATCAGTTAGATTTGTTTTGAGTGAATCTTCTTTTGATCAGTTCTCTTCAATGACCCAATTTACACATTGAATGGTCTGAATGATTCTTTAGTGGATCAGTCAAAAATACTTTGCCAGTTATCACAAATGACTGGACACTGCAAAAATAATTTTCTTAATCAGTATACAGTATTTGTCTAGTTTGCCAGTAAAGAAAAATTATTGTGGGTAAATTATTCTTAAAGGAATAAAGTTCTGTTATTATTTACTCACTTATGTCATTTCAAACCTGTGTGACTTTATTGATTCTGTGGAATACAAAAGGATAGACCAGGCAGAATGTTAGCCTCAGTCACCATTCACTTTCATTGTTTGCATCTATTATTTCATTTTGTGTTTCATGGGGAAAAAAAAGTCATGCCGGTTTGGAGCAACATGAGGGTGAGTAAATAATGACATATTTATAATTTTTGTGGTAAACAATCCCTTTTAAATAAGTTACATTTTTTTGAGAAGCACAGTTGCTTTTGATATTAACACTTGTTTTAAGAGAATACATCTTGATTAAAACTACTGGCAGTCCAAAAATAGGTATTGTTTAAAAACAAGTCATATTAACTTATTTATAATTATTATCTTAACTATTATTTCAATTTTGCTAAATTTAGTGAATGTATGTTTTAAGGATGTTTACATAAATGTGCTTAGTCAGACTAAAGACTAAACGACACAGGCAACAGAATGTTACTCAGATGGTACCAGCAAGTGCTAGTAAAGCCAGTGTTTAGGAAGATCTGAAGATGGATGTTGCGAAGGTTGGACTCACCTTGTTTTGGGACACTCTAATAAACCTGACGGATTATACATGGTGTAAACCAAAATGAGAGATGAATTATGAAACAGGATCCAAAAGACAAGACAGAACACACGTTTTATCAGTGGACTTAATTCGCTAAAATGTAAAAAACTGAAAAAGGCGAGAGAAGTGACAATTGCTGTGGTTCCAACCAACTATTTTTATGTGAAATGTAAATCTGCAATAATATGCGCATAAACTTTATTCGGGAAACAATGACATGTTTTGGCCACTTGCGCACATTAATGAAATTTCTGACCTTGGCATACAGTTCCAAGGTTTTCATATATATGATTTCATGCAATATATTATGCGATAATGTACATTTTATTTTCATATTTCACCTTTGATCCTTTTAATCACATTTTAGCTTGTGTACAAATTTCACATTCTATCAATTTATATGAAGTCATGATATTGCATTTTTAATAATGATACAAGCTGTTGTCACTGTTTGAAATTTCATACAAATTTTTTACAAAATATTCACAAGGTTGTAACCTAATGAAAATATAATTAGTAATATAATAATTTGCCACTGTATCAAAGCTACTGTTAAACTACTATTTTTACCAATCCGCGGCATAGATGAAGCACAAGCCTATTTGTTAAATTCTTTAATATTTACAGTGCTTTCTGAAGTAAAAATATTTCAAAATGTATGATTGTGCCTTTTAAATCTTTATGTATTTACAAATTTCTTACACTTACTACATTACTAAATTTTGTAACATGTTTGTTTATATGCACTTTATTTACATTGAATTTACATTGATATTGCGGCGGGGTGAGCAAGAAATGTAAAATGTCCATAAAGGGAGATGATAAAGTGTCCAAGGGGAAAATAGTGTTCATAGGTGAGACATGGCTCCGTGAAGGGCGGGGTAGTGTCTTTGTAATGGCCCAGGCATGAGCTGGGTCCGTCGGCCTCTTACGCTCCCCTCCAGGGTCCAAGGCGCGAGGGGCAGGAGTGTCCTTGACGGCCTATCTTCCCAGGCTCGCGGCAGGTGTGAGGGGAAGGCGTCCCGGCATCTAGCCCGTCAGGGGCGACGTGAGCTGTTCACCCCCGCGACTCATTAATGCGTCCAGGGGTCCGAGGAACGGGTCCAGCAGGATGCCAGTGTTTGCACACGTGGAGATTTGAAGCCGGCTCCCCGAGAAGAGGTGAGCTCTGCGTTTTAAAGACAGCGGTGATGAAGCATTATTCCCATCAGGTGTGCTTCATTCACCACTGTCAGAACGAGGCATTTTAATTATGCACCTCTTCTTGCTCTCCTGCCCAACTCCCATCGTGAGCCTGGCTGAAGGGCGGCCCTAAGAGGCGGGGTGACGATGACGAGCCGGAGAGGCGGATCATTCCACCACAATATGAATAACAAGCTCTAAATTGGTACTTGGCCACTCCGCAAGCGTTTATGGTCGAATGAGCGCAGCACATTTACGGTTGAATGAGAGAGCAAAGTTGCACGGTTGTTTTTCCCTCATCCGTGCAACGTATGATTAGAAATAATGTTTCTTTGTAGCTTTTTGATCACCAACTGACTGTAAATAACAGAAAGGATTTTAAAAGAGACATGAAATGAAAATGGGGTGCCTGGGTCTCGTCTTTGGATACAAAATACACGGAACGAAGCAAAAGGAATCTTTTATTTATATAATGTGTATGACTAGCTTTTACTAATATTTACATTCTCAAATTCATATCTACAAACTCTCGAGTTTTGCAACACTTATACCTTCTAACTGAAGTCCAGCAGGCGCATTACTGGTCTGTATCCATGCTTTGAAACAGAGAATGTTGTGAAAACAGTCCGGGAAAAAGTTTAACCAAACTCAGAATTTAGCTGTTCTATTATGACAAGGCAGGCTCCCTCAAGATAATGTGCATGACGAAGTGGATGGAAACTAGGGCTGGGTGATAAGATGATGTAATCGGATATCGGTGATATCTGACAAATATCCTGATGCCAATTGTGACACTCGACAAAAGATAATCAATAATATCGGAAAATTACTAAACCATTTAGCTGGGAAGTCACCAAATATATTAAATAGCAGCACAGGGTATGAAATTAGCACCTGCAAAATGTGGGTAGGCTACATCATGCACATAGTGTGAAATTTTGCTCATCTACTAGCCACTGTAGCGGGCAAACTGTAAGATAATTGACTTTAGATCATAATTTGTATTAGTAATTTTCCACCTGTTGTAGGCGGATACTTGCGTGATGGCAAATGGAAGGGTGGTTATACAAGATTTTTTTACATCTTTATTTTCAGTACTTTTTCATTTTGTTTGAAGAGCAACTTGAATTTAGAAATGTTTTTGGTTAAAATTGTTCATGTTTCAATAAATAAATGTAATTTTAAAAGCAAAATCAATAAAGAAAGAATATTCACTGATCCCTCGGTCGGAGGGTTGACGATGTAATCGGATATCATGTTATTTTTTTTATGCAAATATTGTGAACATATTTCTTGTATATCACCCAGCCCTAATGGAAACGTGCAATGATTCGAAATTTCTTTGGTAAATTTTTTAGAAATATGCTTAAAATGTGCGAAACATTTGGATGGAAACCCAGCTAATATTTAAAAAGAACTAGTGCTGTCAGCGTTAACACATGCGATTAATTAAAAACGTTTAACACGTTCATTTTTCTTCATCGCGATTAAGGCATGTACCGATTTGACATTAGATTCTGACATTTTATTCAGCTGTGTGAGTTGGAAACACTGTTAGAGGGCGGGGAATTTGTGATGCGTTTAGTGGGACATTACACTCATATACACACTAAAAACAAACACACAACAGCGAGTCCGTGCCAATGATCAAGTGCTGGAGAAAAACCTCTTATAAAACTAATGCTGAAGGGATTTCGTGGGTCTTCACTTAACTCCTTCACGCGTCTTTTGTATGTCAGCATTTTACCACATAAGCATGTCTATTCTAGCCCACTGTGCAGCTAGTTTTTCTCCCTGTTAAAGCTCGTTTCAAATTTCATATAATTTCAACTTTGTACCCGTTGCCGCTGAGCTTTTGAAGTGTCAGCTAATGATCACAGGACAGTTTGGATTAAATATCTTTACATTGGAAGTGCCACCGCTAAAAGCAGAACAAGACGCACTTTTCATATGGAGTTCAACGCAGCGCTTGATGCCCTTACGAATCATGTGCATTTCAAACCTAAAGTGAAAAGACAGCCTGCCGACTGATTAATATTAAATGAGGGTTTAATGTGCATTGCAATGAAAACTAGTTCTTCAATCAGTCAACATCCCAGTTAGACTTTGGGAAATGTTTAATGTTACTCAAATTGGAGCTATTTTAGTGAATTTCTGTCTTTATACTGTGAAGTTTGGAAAATATATATATATATATATATAATTATATAATAAGTCAAATAAAAAAATAAAAATAAAAAAAAATAACAACAATGACTTACTCTAATAACACATGGCATAGCGAAATCAGCACATACAGCACTCGGCCACCATCTTTGGAACACTCCCTGGGCAGCTATTTGTTATGGATACAAGTGGCATGAAAGTACAGCTCCTAAAGTATCTACAAAATCTAGAAAGAACAAAATCTCCGAAACAAGTTGGTCAAGATTACGATCAAAGAACATATTTTAAATCAGCAGTAAAATCTGACAATACTGGAATCATAAATTGTGCTTCTTTGCTTAGATCATGCTAAAAGGCGATATTTTCTTGGCTGGTTCCCCTAATGCACATGAACGTTTGTTTGACAGGCAATGTCTGTATCTAAAATGCGAATGGCTCTTTTACCTGAAATGCAGGACTTTCATCTGAAAGGGTGGACTTTCGTTTCTACATCTACAATATTGGGTGTTCCAATTTCTCCCATTCATATAAATACAAGTGCTCTGTCTTGGGTAAATAGTCTCTGGTTGGACTGTGAATTATGTGAACAAGACCAAGGGTTCTGCACTGAAATACCACACACTGGAGTAGCTCAACTTTTGAACATGTTTGCCCCTCAATTATTATGATAAAACTTTGCACAATGCGAGGGAAAAATTTTTCAATATCTGAAAAAAGAAAATGTGCTTCCTCGTTTAACAGATAATACAAGGCCAAATCCCCTCAGTTTTGTTTTCCCAATATTCTTACTAAGGGGTCAGGAATGGGGCATTCAATTATAGGATGAAGCATAGTGCAATATCATTCATATTTGTGTACAAAAAAGGCAACTGGATTACAGATCATAAGCGATTTACACTCAGGGAAGGGAAAAAAAAGGAAAAGCAGTTCTAGGAACTGGATGCATTTTCAATATCATAACAGCACACGAAAAAAGGCTGTGTTTGTCCGTGCAGCTGCTGTACATTCGGGATTTGGGATTTACCCACATAATTATCTCCAGGTTAGTAATCCATTGCTAACCAATCATCACAGAGATGGGGCTTACAAAGGCCGGCTGTTACCCTACTTGTGCGGCCCTTTATGCTATAATTTGTACCTCTATGCAATCAGATTACTCTTAATCTAAATTACTTGCGTCCACACTGAACAGATCATATTTAAGCTTGATGTACCAAGCGTGAGTGAACATGGGACTCATACTAGGTATGAATTCCAGCAGCTGATAAATTATTATATTTTTTTTTTTTAAATGATGCTTTAATTACTTGCAATCATAAAGCATCTTACAATAATGCCTCTAAGATAATTTGATGATACCTCGTGAAAATGTATACTCATTACAATTAGCAGTTGACCGAATTCTTAATGGCCAATGCTGATATTATATAGAGCAGCATGGCCGATGGCCAAAATAATGTCAATATGTAATACAATTTAATGATAGTAATAAAGATCATGTATACCTACATATACATGATCATTTGTATGGGAAGGAAATCGTCAGATATCGTACGAATCGGCTCGTGTGACCTTTATTCCCATATTTACCAAAGTGGCATTCAACTGATCACAAAGTATAGTCAGCACCATCACTATTTGAAAAAAGTATTTTTTTTTTTTTATCAAATCTAGACAGGCCCCATTTCCAGCAGCCATCACTCCAACACCTTATCCATGAGTAATCATGCTAAATTGCTAATTTGGTACTAGAAAATCACTTGCCATTATAACAAACACAGTTGAAAGCTATTTGGTTCGTTAAATGAAGCTTAACATTGTCTCTGTGTTTATATTTGAGTTGCCATAGTATGTAAAAGACTGGCATGCCTTAAGGTCAATATTAGGTCAAAAATGGCAAAAAATACACAGCTTTCTTTAGTCTCTAATCATTGTTTTGAGGAATGAAGGCTATATAATGCTTGAAATTGCCAAAAAACTGAAGATCATACAAAGATGTACACTGCAGTCTTCAAAGGACAACTGGCTCTAACAAGGACAAAAAGAGATGTTGAAGGCCAGATGTACAATTAAACAAGAGGATAAGTACATCAGAGTCTCTAGTTTGAGAAACAGACGCTTC
Organism: Myxocyprinus asiaticus; assembly: GCF_019703515.2. Lineage (NCBI taxonomy): Eukaryota > Metazoa > Chordata > Actinopteri > Cypriniformes > Catostomidae > Myxocyprinus > Myxocyprinus asiaticus. Next base: position 43,411,816 of record NC_059354.1, read on the forward strand.
ACATGTCCTCAGCTGACAGCTTCATTGAATTCTACCCGTTCAACACCAGTTTCATGAACAACAGATAATTGGAAATACCCATTGAGCTTTTGTGGGATCAGCTAGACTGTAAGGTGCGTGAGAAGTGCCTGACAAGACAGCCACATCTATGGCAAGTGAAACAGGAAGCGTGGGGTGAAATGTCACCCGAGTATCTGGACAAACTGACAGCTAGAATGCCAAGGATCTGCAAAGCTGTCATTGCTGCACGTGGAGGATTTTTTGATGAGAACACTTTGAAGTTAAGAAGTTCTGAACATTGTTTTCAAATTGTAATAGTAATTTTTCACGTTGTTAATGTCCTGACTTTACATTGTGAAGACTTGAATGCCACTTTGGTGAATAAAAGTAACAATTTCTTTCCATAAGAGCAAAATTTGTACATTATTCCAAACTTTTGGCTGCCAGTGTGTGTGTGTGTGTATATAATATAATATAATATAATATATATTAAAATGAAATGGCCAGATGAAAAGTCTGGGAGGGCCTTGATAACCACTGTTTCCTTTATTCAGGGACGATTCATGAAAAATTAAGGATCCATGCACTCTTGCACTACTGCACTCATTATGTGTTTCCTTATCTACAAACACCTAGTGATACCTAGTGATACCAGACAGTGAGAGAGAGTGGTCCAGTGAGGAGATGTCATGCAAACAAAGGGTAGCTGTTTGTATTGCCCGATCAGAAGTGTCACATCTTTCTATTGTTGCTGAATCTATTTATACTGTATATGACTAGTAGTCCACTAGCAAAATTTTGCACAATGGAATGCAGGGTCAGAGAAATAGCTAATGTGGCTGATCACGTTAAGTGCTTCCTCTCTATGTAAGATTGCATTTACTTTGCCTCCAGTGTCTAAAGCTGCTCGAATGGTCTCTATTCAAACAGAGCAAGTCATTGACCCGTGCAGTAGTTCCGCTCCTTCGGTAGCTTTGAGAGGTATTCTGTGTAAAGTCTTGTGGTTTGTCCGCTGGTATTAGACACAGTGAGTGTGAGTTGCCTCTCTTACACTCTGATGTCAGTGTTGAAAGGATTAAAGAGGCCCTACTGCTTCCCACCTGTCACCGAGCCAAACCATCCCTCGGCTCATCTGAATTTGCAAGTTGCTTCATTCCTCAAAATCACATTTAACAAATGACTCCTCGGCCTGCAGTTAAACTCCAGACCCAGTTTTAATCCACGATCCGCTGCATAGCACAGCCGCTGCATAAGTACTGTTTAGAACAATATTTTTCAAACTTTTAAACATTGTCTAATTCTAAGGGGCTGAACAAGTTTTTGCGCTAAAAATAAAAGCTACAGGGCTCGACATTAACGCTTGTCTGGGACAAGTGGATTTTTGAAGGGGCAAGTTAAAAGAGAATTTTACTTGCCTGGCCAGACAAGTAGCCCGATTAAAACCTCAATATTAGCTCATTAGCACAGGATTGTGCACAATTTTAATCCTTCCCGCAAGTCTCACGTTCATAATGCGGGGAATTTCCTCTATCGCGTCCCTCTCACCTTTCCTTGTGAGCGCGCACAGTGAACTTTAGATGTTACATATAAACGGGTATAATCCCATTAATCGGGCATGCGAATGGTGTTGCACCATGTCTCTGTAAGTGGGTGATGCGATAAAACTATCGCTCCTGTTTATAATTAACAAAGCTGTCTTCATTGCAAATGTGCAACGTTGGAGCGATGATAGTCTCATTATATCACGGCGCTCCCTCATAATACAGCAAGAAAGACAGAAAATGCTTTGTGTAATGCAACCATCTGTAGAGTGAAGAGAAAAGCTTAAAACAGACTTATGCATCACCCTGAAGACCTGTTACATGTCTCATCTCTCAAAGCTCCATCTGATGTTGATGCATGCATCTATAGTATTTTCTGTCATGGGAATCAGTCAATTTGAATAAGTAGCCTATATAACAATATACAGTAGGCCTACATTATAATAATATTAATACTGTAACATTAATATAATACATAAAATGAAAACTTATTATCTATCCTTAATATACAGTACAGGCCTGTTTTCAATAGCCTATCATAACTGATTTAGCAGCAAGGTTCTTTCAGGATTTTACCTATTAACATTTTCAATTTTCAGCAAGAAGGTTCTAGGTTCGAGTACCGGCTCACCCTTTCTGTGTAGAGTTTGCATGTTCTCTCTGTTCTTCCCCCACTGTCCATGTGTGAGTGAGTGAGTGTAAGTGAATGTGTGAATCTCAAGTGTGGGGGAGAGTGTGAATGTGTATGTCTGTGTGTGTTAGCCCTGTGATGGACTGGCCACCTGTCCAGGGTGTTTCCCTGCCTTCGGCCCAAGATAGCTGGGGCTCTTTCAGCTGGGACTCAGCACTACACGTGACCCTTCATAGGACAAGCGGCTACAGAAAATGGATGAATGGATTCATAGGACAAGTGGCTATAGAAAACAGATGGATGGATGGATGGATGGATGGATGGATGGATGGGTTAGTGAGGCACCTATAGAATGGAAGTGAATGGGGCCAGTCTGTAAACGTTAATCCAGTGGTTCTCAAAATGTGAAGTGAGGTATTGCAAGGGGGGTGTGGAAGACTGACCCGTCATCAAATCTCGTTCACTTTCACACATTCAACAAAAATAGTGACAATACACATAAGAACCGATGTGCCTTCTCTCCTGCCTTGTTTAAACTTTCGCCTGGCACCACAGCGCATCCTGCGTGCGCAGCTCTAGACAGCCCAAAGCATTGATGTCAGGTGCGCTCATGTAAACAAGGTCATTCTTGCGTGCACGCCAGTTTCAAATGAGTGACGAGGTGAATTAACACTTACATTTCGGTCTGATCCTCACAAAACACTATCATATGGCTTCAGAAGAATTGAAATCTAAGGCACAAGTGTTACGGATGACTTTAATGGCGCTTTTATGTGTGCTTTCAGAGCTTGGACAGTCACAAACACTATCCTCTCGTCCCTCAATCTTGTGTTTCACGGATGAAAAAAGAACTACTGATTTTGAAGTGATAGCGGAAAGGTCAGTTTTTATTAAAGTTTATCATTATCATTAATCAGGTGCAAATTATTGTCCAGAGGTCCTGACCGCTCCCGAAAGCATGTAGATGGCACTGTCAAGTGATACTTGTTACTTTTTTGAGTGCTGTTGTTTTTCTTGCTTCAAAGGGGGCATGGTCCGCACATTTTTTCACCAGGTAGATACTCTTCATCTTCAACCGCTGCTCGGGGCCTTCACCTACAACTCCTCATTCACATCGCAGAAACTCCAAAAAAAGAATGTATGTAAGTGCTTTTATAAAATTATAAGCTTCATATTTCTACCTTTCAACCCTCCAAAATTGGCCCCATTTACTTTCATTGTAAGTGCCTCACTGCAACCTCAATTTTTTCTTTTTTTTTTCTTTAAGAAAATAAGGGACGAGTAGAAATGTATTTTTGTGATAATCAACATTTTGCCACAAATGATGATGATTGAGCTTAACTTGTATCGAACCCAGAATATTCCTTTAAATCAATTGTGAGCTGAGTCACCTAAGTGTTCTGCATGAGGAGCTTTATTTGAATTATGCAACTGTCAAGTTAAGAGAAGTTAAATTTTAAAATTGCATCTCGGAACCTCTGCATTCTATTCCATTCTGCTTTGCTGCATCTAGCTGTTTTGAACACTAAAAAGCATCCTGTATGAACACCCTCTAAGAAGGTCACTGCCATTGTAGCTAGTATACAGCATGGCATCTTACTAGGTTGTAAAACTTAGCTAGTCTGCCTACGTTACATGCATGCCATTATCTGGGATTAGGTACATGGTGAAATTCTAACATGATGAGCCACATTTATGGCTTAAATCATTAATGGACATGTTGAAATATAACTAGAGAAGAGTGGCTTTTATCAGATTTTTGCAGGGTTACATATAACCTGAGGCTCTGCTAAATAAACCACTACAGTCAAGGCAGCTGTTGAAGTTCAGTTCCTCTCTTAGGTCCATTACTTTGTCCTGGATTTCTGTGGTGGTAGGAAGGTTCCATCCCACTAACTTCAGTTGATTGACGGGAAGTCTGAGGAATTTAGAAGTCTGGCTGAGGACAGGCACCTCGTGCCAGTAGTCATTCAAAAGGAGATCAATGAAAGCCATCAAGTCTACAAGTTGAGCCTAGAGTTTTAAGAGGCCATGGCTGTACACAACCTGATTATAGTAGAACTAAATTACTAGGTGCAGACTAAGCACTTTTCCTCTACTGCTTTTTTAAACATTACAAAAGAAATGCAACAAATTGGATTTGATATGATGGTTTGAAAATCCAATTTGTCTGATCCAAATCTAATGCACCAATAAAATAAAAGTCCAAGAAAAAAACAGTTATATCTAAAACAATAACTGCAAATATAGCCGGTAAAGCAATAGTTCTCAAGTGGTGGATCGTGACCCAAAAAATAGGCCACAGTTAGGAGCACTGATAACAGGGGAAAAATAAACAATGCTAAATTCAAATACAATGCCATTTAAAATATGACTGTGCAATAGTTAAGTTAGAAAAATTACAAAGCGCCTTAGAGGACAGGGTGTGATTTTTTTTCTGAAAAAGTTTTGCGTGCCCTCGCATTACGTTTTGCTTCCCCTCGCAATAGTTTTGTGTTCCCTTGCAATAAGTTTTGCATGCCCTCGCAATAAATTTACCATGGTTTTACTACACTAATCATATTTGTAACCATAATATTCGTAGTGAAACCATAGTAATAATAGAGAAAAACAAAAACTATGGTAATTAAAATAATAATTTTGTGGTTATTAAGGTTTTACTTCAAATATCACGGTTTAACTCTGGTTACTGTAGTAGTTTAACCATGGTATTTGTAGTAACAGCATAGTAACCACAAGATTAACAATGGTTAATCTATAGTAAACCATGGTTACTATATGGATACAGTACTGTTTTAAAACCATGGTTTCTACCAAAAAAAAAAAAAAAAAAAAAAAAAAAACAATTGTTACTTTTCATAGTTACTAAAATGTTACTGTAGTAAAACCATGGTTTCTGCCAAAAGAAAAAAAAACAGACACACACATGATTAGCCTACCACAGTCATGGTTACAATAATATTATAAACCATGGTTTCCGCCGAGAAAAAAAAAAAAAAAAAAAAAAAAAAAAAATAGGGGGCCTGAGTAGCTCAGTAGTAAAAGACGCTGGTAGCTATAATGTGGTTCGTTCTCGGTGGGGCGCGTGGTGGGTTGAGCGTGGATGCCGCGGTGGATGGCGTGAAGCCTCCACACGCGCTATGTCTCCGTGGCAACACGCTCAACAAGCCACGTGATAAGCGCGGGTTGACAGTCTCAGATGCGGAGGCAACTAGGATTCGTCCTCCGCCACCCGGATTGAGGTGAATCACTACGCAACCACAAGGACTTAAAAGCGCACTGGGAATTGGGTATTCCAAATTGGGAGAAAAAGGGGAAAAAATCCCCAAAAAATAAATAAATAAATAAAATACCATGGTTAAAAATAATCTTGGTTAAAATATCATGGTTAAAATATGGTCACTGTTGTAAAACCATGGCAAATTTATTGCGAGGGAATGCAAACTATTGTGAGGGAACGTAAAACTTATTGCGAGGAAAAACTATTTTGGGTTCTGTCGAAAATAAATAGACTTATCAAAGAGAAAACTTTTTCCAAATCCTTTGTTCTTGACTGTGCGTCAAACTCTTCAAATCCTACGATATTTTGTCACAAATTCTACTGTCACTAGGTAGAACCTTGCCAAATTAGACAGATGCCAACATAGACAAGTTGTGCAACATGCTTTCAACCTCGAAAACCATTAATGAACCTATGCAAAATAAAAGAAAATACAACCCAGGCTAAATTAAATACAAATTTACTTGCTGCCAGGATAATCATGGTTTATGCCAACCACAATGTGTTTTGTACAGTGACTTATTGGCTTAATAAATGTTTTAAATATATGAATAATAATAATGCATTTCATTTTGTTTGATTTTAAGGACTTTGGTGTTTTGTACTTGTTTTATTTGGCACTGTGTAGGGTCATTTATAATGTCCAAGGTAAAATCTGGGTCCTAACCCCGTGGGAAACTATTGATTTTTAACATGCTGGAAATTATGAAATCCCTCATTTGACCTTTTCTCTCTCAGGCAAACAGTACAATCCAGCTAACACAGCATTTATCACCTGTTATCAAGCTCGAAGTAGTTTCTGGACACTCTGTGTCCTCGCTTTCAAAGTTGGACCAATCAAACCCATGGCCTGTAGGCGCTACTGATGTAAGTGACTGTGACTTCAGGGTTACAGGAGTCATATCCCAGATACTGGGGAAGTACAAAAAGATGATGACTTCATAAGCACTGACAGCATTTCATTACAGTTTAAGTGACTCTGTACAGTGTACACTGTTGGAATTAATTCAAGGTTACTTTCAAGCCAAAGAGGTTCACTTGGAGTGTTAATTGATTTCATCATGTACCACAGTACGAAAATTTTCACTCATTTTGCTGATGCAGAGAAACTGAGTTTTAGGACTAATGCTGAGGAGGTTCTAATTGGGTGCCGTAGAGGGACATCATTTCAAATTGCCGTTTTATTTTTCTCTTACACTTTACTTTTATTTAATTTTTTTCTTGCAATTTATTATAGAAAAGGAAATGATGAGTAAAGCATTTGGGAAATTAGATTTTAACTTGGTCCACTGAAAAAAATGATTCCTTGCTTCAGCAAATATTGCTCATTAAAATAAACAGATTTTACTGAAAATGTAATGCTGTCAACTTTCCTTAATTATATGCTATATGTGTGACACAAGATACTGAGATTATGCTGTACTCATAATAATAACGAAACTTTGCTAACTATTTTGAGTGAAGCGACGATAATCTGAAGTTTAGTAAACCCAGCCTCATTTTTTACGATCCCATGGGAAATCACGTGATGCAGAATGTGACTGAATTTTAAGCAAGCATATTTGGGGCTGGCTACCATTTTGGATGAGGAGAGTTCATGGTGGACAACACAAGTTTTTGCCAAAAAGTTAAAAGGTAAATTACTTTAAACATAGTGTGAAATCAGTAGAGGTTTTTGTTGTTGTTGTTGTTGTTGCGATCAATTTTCTGTGTATTCAAGTTTCTATTCGCTTAAAGAAGTAATGTTAACTTACGTTCTGTTTCATTTGCAAATCTACAGTATATTAAACGTTTGTCTGCATGAGGCTAACTAGATGTGTACATTTTCACAGTCGAACAAACACAAAGGAGCCCACACAATTTTTCACCAGGCAGATACAGTGCATCCGGGAAGTATTCACAGCACTTCACTTTTTCCACATTTTGTTATGTTACAGCCTTATTCCAAAATGGATTAAATTCATTATTTTCCTCAAAATTCAACAAACAATACCCCATAATGACAACGTGAAAGAAGTTTGTTTGAAATCTTTGCAAATGTATTAAAAATAAAAAACGAAATAAAATCACATGTACATAAGTATTCACAGCCTTTGCCATGACACTCAAAATTGAGCTCAGGTGCATCCTGTTTCCACTGATCATCCTTGAGATGTTTCTACAACTTGATTGGAGTCTACCTGTGGTAAATTCAGTTCACTGGACATGATTTGGAAAGGCACACACCTGTCTATATAAGGTCCCACAGTTAACAGTGCATGTCAGAGCACAAACCAAGCCATGAAGTCCAAGGAACTGTCTGTAGACCTCCTAGACAGGATTGTATCGAGGCACAGATCTGGGGAAGGGTACAGAAAAACTTCTGCAGCATTGAAGGTCCCAATGAGCACAGTGGCCTCCGTCATCCATAAATGGAAGAAGTTTGGAACCACCAAGCCTTTTCCTAGAGCTGGCCGCCCAGCCAAACTGAGCGATCGGGGGAGAAAGGGCCTTAGTCAGGGAGGTGACCAAGAACCCGATAGTCACTGTGACAGAGCTCCAGCGTTTCTCTGTGGAGAGAGGAGAACCTTCCAGAAGAACAACCATCTCTGCAGCACTCCACCAATCAGGCCTGTATGGTAGAGTGGCCAGACGGAATCCACTCCTCAGTAAAAGGCACATGACAGCCTGCCTGGAGTTTGCCAAAAGGCACCTGAAGACCATGAGAAACAAAGATTGAACTCTGGCCTGAATGGCAAGTGTCATGTCTGGAGGAAACCAGGCACCGCTCATCACCTGGTCAATACCATCCCTACAGTGAAGCATGGTGGTGGCAGCATCATGCTGTGGGGATGTTTTTCAGCGGCAGGAACTGGGAGACTAGTCAGGATCGAGGGAAAGATGAATGCAGCAATGTACAGAGACATCCTTGATGAAAACCTGCTCCAGAGCGCACTGGACCTCAGACTGGGGCGAAGGTTCATCTTCCAACAGGACAACGACCCTAAGCACACAGCCAAGATAACAAAGGAGTGGCTACGGGACAACTCTGTGAATGTCCTTGAGTGGCCCAGCCAGAGCCCAGACTTGAACCCAATTGAACATCTCTGGAGAGATCTGAAAATGGCGGTGCACCGACGCGCCCCATCCAACCTGATGGAGCTTGAGAGGTCCTGCAAAGAGGAATGGGAAAACTGCCCAAAAATAGGTGTGCCAAGCTTATAGCATCATACTCAAAAAGACTTGAGGCTGTAATTGGTGCCAATGGTGCTTCAACAAAGTATTGAGCAAAGGCTGTGAATACTTATGTACCTGTGATTTGTTTTTGTTTTTTATTTGTAATAAATTTGCAAAGATTTCAAACAAACTTCTTTCACATTATGAGGAATTGTTTGTAGAATTTTGAGGAAAATTAATGAATTTAATCCATTTTGGAATAAGGCTGATACATAACAAAATGTGGAAAAAGTGAAGCACTGTGAATACTTTCTGGATGCACTGTACTCTTCTTCTTCAACCGCTGCTCAGGGCCTTCACCTATAACTCCTCACTCGCATCGCAGAAACTCCTCAAACAACAGGTAATTCCAGTAAGATAATCGCTTTTCTACACCAGTTTAAAATGTTTAATGCAAACTTCAAATTGTACATCTTGAAACCAGCTAACATAGAGTGTTAGTTTGTATTCAGCTTCATCAATTGCATCTACAGTTTTGATGCTAAATGTTCTCTCTCCCTAAAGCTGCTTTATGAACCATCTGAGCATTCAGGTTATGCTTTTAAATTGCACCTCAGTTAGTGTTTGAGATGACATGAATAAATACATACATACATCAATATCATGTAAAGCATAAATTTCGGTCTCTGCAATGAGTTTCACTGTTGTGACTGCTGCTTACCTTAAACAACATTGAGGTTGTCAGTGACAATAATTAATATTCTGTATGTGGTGCTTACACCATACTCATGGGAAAATGCTGAGCTTTCTCATTGTCGGGCAGTGGCGGAGAATTCCTGCTGATTTTTCATCTGAGAGACTGCTGCTCAGGCATCACTCACACGGCAGAAATTCAGCAGGCAACAGGTAACTCCAACAAGCAAATCGCTTTTCTGCATGTTTCAATGCAAATGTCTCTTTGAACCCCTTCGTCTTAAAGGGAAACCAGTTTACATTAGCGGAGTGTTGGATTATGTTCACTTTTCAGCTTCATCAAATGATTTTAGTAGTTCACCCAAAACTGCTATTTCTCTTGTCATTTGGCCTTCTCACCCATTATGCCTTCTAAAACTCATATGACTTTCTGTCTTCTGTGGAACACAAACCAAAATTTCCCCTCAAGTCATATGGATTACATTGATGCTGCCTTTATGGATCTTGAAAGTTTTTAACCTCACTGACTTCCATTGTATGGACAAACACACATCATATATCCATCAAAAATCATTGTTTGTGTTCCCCTGAAGAAAGTCAAATGAGTTTGACATGGCATGAGTTTGACATGTTTAATTTGTAAAAAAGAGTCACATTATAAGTATAATAATGTTGCAATATGTAGCAGGGTTCGCAGTGGTTGAAAATTGTCTCGTCATGAATCTTAAAAGTAAACTAGCCATACGTGTTGCTTATCTTGTCAGTTACGATTATTTTTTTTTTTTTTTTTTTTCTATTGTCTAACAGGATAGGGTCATTTAAACTATAATCCTGGCAGGTCTACAGCTATAACTGAAAGAAGAGTCATCAGAGGTTTTCAAGGCAAAAAAAAAAAAAAAAACAAAACAAAAAAAAAAACAAAAAAAATGGGTAGGAAACACATTTGGATGATATTATTCATATTTATATAGCACCATTTTAACACATCCGCTGACATTCATATAAATGTATGCATTTGGTCCAGTGGTTGAATAGCTGTGTGCTTCAAATGAAAATGTTAACATCGTTTACTCACCCTCATGCTATCCCAGATGTGTGTGACTTTCTTTCCTCAGCAGAACACAAATTAAGATTTTTAGAAGAATACTTCAGCTCTGTAGGTCCTCACAATGCAAGTGAATGGTGTCCAAAACTTTGAAAGTACAAAAAGCACATAAAGTTAGCATTAAAGATATGAATATGACTATAGTGGTTTAATCCATGTCTTCAGAAGCAAAATTATAAGTGTGGGTGAGAAACAGATCAATATTTAAGTAATTTTTATATTATATTAATTTTTCTCACTGCCCAGTAGGTGGTGAAATGCACAAAGAATGTGAATCCCCAAAAACAAGAGAAAACAAATATGAAAGTGAAAGTGGAGATTGATAGTAAAAAAGTACTTAAATATTGATCTGTTTCTCAACCACACTTATCATATCACTTCTGAAGACATGGATTCAACCACTGGAGTCATATGGATTACTTTATGCCACCATAATGTGCTTTTTGACCACCATTCACTTGCATTGAATGTATCAACAGAGCTGAGATATTCTTCTAAAAATCTTTGTTTGTGTTCAACAGAAGAAAGTTCTACACATCTGGGATGGCATGGTGGTGGGATGGCATGGTGGTGAGTAAATGAAAATTTTTATTTTTGGGTGAACTTTCCCTTTAAGCATCACTTTTCTTTTTACTCTGTAATTACTGATTTTGAGGATATTTAATTGTGCAAATAAATACAATGGAAACTGTTAATATACATTTTGACAAAGATTATATCTATGCATTTAGGAAGAGGAGCTTGACCAAGCACAGAAAGGAGCAGATGCCATCAATGCTTTGGAGCAGAAAGATTGAAAGTTGCCTTTCAACCCATTGGATGTATTGATTGTCCTTGAAAAAGAGTTGGGGACATTTGTCAAAACTTGGGTCAGTGCACTGACTTTTTGGGCTACTTTATGCCCTTCACATTAGCTACCCAAAGAAGCTGACACATTTCTTTCTTTTTTTTTTTTTTTTTGGGTCATACAGTAAATGGTGTTGCATCTTGATGATGGCAATGTCTGGCCAAGTTGAAAAGATCTTTTGAATGAATAGTTTCATTTATAAATACAAACTGTTTCTGGTGTTTTTGTTGCAGTATTAGTTCAGAGAGTTTTCTCCTACATGCATATACTGTATTTCTGCAGTGTGCAGTCTGTTAAAATGCATTATGAATTGCGTTTATTTAGATTTACAGAAATTCTTTAAGTCATTGCATAGCCCAATTATTTTTTTTTTTTTTTTGTTTGTTTATTGTCATGATTTTGTTACTATTTTTGTATTTGAGAAAGTATTTTGGTTCTAGGACAGCATGAATATCTATGTTAGATTTTAAATTTGTAAACAACAATAAAAAACCTTTGACATTCACCAGTTGTCTGTTATTTCTTCAGGTCATTTTATTTTAAAGTTAATTGAAAGTAAATGACCAGAACCTAGAATGTGAAGCTGCTAATAGCACTTACAATTGAGCTAAATGAGCTTAAAATGCATAGTTGGGTAAACAGAGACTGTTAGGTTTAAAAAAACTTAAAATACCATGCCATGCCAGCTACTACATTTAAGTAAACATTTTTGAATGGAAGCTCATTCATTTGGCCATAGCCAACTACGTTTTTTTAGGTAACGTTGCTTAAAATTCCTAGTGGAATTTGCTAAAAAAGTGGAATGCAAAAATGATGCACTATATTTTTAAGCAAATCCAGCTCATTTTTTTCAGTGCACATAAGAACCACAGCTCAACATCTTTAACACACAAACTAAACTTCTTCCGCTGAGTAATATAGTTCATTAGCTAGGCTGTTCACAATTGCCAAGTAACGTAACAACTTGGTGCATTAATATAGAAAGTGCGGTCACTAGTGTACTGCATCTTACAATGGCTCATCCAATCAGAATTTAGACTTGGACCATTCATTTTATAAACAGCATTTTGGCAGCATCCAGAGGGCTTATGGAGTATAGCCGAGACAGAAATATTCATTTGCATCTGCCATGCAGAATGACCCATTTATGCCCCATGCAAAATCTGCTATTGGGCTCATCGCTTCACATGCGTGTTCTGCATTCAGGTATTACATAATGCATAAGACTCTAACATTTTGCTTGTCTTTGGGGCTATGTAATACGCTTTGGTCCCGAGTTGCTCTCTCCCACGGCACTCATCACATCCCTCCCTTGTCAGCAGCTCATGGCGTGAATTTTTACAGCTACATTTCAAATATAAACGCACGAGACAAGCAGGGGCTTTAAAGGGATAGTTCATCCACATGCTGTTTCAAACCAATATGGCTTTCTTTCTTCAGAGGAATACAAAAGGAAAGGTTAGGTAGAATGTTAGTCTTAGTCACAGTTTACTTAGTCTTTAGTTCACAAATTTTACAATTTAATCTTTTTACCTTTTATTGAATGTTAATGGTGACTGAGGCTAAAATTCTGCCAAACATCTACTTTTGTGTTCAATGAAAGAAAGCCATACAGTTATGGAACAATGAGGGGGAGTAAATGATGAGAGAATGTTCATTTTTGGGTGAACTATCCCTTTAACAAGCAGGAACAGGCCAAATTAACATCAGCTTGGCAGAACCCCTAGCGCAGTGGGTCAAAAACAACATAAATTGACTTATGAATCAAAGGAGCTTAATAGATGTCATAAGACTGAAACATTCAGCCCCGTGTGATGGCAGGGGACATCTGCATAGGTGCTGGGGAAAAGAGCGGGTGACAGGGTGTGGCCACAGGGAGATGAAATGAAATTTTCAGAGCACATGTTTTATAGAGTGCAAAAGTAACCACCAACTTTTTCAGCAGTCTTGGTTCCAGACGTTTCCCAATCATTTTCTCGATAGGCATTTAAAAACATTCTTCATTAAAGAGGTCTAATCAATTAATCAAACCAACCAGTTCCAACATGAATCATAACATTCCAACATTTGATTTGAAGCCAAAAGTATATAAAAATGTGAAAAAATATACAAGACTTAACATCTTTTTTAAGTGAATGAATTACTTATCCCATGAAGCACTGCAAATGGCACACAATGTAAAACTATTGACTAGAAGTGATATAAAATAACATTTATTTTATAACATACCATTTACATTAGAACTTTATTGCAAAATATTAAAAAATATACAAATATACAGGTTGTTTGATAGTGTAGTGGGACTGACTGACCTTTTTGATTGGACTTTTCTGATTGGTGGATCGATGTTTAGGATTATGGGTAGTATGGTTCTTCACATCAGATTTTAAAATCCCAAAGACTCGATTTGGCTTCTACATACAGTATTAGGGATGTGCACGAGTAACCGAGTAATTGAGTACTCGTTCTGCACCAGCTACTCAAGTATTAAAAATACTACTAAAATATTTCAAATTCATTTTCCTTTGTCGATTTGCCTGTCATGAGCAGAATGAAATAGACTGTTTTCCCTCTGAATCGCACCAAATCCTGCAGTTACAATTGAGCCCACTGGGGGGGGGGGCTGCGGATGTGTGTCATCGAGGTGTTGGATGAGAGAAAAATAAATCATGGCACAAAGCCAAGTTATCTTACAAGAAAATACTTGTAATATTTAAATTTTTATTGAAATCTACTCTATATTCAGAATTATTACTGTAGTTTCCTCTATATATTTATCTGTTGTATCTTATTTTTTATTCTTATTTCAACGTTTACATATACATGTTTATATGTATATGTAGCAATCAGGCTAATCAAGCCGACGAGAGGGATAAAGGCGGCCGGAGGCGGCAGTTAGGCAGAGAGAGAGCTACAGGCAGCTGCCCTGTATGCATTTGTGTTGTATGTCTTTTGCTTTAAGTTAATCATTAAATTATTATTTATAGGGGGCCTGGGTAGCTCAGTGGTAAAAGACGCTGGCTACTACCCCTGGCGTGCTGAGTGACTCCAGCCAGGTCTCCTAAGCAACCAAATTGGCCCGGTTGCTAGGGAGGGTAGGGTCACATGGGGTAACCTCCTCATGATTGCTATAATGTGGTTCGTTCTTGGTGGGGCGTGTGGTGAGTTGAGCATGGTTGCCGTGGTGGATGGCATGAAGCCTCCACACGCGCTATGTCTTCGTGGCAACGCGCACAACAAGCCACGTGATAAGATGCACGGGTTGACAATCTCAGACGCAGAGGCAACTGGGATTCGTCCTCTGCCACCCGGACTGAGGCGAATCACTACACGACCACGAGGACTTACAAGCACATTGGGAACTGGGCATTCCAAATTGGGATAAAAAGGGGGAAAATCCCTATTTAAAAAAAATAGAAAAATTATTATTTTTATTGTCAAGCCGGTTCTCTCCTCCTCCTTTCCCTTTTACAGAATATTTCAAATGTTTGTATGTATATGTTGTATATGTATATTATTTTTGCACTGGAAGCTTCTGTCACCATGACAAATTCCTTGTGTGTGTAGCATACTTGGCAATAAAGCTCATTCTGGTTCTGATTCTTGTTGGAGTCATGCAAACCAATGGACTAGGACCTACTTTCATCGGTAGAAAGAAAATGTGTGTATATGTGTAAATCTCTGAACACTGACAGATCGCATTTTATAAAAAGCAAACTTTCACCACTTGTTTTTCTGAATAATAACATCTGAAATGATCAAACTGTGATAGCTTTATGTAGACTCAGAGTTTATATCTGTGCATTACCCTCATGCCTTCAGTACTGGTTTCAATATAAGCTCCAGTTGAGAGCAAATATTTTTGCTGTTATTTTTAAATATTGTATTTCTTTCATTTTTATTAATTCATATTGTTCATTTAATTTTTGTACCAAAAGAAAAACATAGTTTGCTGATGTTACCTTATTTTGAAACCGTTCTTGGTAACGTTTGTGAATAAAACAAAATATACATTTCACAAACGTGTCATACGTGCATTCTAATGTACGAGTAATCGGTTACTTGTTTTTGTGGGTTAGAGTACTCGACTACAAAGTTACTCAAAAATGCCCATCCCTTTATACCATCATTTAACAACCTCAGAACTCATGGTAGGTCTGTCTCGAAAGGTTTATATGTTATTGTTACAAATCAATTTCTCTTTGGAGAACAAAAAGATGGGATTTGCTTCAGGAACCCTACTGTTTTGACACATTTTGTAAAGGCTTCCCGTTTCTCAGATTGTTCTACATCCTTTGCCCTGTCAGAAATAAATAAATAAATAAATAAATAAATAAAAAAACACTGTAAGAGGGATTCATAGCCTCCTTCAAAAAGGAACCTTTCCCTTCTCCCTATTTCACCTTCGATGTTCATCCCTCTTACTAATTACTGGAACTAGCTAACCTTCCTGATATCCTAATTTCCCAGCTATAGTTATCATTCGTTAAACTCCAGAGACATGGGAGATGTGGAGGCAATTTATTTCCACCCCATTCCATACTAGCATTCCATCCAGCTAGGAGCAGCAGCCCCCTCCCAGGCTTTTCCGTCAGTAAAAATAAATGTAAGGTCAAAGAAACTACACACACAATGATGGAGGTGTACGTACACGGGTGTGTGTATATTGGCAGTAATGTGCATGCTAATTCAGGTCACATTAGACGTGATGTCACAATTGCATGTCACTCTACTGCAGTTGTGACCTTAACGGCAAATTAGTGTTTATACAATTTAACTGGTAAAGGCTCTCGGTAGTATTTCACCATAATTACACTAAAAGACAAACAGAGACATATGTTAATTCACATTATTAGAGCTGGGCACTACACTATATAATACAGTATATAATGACAATAGTGCTTACATACAGTGTGACGGTAGAAATGTCAACCAGTGGAGATTTTACTCTACATTCATTTCCACAGTATGTTTGTGCAACTATCAGTGGGCAACACTGCTGTATGTTACTTTAATGTGAGAGCAATGAAGAAACAAGTGATGCACAAATACAGAACAGGACGTGTCCTAAACAAGTCAAGATGAGGAAAAACCTGTTATTAAGGACTGTAATATGAAGCAGAGTTCAGTTGTTTATAGTTGCTAAGCAACATCGCAACTTGCCGCATTAAACCGTGGTCACAATACACAGTGCTCAATTCACTCCCATTCGAATGCATCGGAATGTGGAAGACCTGAAACGCAAGCTAATGTGAAGAAATTTGCATACAAAAATGTTTGGTGAACTGAATGAATACATATTTCAAAGCAGCATGTTTTTATTGTTGCAGGAAAGTGGCTAGACTGTATATTTAAATTTTTGGCTCATTCAATCAGTATTTCAAGTTTCATATTTTATTATTAATATTTTGAGTCGTATGTGTCTAACTAAAGTGTTACAAAATGTAAAGCTGTTTTTGCATATGTTTGCACAAACTTATGATTTATTTGTTATGAATAAACTTTTGGTTTGCTTCTGTCACATTCCAAATAAAAGATCAAATAATCAAAAATAACCGAGCGTCATATATACTGTTACCATGATATTACATTTCTTATACTATGACATATGTTTTTGGTCATACCACCTACCTCTAGACATTACAGAGAGTATAGAGTACAGCAGTATGTAACGTACAGTAGTGACACAAGGTTCCCACAAAGCCATGGAAATACAGTATAAAGATCTTACAGACTAAATGTGCCGATTTATGGTTTATTAACTTCCTCAAATATGAAATCATAATAAACCTACGGGAGCACGCTTGTGCAGAACTTCTGCCTCGTCTGCTCATGGATCATTTTCAAGCATGATAGTGAGCTCCATAAATCACAGCAGACAGAATGGGACTAATTACCAGTCACCTATACAGGCATCTCCCAGCTACAGGGGACATGGTATACCACAAAAACAGCTTTTATTGTGGCATGGCAGCATGGCTTTTGTGCAGTGCACTGCAAAGATAGCGAACCACAATAGGGCTACTGACTGAGTTGGTGTCTGGTGAAAGAACAAAAAGAATCACGGTAAAAAATAAAATACACATGCACATGGAATATGATACAAATTTCGAAGTAATTAGAATAGCCCATTTTTTACTGTGTGTCTGTTTACTGTAAATAATGCGTAATGGTATTTCAATATTATGTATGGTCTGCAAACAATATTGGGTAAATATAAGGGAAATATTTAACAAACATACAGTCTGAGTTCTGAACCACATTTTCCAGTCATCATGACAATTTTCTAACTTGACATCCTGCATTTAAATTAATAGATCATTTATGTTATCATTTATTCACCCATGTCATTCTGAACCAAGAACAAATATTATAGGAATTATGTAGGTAGGTAGGTAGGTAGGTAGGTAGGAAGGAAGGAATAATGACCAATTCTATGCTTACAAAGACTGCTTATTGTCATTGTGGGTAAATGTATCTTAGGGACACCTAGAACAAAGGTGGACTAAATATGTTTATGAAAAGACCCATTTTCCCAAGATTAATGCTTCAAGGCAACACAGTGTTTTGAGGTATGATGCAATATTGCTGAGCAAATGAGTCCTGATGAGCAAAGGACATAAGTGCTCTCTTAATTATGTACAGGTACACCGCACTTCAGGGAGAAGAAATGAGAAGCCACACCTACTGCCTCATGTTCATATTACACATCACTTATTATTACACACACACACACACACACACACACAGACATGGGGGCGGGGGAGAGAGAGAGAGAGAGAGAGAGAGACAGTGTGTGTGTGTGTGTGAGAGAGAGAGAGAGAGAGTCAGTCAATACACAGAAACTGACATAGAAGGTCAAACTTTCAAAGGATTTGGCTGCATCAAACCAAGTAAAGTTGAAATATCAAAATCCCTTTAGTTAACTAGAATGCATAATGAGGTCAAATTGACCAAATAGGATGTGGTTTTTTGAATATGTTATCAGTAAAACTTTTATTTCCTTGATAACATTTATTCCCTTTCCATGTAGCCTATTCCTCAAACACCTTGTGTGCATGTCATATCCATTAATGTCATATTTCATAACACATTTGTATCACATAGCATTCATCAATGGGGTCAAAATGACCTTCATATTCTTCCTATGGAATTTTGATTATACATTCTGATAAGTTCTTTCAAAAACATGGCATCAAAATTCATCAGTGAAAGGCTGTCACTACTGTACTCCTGTTATTACTGGTGTAATTCTATTCCACCACATTCCACATTAGAACCCGACCGATATGGGATTTTTGAGACCGAAACAATACTGATTTTAGAGGGAGAAAATTCACTGATTACCGATATGGTGGCCGATACAGTTAATTTTTGAGCTGTAATGAAAACAGGCCTTTTCTATGTGGATTGTTCACAAATTTTGCACAGATATGACTATGCAAAGGTAGATTTCACTCAGCTGACAAGCAATGAAAGTAGCTACGTGGTTAGCTAGTTAGCTATAAGCTCGTTGTCACGGAGAGTAAAATATGGACATTGTTTATTTACTTTCCAGCACTGTGTCTCACCAACTAGATAACAACATAGCATGAAATCAACACTCAACAGACACAATCCACCACCACACCGTGGTCTGCTGAGCTGCAAAATGATGCTCTGATGTTTATCTTTCAATCTGCTACATTACTGACTGCACTGACAAACTATAGCTGGCTAACACAGCAAACAGATGTGATAAACAGGAGTGACATGGTTGTCAGGGACAGGGTTAACGTTATATTAGTAATATTGAAAAGGGAAAATGATGGGGTCATTGTTTATTAACTTTCCAGTATGTATTTCATAAACTAGTTAGTAACTTACCGAGAAGACACCACTTAACTCCGCACTGCTTAATTCCGCCCTGTCTGCAGAGCCACCGTCAGCTCAGCTCTGTAAACAATGGAGATGGAGCGTGCTCTGCTGGAAACTACGTTATGACACCAATTCTAAAGCATTGTTTTCTGCATTATATGTTCTGAAAAAAAGTTTTCATATCTGCGCATATCAGTAAACATATACGCCGATACTGATATATATTTTTTTTATTTAAGGATAGTGATCATATGAAGCCATTTATCATCACATAGTTGTTTGGCTCCTTTTTAAGTCATAATTATAACAGAAATCACCAAAATGGCCCTGATCAAAAGTTTACATACCCTTGAATGTTTGGCCTTGTTACAGACACACAAGGTGACACACACAGGTTTAAATGGCAAATAAATGTTAATTTCCCACACCTGTAGCTTATTAAAGTGCAATTAGTGCCTGTGTATAAATAGTCAATGAGTTTGTTAGCGCTCATGTGGATGCACTGAGCAGGCTAGATACTGAGCAATGGGGAGCAGAAAAGAACTATCAAAAGACCCGTGTAACAAGGTAATGGAACTTTATAAAGATGGAAAAGGATATAAAAAGATATCCAAAGCCTTTAAAATGCCAGTCAGTACTGTTCAATCACTTATTAAGAAGTGGAAAATTCAGGGATCTCTTGATACCAAGCCAATGTCAGGTAGACAAAGAAAGATTTCAGCCACAACTGCCAGAAGAATTGTTCAGGATACAAAGAAAACCCCATATATAACCTCAAGAGAAATACAGGCTGCTCTGGAAAAAGACATTGTGGTTGTTTCAAGGAGCACAATAGGACAATACTTGAACAAAAATGAGCTGCATGGTCGAGTTGCCAGAAAGAAGCCTTTACTGTGCCAATGCCACAAAAAAGCCCAGTTACAATATGCCCCACAACACCTTGACACGCCTCACAGCTTCTGGCACACTGTAATTTGGAGCGACAAGACCAAAATAGAGCTTTACGGTCACAACCATAAGCGCTATGTTTGGAGAGGGGTCAACAAGGCCTATAGCGAAAAGAATACCATCCCCACTGTGAAGCATGGTGGTGGTGGCTCACTAATGTTTTGGGGGTGTGTGAGTTCTAAAGGCACAGGGAATCTTGTGAAAATTGATGGCAAGTTGAATGCAGCATGTTATCAGAAAATACTGGCAGACAATTTGCATTCTTCTGCACAAAAGCTGCACATGGGACGCTCTTGGACTTTCCAGCACGACAATGACCCTAAGCACAAGGCCAAGTTGACCCTCCAGTGGTTACAGCAGAAAAAGGTGAAGGTTCTGGAGTGGCCATCACAGTCTCCTGACCTTAATATCATCGAGCCACTCTGGGGAGATCCCAAACATGCGGTTCATGCAAGACAGCCAAAGACTTTGCATGACCTGGAGGCATTTTGCCAAGACGAATGGGCAGCTATACCACATGCAAGAATTTGGGGCCTCATAGACAACTATTACAAAAGACTGCATGCTATCATTGATGCTAAAGGGGGCAATACACAGTATTAAGAACTAAGGGTATGCAGACTTTTGAACAGGGGTCATTTCATTTTTTTTCTTTGTTGCCATGTTTTGTTTTATGATTGCGCCATTCTGTTATAACCTACAGTTGAATATGAATCCCATAAGAAATAAAAGAAATGTGTTTTGCCTGCTCGCTCATGTTCTTTAAAAATGGTACATATATACCAATTCACCAAGGGTATGCAAACTTTTGAGCACAACTGTATATACAGTGCATGCATGTGTGTGTGTACACATATACAGTACATACAGTTGAAGTCAGAAGTTTACATACACTTAGCTTGAAGTCATTAAAACTCATTTTAAATTGTGGACCTCCACAAGTCTGGTTCATCCTTGGGAGCAATTTCCAAATGTCTGAAGGTACCACGTTCATCTGTACAAACAATAGTATACAAGTATAAACACCATGCTACCACAAAGCCTTCATACCGCTCAGGAAGGAGACTCATTCTGTCTCCTAGAGATGAACGTAGTTTGGTACAAAAAGTGCAAATCAATCCCAGAACAACAACAAATGACCTTTTGAAGATGCTGGAGGAAACAGGATGACAAGTATCTATATCCACAGTAAAACGAGTCCTATATCGACATAATCTGAAAGGCTGCTCAGCAAGGAAGAAGACACTGCTCCAAAACCACTATAAAAAAAAGCCAGACTACAGTTTGCAAGCGCACATGGGGACAAAGATCTTACTTTTGGAGAAATATCCTCTGGTCTGATGAAACAAATATTGAACTGTTTGGCCATAATGACCATCATTATGCTTGGAGGAAAAAGGGTGAGGCTTGCAAGCCGAAGAACACCATCCCAACCGTGAAGCATGGGGGTGAAAGCATCATGTCGCAGGGGTGCTTTGCTGCAGGAGGGACTGGTGCACTTCACAAAATAGATGTCATCATGAGGAAGAAAAATTATGTGGATATATTGAAGCAGCATCTCAAGACATCCGCCAGGAAGTTAAAGCTCGGTCACAAATGGGTCTTCCAAATGGACAATGACCCAAAGCATACCTGCAAAGTTGTGGCAAAATGGCTTAAGGACAACAAAGTCAAGGTATTGGAGTGGCCATCACAAAGCTCTGACCTCAATCCGATAGATCATTTGTGGGCAGAACTGAAAAAGCATGCGTGAGCAAGGAGGCCTACAAACCTGACTCAGTTACACCTGTTCTGTCTGGAGAAATGGGCCAAAATTCCAGCAACTTATTGTGAGAAGCTTGTGGAAGGCTACCCAAAACGTTTGACCCAAGTTTAACAATTTAAATGCAATGCTACCAAATATTTACAAATTGTACGTAAACTTCTGACCCACTGGGAATGTGATGAAAGAAATAAAAGCTAAATCTATTTGGCTAAGGTGTATGTAAACTTTTGAGATATATATATATAAGTAGTGCCCGACCGGTTTATCGGCCAGCCGATATTAGCCTTTCATAGATATATCGGTATCGGCATATATGTTTACCGACATGCGCAGATATGAAAACTTTTTTCAGAACAGATAATGCAGAAAACAATGCTTTAGACTTGGTGACATAATGTATACTCCACTGTATACAGAGCTGAGCTGACGGTGATTCGGGTGACGGTGATTCTGTATACAGTGCGAAGTTGAGCGGTGCGGTATTAAGCAGTGTGAAGTGGTAAGTTGCTAACTAGTTTGTGAAATACATACTGGAAAGTTAATAAATAACGACCCCATCATTTTCCTTTTTCAATATAACTAATATAACGTTAACCCTGTCCCTGACAACCATGTCACTCATGTTTATCACATCTGTTTGCTATATTAGCCAGCTATAGTTTGTCAGAGCATCTTTTTGCAGCTCAGCAGACAACAGTGCAGTGGTGGATTGTGTCTGTTGAGTGTTGCTACATTGCTACCTAGCTGGTGAGACGCAATGCTGGAAAGTAAATAAAGTCCATCTTTTGCTCTCCGTGACAACGAGCTTATAGCTAACTAGCTAACAACGTAGCTACTTTCATACCTTGTCAGCTGAGTGGAAGCTAATGTGTAAACATGTATTCACCAAACTGTTTTGTTCAGGATTCGCAGTTTGGTACCCCCTTCAACCGAACAATTCCAGTCATTGCATTTATAAAATGTAATATTTAAAAGTCTGGTTTTCCACCGTTGAAAGTTTCCCCCTGAACTTGTATAGCAGAATACAGTGTAACACCACTTGACTTGGCAGGTGTAAATGCTTATTGTTTTACAACCTGCCCCTAATTGACTGGCAGTATTAAAATAGTCAGCATTTGACTGATACTAAACAGTACTGATGTTTATTTAGCTATTTATTTTATTTTTATTTATTCTTTATTTAAATGGTCAGCAACTGACTGATACTGAACATACAGTACTGATGTTTATATAGCTATTGATTGTATTTTTATGTATTCTTTATTTTCTCAGTGTTCATTTCTAGAATTTGTTGACAATGTATAATAATATTGTCAAATATTCTTTGATAAAAATATTTGTTTAAGAAAGCAGCCTTCTGAGTACCTTTGCATAGTCATATCGGTGCAAAATCGGTGAACAATCCACACAGAAAAGGTCTGTTTTCATTCCAGCTCAAAAATGAGCTATATCAGTCACCATATCGGTAATCGGTGAATTTTACCCCTCTAAAATCGGTATCGGCTTCGGTCTCAAAATCCCATATCGGTCGGGCTCTAATATATAGCATTTACTGTATTTATTATGATAATAATTTGCAAAATTGCTTGTATTTAAACGTTTGTCTTATAAGGATCTGTTAAATGCACAAACTCTCTTTTAAAACTAAATGAGCAACCAACCTTGACAGCATTTTGAGACATTAGCGCGTTCAGTGTCAGCTGAGCTATATCGTCTATGACGCCTACCAAGCAGGGTTTAAACCGACAGACAGTGACAGAAAACAACCTTTAATTCGAATTAAGGTGTGAACAGGTAAGCTGCAAGCGTTTTTCCAAAGTTCAGATAGCTGTCAAAGAAATGTGCACTCTGCTAACGGAAGAAGACTCCAAATAAATAAGATAAAAAGATATGAGAATCAACATATTAAATACAGTCTTGATGCTTCGAGAAGTTGTTAGGTCTTCTCCCATGCGATTGTACTGGCTTTCATGCCAACGTCGCCAACCTGTAGGTCCGTTGTTCCACTTCAGGTTAAAATTATGTGTGATATATTTATAAGAATAAAATATAGCCAAATAACCATGAATTTTACATACTTCCAACAGACTTTGCTTAGGCTATCTATCAGTCAGTCAGTCAGCTCATCCTCATCTGAGCGGTTATGCGTGCTCGTGCGGATGTTTTTAAAGATAGCGGTTAAAAAATAACACATTTGGATATGACTTCATTGAGTTACATTCTCCCAGAAGGTTCACTCACCTGAACAGTTGTCGTTTGCCGGTAAAGTCGTACAGACTTGGCGTCACTCTGTGTTGCAGGTTGCCCGGGAACATACGGATCGTGTTTGAGGCGATGAGCCGCGTCCTGACTGAAGTGTTTACAAACCCTACTACTGTTAAGGCTTAATAATTAATATTCATAATTGAAGCCTTCGCTATTGGAAGGTAACTGAGCGACGTCAATTTCAGAACATGAATATTCATAAGAAAAGGTTTCACCATAGGAAGGTGAACGAAAACGTCAGCATGGCTTGATTAATATTCACGAGCCAAGCCTTTGTTATTGGGAGGTACCCGTGCAACGTCAGGATGACATAATTAATATACATAAGCTAAAACTTCGACGTAGTAGTCATATAGAATTCGTAATTTCGTGTACTGTCTAGTCTTGGAAATCTCCACGCATGCTCATCCCAGGACCTCAGGGGCAAAGCTACCTAAGAGCACATACTGTATGCCCTACTTTTTCTGGTTGTACACACTGTCTCCCTCTCTTTCTCTCTACTGGAAGCAATCACTTTGCAATTATACGCCAATAAATTACTTATTTAAATTTTACCACTAAAATTTAGGGAGTTTTGTATTGCTGGTTTGATGATAATAATAATAAAAGTAAAATAAATTCAGTGGGCAATGGCTACTGGTCAGCAGACATGGGTGGCCGATATAATGCTCATATATTATAGCATATAATTCAGTTTAATTATTGCAAATGATAAATACATAAAATTGCTTATTTAAAGGTGTTAATTTACTTATTTATTTTTATTTATATTTTTTTTAAGTCTACACAAAGAAATGAACAGTACTTTTTAAAATATGTTTAAAATCAGATACACTCAAATGACATGAAGGCATAAGTCATGTAGCTTAAAGGGATAGTTCACCCAAAAATGAAAATTCTCTCATCATTTTCTCACCCTCTTACTATCTCAGATGTGTATGACTTTCTTTCGTCTGCTGAACACAAATGAAGATTTTTAGAATTTAGAAGAATATCTCAGCTCTGTAGGTCCATACAATCCAAGTGAATGGTGGCCATAACTTTGATGGTCGAAAAAGCACATGAAGGCAGCATAAAAGTAATCCATAAAACACCAGTGGTTAAATCCATACCTTCAGAAGTGATATGAAAGGTGTGGGTGAGAAACAGATCAATATTTAAGTCCATCTGTACTTTAAATCTACTTTCACACACCCCTCCTATGAGCATTCACAAGAGTTCTTCTTCTGTTTTTTTGCAGATTCACATTCTTCGTGCTTATCACCACCTACTGGGCTGTTGTGCAAAAATTATTTCCTTCCCTTTGCTTTAACCCGCACCTTTTTCTTCCTCCTCCCTGCCCAGTAGGTGGTAATATGAAAGAAGAATGCAAATTGCTATAAAAAAAGAACAAATCGGTCCTCTCGTGAACATGCTTAGGAGGGCTGATTGAAAGTAGATTTATAGTAAAAAAGGACTTAAATATTGATCTGTTTCACATCCACACCTATCATATAACTTTTGAAGACATGGATTTCACTACTGGAATCTAATAGTTCACTGTTATGCTGCTTTTATGTGCTTTTTGGAGGTTAAAAGTTTTGATCACCATTCACTTGCATTGAATGGAACTACAAAGCTGAAATATTCTTCTAAAAATCTTCGTTTGTGTTCAGCAGAAGAAAGAAAGTCATACACATCTGGAATGGCGTGAAGGTGAGTAAATGATGAGAGAATTTTCATTTTTGGGTGAACTATCCCTTTAATAAACATTGGAGCTTCATATTGAGATCACATGACCAGCCAAATACTATACATTTTTTCTTGGTATATGCATTTTGGACCTTCAAAAAAATGGAGTACATTCACTTGCATTGTTTAGAGGAGGAGGCCTGAAATGAAATCCTAAAAGTCTTAAATTCTGTTTTGATGAAGAAAGAAACTCAGATACATCTTGGATGGCCTGAGGGTGAGTAAATTATCAGCAAATTTTCATTTTTGGGTGAACTATTCCTTTAAGGACAACAAAGTCAAGGTATTGGAGTGGCCATCACAAAGCCCTGACCTCAATCGGATAGAAAATTTGTGGGCAGAACTGAAAAAGCATGTGTGAGCAAGGAGGCCTACAAACCTGACTCAGTTACACCAGTTCTGTCTGGAGGAATGGGCCAAAATTTCAGCAACTTATTGTGAGAAGCTTGTGGAAGGCTACCCAAAACATTTGACTCAAGTTTAATCATTTAAAGGCAATGTTACAAAATGTAGAGTATGTAAACTTCTGACCCAATGGGAATGTGATGAAAGAAATAAAAACTGAAATAATTAATTCTTTCTACTATTATTCTGACCTCAATGGGGCGCGCGGTAAGTTGTGCGTGGAGAGTAGCATGAGCCTCCACGTGCGGGGTCTCCGCAGTGTCATGCACAACGAGCCACGTGATAAGATGCGCGGATTGACTGTCTCAGAAGTAGAGGCAACTGAGACTTGTCCTCCGCCACCCAGATTGAGGTGAGTAACCGTGCCACCACGAGGACCTACTAAGTAGTGGGAATTGGGCATTCCAAATTGGGGAGAAAAGGGGATACATTTTTTTTTTTAAGTATAGTCACGAGACATGCATGTTAACATGGTTTTGTACGATAAAATCGCTTATCAACCTTTTCTGTGTAAAGTTATATCCAGTTTTACAATTTTGTTGCCATTATGATATAACGCCATAAACCCTAAAACACTGAAATGACCGTAAAATCTACAATTTAAAAAACTTTAAAGCTCAAATAATACATGAGTTTTAACAGAGCAATTAATGAAAGTGCTTTTTAAAAAAATTTAAGCTTCAACTTTCTGCCTTTAAACCCTCCAAACATTGGCCTCATTCTCTTCCATTGTAAGTGCCACATTGTAACCTCGATTTATGCTTCATTTTTTATTTTATTTTTTTAAGAAAAGGATGGACGAGTCAAAATTATTATTGTGGTAATCAACATTATGCAACAAAAGCTGTCGATTGAGCATAACTTGTATTGAACCCGGAATATTCATTTAAGATGAGGTTGAAAAGTTCTGTACAGCATGGGGAGACCAGGAGAGAGAAACTGTCATTAAATGACCACAACCCAAAACACTAATGTAACCAATTCATACTATGCCACAGCTATGCCTTTCTTTAAATGTGCGTTACATTTTTGAAAATGGATGAGGGGGACAGTGAGTTTGGGTGTAAACAAACAAGTTCTATTTATTTCCTTTCAACTTTGCCTAGCTAGTCTTTAGTGTCTGTTTGAATAGCCTAATAATGCTTAAGTTGTTTGCTGTGGTGAGATGACTTACCAGAATGTATGGACCCCTAATTGCATGCTACAGTAACAGTGATCTACAAAAATTATATTTTAGAATTTAAAAACAGTGTTTGAGGAAGCACCCACATGGAACTCTAGCCTTTCATTCACTTCCTAAGGTGACATTGGGCAGAGCTTCCATTCATGGCAATATTTTCTTTTTAGGCATTTAAAGACCTGCCCATTCTCACACTAACAGCCATCAGCAGGACCACACAACCCACAACACATTACATTTTGTTTCTGTAGCTCAACTTTGTAGAGTATAGTGTTAGCAATGCAAAGGTATACCCAAATATAAATGTACATTACTTAGCAGAACATCTGGTAGGTTTAAATCAATTCCCACACTATTCATCCTTAAAAAGAAAAGCATGTATACACAAACAGTACATGAGACTGGCACAGTCATCACAAATGCATTTGATGTTTATGTCACGCCTGTCGCTTGAGTCCCAGTAGTGAGTCAAGTGTTCAGAGTACGATGTTAAGACTATCTCACTTCTCAGTCTGTGAACTATGAATAACTACAATGTTGTATTTATGAACAAATGCTGACTATAGTCAAGAGAACAGCAGAGGATCAGAGACAGTCTAGCTCAGTGGTTCTCAGATGGTGGGTCGCAGGTGAATATGCATTCCTTGTCTTTTGTTGTTAACCTCAAAGGCATAGCATCCAATCAAACTTGACAGTATTCTGTACGCAAATTCATCTGTCACTTGGTAGAAGCTAGATAAATTAGATATCAACATCAAAAACCAGATCAAAAGTATGCAATGTAAAGGAACATTCGACCCAGACTACATTAAACACAGGCTCTCATCATGTAACTCATACAGAATTGACATGACATGAGGATGAGTAAACTGTTCCTTTAATACCACAAAATGAAAACTGAAACATCCTGACATATATGACCATATGGGGTGAAAAATAAGTGTTTCCTGAGTCAGGCATGCAAATTGGCAGTTAGGTGTGAATGGTAGGGGGCTGCTTCCAAAACTCTCCTGATACTAAAGTGAAACATTTCTGCTGAGAAGCTGTTGGTGGGGCTGGTGACAGAGAAGAAGCTTTTCCAGAAGTGACTCTGACAGTGTGGTGTCAAAGGAGTTAGAAATAACAGGTCTATCTCTTGCTTCACCGATAATGAATCGGGCCAGCTTTTCCCTCCAGAGCGCACTCTTTTATTGTTGTCTGGTAGCAAGAATGAAGTTCTTTAGCTCTGATATTGTCAACAGCCTGTCTCGAGTGGGAACTGATGGTAAACAAGACATTCATGTCTGGATCAGATTTCATCCCAAAATCAAAACAAATAAATAAAGACAGCCATTTGTTAAGATTCTTTATTTGCATTGTGGCACTATTTTCCATGACAATGAAATAATTTCACACAGACAGATATAGACAGACCCAAGCATGATTGTTGGTGGTTTGAGTATTTCTGTAACTGCTGATCTCCTGGGATATTCACGCACAACATTCTCTAGAGTTTAGTCGGAATGGTGCCAAAAACAAAAAACATCCAGTGAGCGGCAGTCCTGCCGGCGCAAACGCCTTCTTGATGAGAGAGGTCCACAGAGAATGGCTAGACTGAGTCAAGCTGACAGAAATGCTACAGTAACTCAAATAACCTTTCTGTACAATTGTAATGAGCAGTTGTCAAATGGCAAACCTTGACGTGAATGGGCTACAACAGCAGACCACGTCGGGCTCCTCTTCTGTAAGCCAAGAACAGAAAGATGAGGCTGCATTGGGCAATTTGTGGAGGCTTTAAAAAGAAATTTGAAGCTTATCATTTTATAAAAGCCCTTGAATTAATTCTTCTGTTAAAACTCATGTATTATTTGAGCTGTAAAGTTGTTTAAATAATAATTTTTACAGTCATTTTAAGGTTTAAGGGTTTGTTGACATTACATCATCATGGTAACAAAGTTGTAAAATGGCTACAACTTTACAAAGAAAAGGTTTATAAGGGATTTTATCACACTCATATTTACACGCATATTAAGTCTTGTGGTTATACTTTTGAAACAGTGAGTATTTTAACGTTCAAAAATTGGTTCCAGTTGCTAGGGAGGGTAAAGTCACATGGGAAAACCTCCTTGTGGTCGCGATTAGTGGTTCTCGCTCTCAATTGAGCGTGTGGTAAGTTGTGCGTGGATCGCGGAGAGTAGCATGAGCCTCCACATGCTGTGAGTCTCCGTGGTGTCATGCACAACATGTCACGTGATATGCACTGATTGACTGTCTCAGAAGCAGAGGCAATTGAGACTTGTCCTCTGCCACCTGGATTGAGGTGAGTAATCGTGCCACCACGAGGACCTACTACGTAGTGGGAATTGGGCATTCCAAATTGGTGAGAAAATGGGATTAAAAAAAAAAAAAAAAAATTTTTTTAAATTAGTCTTTTCCATTGTAAGTGCCTCACTGCAACCTCCATTTTGGAGGAATGAGTCAAAATTTGTTTTTGTGGTAATTAACATTAGTCCACAAATGCTTTCAAGTGAGCTTAACTTGTATTGAACCCAGAACATTCCTTTAAGTAAACCTGGAATATTTCCTCTCTTAATTGACTGCCAGCACTCAATCAATGAACTTTAATTCATATGCGATTTGCTGCTTTACACTCACAGTGTTTCATCTATATTGGGCTTCTCTTATACAGTCTAGGCTCAGTTACCCCTAAGGATACATACAAGGTCATGGCAGATGTGAAATGCTATCGGAGAGCATGACAGATTCAGTTAAGCGAAGCAACTTTACATCCAATGCAAGCATGCTGTTTGAAACATTGCGATTAAATATTATTGCATCTTAGATGTGATGTGACCGGAATCTCCTGTGCCGTATTAAACTAGGCACAACATATAAATTTGGGTACAACAGAAATCTGACTTAAGCTCCCACACTGAGATGAGGGAGAAATGGAGATGAAACACCTCTTGAGACAGAGAGATTTTTCAATTGTGACATTAAAATTAAAGTCCAGAACAGTTAGTGGTGGGCAATAGAATGAAGAAAATTGTGTTATTCAACCTTTTGCCAAAATACATCTTGTGACTTTGGTCTAAAATGGCTTTAAAGGTTAATAAGATGTCACATGTACTGGCCAATCATTGGTATCGGCCGATAAAAGACAGATTATCTGCACTATCGTATATCGGGTGATTTTTTAAAAACAGTCAATGATTAGGCCCGATTATTTCTTGTCAATCAAAAGGGGTGGGAAAATGTGTTGGACAATTAGCCGACACTCGTGCTGCTTAAAAGAAAATGTCTCTTTTGTGAAATAACTTCGAATTTGGCGACGATGACAGCAGAGTTGCAATTCGTAAGCTTTGCGCTGCTAGAATTCTACCATTAAAACTTTCAACACAGCTAATCTGATTACTCACCTTAAAGCTAAACGCAGCAAAGAATATTCAAGTTTGTCAAAGCTAAAGCGGAGGCTGCTTCAACTAAAAAGGGACTAGCTTTATCATTCAGAATTCAGTTGATGTAAGAATGTCAAAGTGTGTTTATAATGTGCTTTTTGTTTCAGTGTTTATAACTGAGTCCAGTTACTCTGAAACATACTCAATTGGAAATGGTCAGGACTGCAGGCAGGCCAATCTAGCTCCTGCACTCTCTGTTTATTAGGCTAGTATGTGGTTTAAAGTTGTCTTGCTGAAAATTCCGTGACGTCCCTGGAAAAGACTGTGCTGGATGGCAGTATATGCTGCTCCAAAATTTTTACATATCTGTCTGCATTAATGGTGCCCTCACAGATGTGCGAGTTACCCATGCCATGGGCACCGAAACACCCCTGGCCCATACAGACACAGGATTTTGGACCTGACGCTGATAACAGCTTGGATGGTCCTTTTCCTCTTTGGCCCAGAGAAAACGACGGCTGTGTTTTTCAAAAACTATTTGAAATGTGGAATCATTGGACCAAAAAACATGGTTCCACTGTTCTACTTTCCAACTAAGATGAGACCAAGCCCAGAGAAGTCGGCAGCGCTTCTGGACAGTGTTGATGTAGGGCTTCTGCTTTGCATTGTAAAGTCTTAACTTGCATCTGTGGATGCAGTAGTGAATGGTGTTGACTAACAAAGGTTTACTAAAGTAATACCAAGCCCATGTTCATGATATCCATTACAGATGAATGATGTTTTTTAAGACAGTGGTGTCTGAGGGATCAAAGATCAAGTGCATTCAGAAGTGGTTTTCGTCTTGCCCTTTACGCACGTGTTTCAAGCATATTCCTTGAATCTTTTAACTATATTGTGCACTGTAGAGGGTGATATGCCCAAAATCCTTCCAATTTGTCTTTGGGGAACATTGTTCTTAAAGTGCTGGATTATTTGCTGAAGCATCGGTTGTCAAACTGACAAGTCTCGAATGATCCTTGCTCTTGAAGTGCTAGGCTGTTTTTGGAGGCTGCTTATATACAATGACACGATTGCCTCACCTGTTTAACATCTCCTGTTTCACATTGCCTTTACTCTAACTCATCAAATTGTTATTGGTCTTAAATTTCTTAACCTTTTTGGAGTTTGTTGCAATCATCTTATTTAATACAAAGCGTTAGGCGTTGGAATCAAACGTAAAAGTAAAACATCATATAATGTTTAGTTGTAGTGCTTTCAATATAGCAAAGGGTGAAAATAATTTACAAATCACTCCTTTTTGTTTTTATTTGTTTTCATTTTTCATACTGTCCCAACTTTTTCAGAATTGGGGTTGTACTCAAATATTGTATTGGATCACGAATTCTTTATTGGTGCATCCCTCGAAAAAAAAATCTAGTTTAAAAAAAATCAAGGCATTGTTTTCCACACTGTAGAATTTAAAATACTGATTTATTTTATTTTTTATTTAATATTTTAATTTTATATTGGCAACTAAATCATCACAAATATATGTTGTGAATGTTTTTTCTGAGATCTCTTCAGATAAAACTCTGAAACTGGGTTTAATTTATTGAAATCAAACCAAAACAGCACTTTATTCTTTAAAGGGCCTATAATTTGTTTTTGCAATTTTTGTTTTTGTTTTGTTTTGTTTCACCTTTTATTAGACATAAGTAGAAGGATAAACCATATGCGACCCTAACCTTTAATGAACACAATCAACCATGTAAATTTATAGCAAATGTCTACTTTAATCTTGGTTTTTTTCCCCAATTATTTTTTAAAAACCACCAAAAAATACAATTGGGCGAAAGATACATAAAAATACAAAACGTCCACCACAATATGAGCCAAGCCCATTTTAACCCCTAAAATCCTTTCAGGATCTCCTTACACAAAATCAAAGACTGTGTGCACGGTACACTTCTACATTTGTACTTTCAACGAATGCTCAAATTTCATTATGCTTTACCGTACAGCAAATTTGAGGCTAAGCAAAAGCACACAAGTGAGAGCCACAGTGAACAAATAAGGCTCAAAGTTAGGACAACAACATGACTAACATGATTTTTATTTCCTCTTCTTCAAGAAGGCTATCTATGTCTCCTAGGTGAACTATCCCTGCTTCTCTCCTCTTTTCTCCTAGACTCTCTATATCTGTCAGAATTTCTGTTCTCTTTGTCCGCCCTCTCCATGCCGTTTCTGTATGAGTCCCTGAAGTCCATGTCCTTGCGGCTCCGCTCTCGTGACTTTGACCTCTCTCTGCTTCTCCGCAGAGGTTCCTTCTCTCTGCTACGCCGTCTATCTTTGTCCTTGTCCACCTGGGAGCTGTTTTTACCGCTGTCCTTGTGACGACTATACGAGTCATTCTGTCTGTCCTCATAGTCCTGTGCATTCCTGCGATTCTGCTGGTCCTTATGTCCTCTTCCACGCTCTGGTTCTCCACGCTCTGGTTCTCCACGCTGTCGAGCAGGGGGTGAGTCCTCCTCGTGTCCCCGACGGCGGGAATCTCTGTGGTGGTTGTCGGATTTGCGACGGTCCTCCGGGCTGCCATCTTGTTGCCGATTCTCATGTCTCTTGCTGGACCGCTCGTCTAGAGGAGATTTCTGGTTAGCTGCCTTTCTGGAGCTCTTCTTCTCCTTGTACTTGTCCTTCTTCTTGCCTGACACCTTCTTGCGCTTCGAGTCTGCATAGGAAGAAAAGTATTTAATCAGTAATCTAATGAAGTATTCAGGACCAAACAGGCATCAAAATAAGCAGATTTGTAATATGAAATGAGCATTACACAGCTCTGGGGTTGTTTGGAGTATTATTTAATAATATTACAGTATATGAAAGTTAACAATTCTGTTCCGATTTCAATTTCAGTTCCTTCACAATTCCATTAATGATTCTTTTAGTAATTTTTGAGGAAGCTCCTTCACTTAGCAAAACTATTTTTAACATTTAAAAAAAAAATGTATAATGTTGTACACATAACTTAGTTCAATGAGAAAGTGCAGGAACATAAACCGATTCAGTGAGTGATTTGAGACAATTTAAACTTCTCTTATTTGTATTTTTGACCTATACAATAATATATGTCATTTGTTAGTGAGCTGTACTACAATAGCTGTGGTGTTTGTCTATTGTTGCATACAACCAGCAAGCACAATGCAAAAGCAAGATATGCAGGGGTATTCATATTCATGAACGATTCGTCCATTTTTCATTTTGTCCACGCATGCGCATTGCGCCATACGGCTGTCACGTGACAAAAGAACGAACGACTCGGACAAGAAGATTCCAGAGGTGAACTAATCTTTCTGTTTCTCATCATTTGTCCTTGGCTGCATTATCATTTTTTTCCTTATTGGGACTATAATCAACGTTTGCGTAAGTAGACATGTTGGGGGGGATTTGGCTATTGAAAATGTAACATTTTAATTGAATTCTGCTCAAATGAACAAAATGACTTGAATAAAGATTCGTTCATTTTGCTGAACGAGACTCAAAGATCCAATTCAGTAAATGATCCGATCTTCCCATCACTACAGGGAATGCGTCAAAATATTTAGTGTGGGGTGTTCTGTCCGCATAGCCGAAAGAATGCAGACATTCAAAATCCATTAACGAGACTAAATGGGATGAATATAATTCTGTTTCAGTATAAATATATTTTTTAATACTGTTAGTGGTGTTTGATTCCAATGCCTAACGCTTTGTATTAAGAATGCTGGACTATGTCTGCATAGATTAAACATATTTCAGAACATCCTGTATTTTTTTGGATTTTGTTTTGGACCCCTGTCAAAATATGTGGGTTTCTAAATGATTCATTAAGTGTCAAAAATGTGACCACTGGCCCAGTGCCTAATTTTTTGTGATGTTCGTGTCTGGACTTGGAGTCTGGAGATCTGTTGCATGTTTGTTTTTCTTCCTTTATTATTCTGCTTGTTGTAGTGTTTACACCCTCCCTTCCTGAGCCCTGATGGTCACTTAATGCACCAGATGCCTGCACTTCAGCGCAGTGTCGTCTCTCTAAACCTCTTCACATAAATTCTTAAAATGGGTACATTTCTTAACCCGCTTTCAGTAAAAATGTCAAATGACCAAAACTGCCATCAGATACAGCGTTTCCTCATTTTGCACACCTTGTTTATAATAACACGTGTTTCAAATTCAAGCTTTCATTGTAAAACAGTATAATCTGAGGGCTAGAGTTACTCCATCTTAGCCAAAAATGGCTCATATAAGCTTCTTTCTGAGTTTGAACATTGCATTGGACATTTTGACATTACAATGACAAAAAACATCATTATAAACACTTCCCCTTCCAATGTGTATGCAAAAACACACGCTTTATGGCTTGAGTTTTGTGTAAAAAGTAATTAGATTTAGATTTGGGAACAGACTGATTCTGACAGGAGGCTGAGAGTCGCAGCCACTCAAGTGCAGAAATTTGTTTGAGGCTGCTAATGAAGTTAAATTTATAGAAGAGATGTGATGTTAGGCCTTTGTCATCACTTCTGCTACTGTTTAATGGATGTTAGTTGATGTTTATTGCTGGTTTTAAAGGAAGATACATTGCCAGATCTCTGGCTTCATTGAAAGTCATAAAACCCAGTCATTTTCACGATACACCCTTCCAGAAAACTATACAAGTCTGCAGAGGTTAGCCATTCTTTAGAGGTCATAAAGGTACAGTAGCAAAAACAGCTTGTTTAATTCTAAGGGGTCATTCACACCAAACAGATTTTTGTCAGTCTGCACTGTTTTGCGTCTCGCTGTCTTTTCCGTGGTTTTAGACGCAGTATCACGTTAAAAAGTTCTTCAATGTTTAAAAACACGTCTCGAGACACCTGCCTCTAGTTTTTCTTTTAGCAGCAAAATGCAATCGGTCTGAACGGACCCTAAAGGCGCGGTCACACATACCTTCTCACGGCGTAATTCCACAACGAAGATGTTGTGGGCGGATGTGGAGTGAAACCATCAAAATATAATTGTCAAGCAGCCTTTTTTAATGCTGTACTTTATACTTGGAGAGATTTAAGTTAAAAAGAACCGCTAAAATATTATCCTTGTCCATTGTGAATATTCAGTGTAGCTGTTTACAAAGCACCGCCCACACAGAGGTCACCGCCAAACAAAGCAACTTTCTATTGGTCAACACGGTGATTTCGCCTGTCAAAGCTCACCAAACTTGAACTCGAGGTGAAATCAGAGAGAGGAAATTCTTCACCAATGGATGTCCATAGCGCAAAATTTATGACTGCGTGGATTCATCATTGAGATGACTGTATTTCGCCGTGTAAAGGTATGTCTGACCACACCTTCAGGCTCAGAGAGAGAGAGAGAGCTGAAAATAGGGATGCACCGATACCGCTTCTGCTCTGCCGATCCGATTTCGATAATGATGTTGCTTTTTTCTTAGTTCATAAAGAATATCAATACCTCAATGTGTGGAAATAATTAGGGGTACTCTTAAATGAAAACAAACACAAATCTCTTAAGCCTATTAAGAAACATTTTATTGTTAATTGGTCTACTGGATAATGCAACAGCAAAATTAACAGTAATTTTGGTTTCAGGTTTCAGATCTCTTTTTTGTTCACTTTAAATGTAATAAGATATGTCCAATTTTTAGTCACAATTACTGATTGGAACCTACTTAAATATTATTGGAATATTTAAACAAACTTATTATTATTATTATTTATACACTTTTAGAAATGTATTATACAATTGTAATGTATATTCAGTCTTGCCTTTTTAACTTTAAAACCCTCAGGCTCTTATTTTGATGGTCGGAATACTCCAGGAAGTCCTTTGAGTGCGTGTGTGCCTCGTTTACAGTAGTTTAATTGACCCTTCGCTGAGCTCCGCCCCCCTTGGTTACGTTTGCTCTCTCTGACAAGCTCTGCAGAACTCCCCATTGGAATGAATGGGAGATTGCCTCAAATGCTGCGTTTTTTGGCAAAATATTCTCATTAACGGAAGTTTTTTGTAAAAGAAATTGTTAAATTACACAGTAATTTGATTAAAAACTGTGGAGACTGTGAATCAGAATCAAGGCAAACGATTATTACAGTCACTTGAAAAGAGAAAAACATTTAATAGCGAGTACACATCTAATAACATTAGCGCAAGTGAACAGAGCTGTTTATAACATCTCATAACACACTAATTTTGATGCTGTGAACTCTTTATTTACTATCGCTTTTACTATGAATTGAATCAATACACAAATAAATTAACATTCAGTTATTAGCTTTAATTTACCTTGGAGCAAATGTAGGTGTTGTTGCAGATGTTACATGTTAATTTGGGAATGAGGGCTGACACGGTTTAATCCATAACATGCTCTTGTCCAGATTAATTTAAATTATTTTATTTTATTTTTTAAGGAAAGAAAAACACTGCGTGTATCCTCTCTGGTTAACTTGTGTCACTATAACAACTGACCTGGTAACAATGTTTTTTTTTTTTTGAACAGTTTTTGGATTTTTTCTATAAAATCAAGTACTTAGACATATTACTTCCATAGGCTGTCATTGGAAAAAAGCTATCGCGTGTCAGAGTAATGGCGGCAGGGCAACAGCTGCTACGTCAGGATTGGTCAGAAGCGCTTTTAAGGCGGGGCTTAGCGAAGGGTCAATTCAATTCTTATTCAAAATCTGGTGAAATGCTTCTACAGTGCCGTTCTCAATGCATGTTATAGCAGAACATAAATATTGAGCATCTACACTACTGGTCAAAAGTTTTGAAACACTTGACTGAAATGTTTCTCATGATCTTAAAAATCTTTTGATCTGAAGGCGTATGCTTAAATGTTTGAAATTAGTTTTGTAGACAAAAATATAATTGTACCACCATATTAATTTATTTCATTATAAAACTAAAATGTAATAAAAAAAATAAAAAATAATGTTTTTGAAATTGATGACTTGGACCAAATAATAAAGAAAAGCAGCCAATAAGTGCCAAACATTGATGGGAACTCCTTCAATACTGTTTAAAAAGCATCCCAGGGTGATACCTCAAGAAGTTGGTTGAGAAAATGTCAAGAGTACATGTCTGCAAATTCTAGGCAGAGGGTGACTACTTTGAAGATGCTAAAATATAACACAGTTTTGATTTATTTTTTATTTTGTTCAGTCACAACATAATTCCCACAGTCCCATTTATGTTATTCCATAGTTTTGATGACTTTACTATTATAAAAAATTATAATAAAGAAAGAGCAAGTATTTCAAAACTTTGGAGCGGTAGTGTACATCCGAGATGTTGTTTGTGTTGAGCGCTCACACACTGTGGGCTGCTTTGAGATCTGAAAACAGCAGCGCATGCTATGAGTGTGCTACAGCGCGCATTCACTGAAAGCTAATATTTACTTACTGAATGCAGCCTTTTGCACTTCACAAAGCTTTTGTTTGTCTTCAAGAGCCTTTCAATAAAATGCATGAGTCATTTGGACTACTTTAATGGTGCTTTTATGTCATTTTTGGAGCTTGACAGTAACGACAATGACTAACAGTATCGGATTTGGATCAGGCTCGTCGGACCGATACCTGATCTGGTTAAAAACATCAGTATCGAAGCCAATACCGATCCAGGTAGCAGATCGGTGCATCCCTAGTTGAAAATTATCATGAAAATCTAATTACAACCATTCTGGTGCAAGAAGCCTTGACTAACATTGGACTTGAGGGGGGAAATGCAATAAAAATGGAGTATACGGCCCCTTTAATTCAAATCCCTTTATCCCAGAGTAATTAATACCTGAAGAGCTACCACTGCTGGAGGAAGAATCAGAGTCACTGGATGAATCAGAATCGCTGTCGCTGCTGCCACTGTCAGACGAGGAGTCCGAGGATGAGGAAGAGTCTGAGGAAGATGAGGAAGAATCAGATGACTCCACGTCCAGATTCTGGGTCATGATCATCTTAGGAGCATTCTTCAGATGTTCTCGAAGCTCATCCCTGACGAAGGACAGCAAAACAACCAACAGACACAGTTCAATGGCAATTTGAAGTGTCATTTTTTTCAATGTTAAAATACTTTCTTCCTATCCAAGCTATTTATATGTTGATTTAAAAACTGGCAATTCGGGAAGCCTGGGTAGCTCAGTGGTAAAAGACGCTGGATACCACCCCTGGAGTTCACTAGTTCGAATCCCAGGGCGTGCTGAGTGACTCCAGCCATGTCTTCTAAGCAACCAAATTGACCCGGTTGCTAGGGAGGGTAGAGTCACATGGGGTAACCTCCTCGTGGTCGCTATAATGTGGTTCGTTCTCAGTGGGGCATGTGGTGAGTTGAGCGCGAATGCCGCGGTGGATGGCGTGAAGCCTCCACATGCGCTACGTCTCCGTGGCAGCGCGCTCAACAAGCCACGTGATAAAATGCGCGGGTTGATGGTCTCAGATGCGGGATT
Source organism: Myxocyprinus asiaticus (assembly GCF_019703515.2). Taxonomy (NCBI): domain Eukaryota; kingdom Metazoa; phylum Chordata; class Actinopteri; order Cypriniformes; family Catostomidae; genus Myxocyprinus; species Myxocyprinus asiaticus. Next base: position 43,451,031 of record NC_059354.1, read on the forward strand.
CATCCTCCACCATCCAGATTGAGGCGAATCACTACGCGACCACGAGGACTTAAAAGCGCACTGGGAATTGGGCATTCCAAATTGGGTGAAAAAAAACAACAAAAAAAAAACTGGCAATTCTAAAACATTTTTGACACATGTTTGAGCATCCTAACATGTCCAACATAGCAAAATTATCTCAAACAATGGTGTAAATTTACTGTTTGCTTGTCCAACCGACTGAGGGAGTGTTTTGGAAACCTGTTTGAAAACGGTAATTATTTCTGTAATTCCGTTTGGTGACACTAGTGTTGCAAACATGATAAACGTTAAATAATGACTACATCGCATGAATGTAGCTGACCCCAAAGCAGAGATTCCACAGGTACTTACGTAAGTCCTCCAAGACCAATAGATGTGAAGAAATTAATGGCAAATCTTGTGTTTCTTGGGTTGTCACGTGGGAACAGACCCTCGAAGAATGGCTGTAAAGTCCTAAGAAATAAACAATGAAACGGTCCATTTTGAAGCTTCAAACAATGAATGTTTATTAACATTTTGTCTTATGAAATTATAGTACACACAAGGAGCACTTACATGTCCTTTAGTCTCTCATTCAGTTTAGGCAAACCCATATAAGCACAAAGCTCTTGGAACAAAATCTTCACAAAGATTCGACTGGAAGATGTCGTCGTGTCTTCGCTCATTCTTACACATTCAAGGACCTGGGGGAAAACACAGCATTTAATTGCAAGGCCAAGCAATTTCAGCCTAAAGCCAGATACATTAACTCATTAAAGATCAGCATCAGGAAACCAATAACATGTCCAGCTGTATTGATGAGTTGTTTTCTATAATGTAATTACAGCTTGAGGGAAGCATTACTTTAGCTGCATCGGCATTCAGACATGGCCTATAATGTAAAGAAGGAAACAATTAGAGTTACTCACACTCCATGGAACGGAGTCTGTATAGAGGAGATGAGCAAACATTCGGGCAACATTGCGCAGTTTGTTGGTTTCAAGACGGTGGATTGTCTCATACTGTTCCTGGAAGATGCCCTCAAAACTCTCCATATAATCTTTCTTCAACAGGCAGAACCTCTACATTAAATAAAAAAAATAAAAATTATATATCTCAGATGAAGAAACAAAAACAACTGCTGAAATCTCACACCAAGATTGCTCATGGAGGTGGTTGCCACTTTAAATGTTCATAAATATAAACAGAATTTTTCATGAGTTCCCAACATGTAAAACACATTCTCAACTTTGTAGAATTCATAATTAGGTGTTTCTCTAACTTACTTAGAAACATTTGTACTCTTCAAATTCCTTTTACGTATAGATTTTATTGTTTTAGCCTTGTCCCAGACACAGACTTTCAATATTCAACTATGAAAATAGATTATAAACTATTACATGTTTAAAACTATGATGATCTACTCCGAGTGAAATAACCATAAAATAATTTAAATATTTACTGTGTGAAAATGATTTCTATCCATTTTTCAAAAATTACCACTATCCAACAGTTGTAGTGTCATTTTCCCACACCAAACAACTCCGCCCCAATAAAGTTCTTTTTTTTTTTTTTTTTTTTTTAAAGTTAGTGTACATGTCGTCAAAAGTATCAGTGAAGCGCATGCTTGAGATCAAATACGAGATGTTTGTGTGTGTTGGAAGCAAAGAAAAATCAAGGTAAATATCCCTTGTGAGCAAAAATTTTTATTGATTCCATTCAAACTTTAATTTTGCCAAACTGTGCAAAAAGTGTGAAAATATTTATCTGTGTGTATTTTTGACACATAAAATGTTAGCTATGAAATCAGTCTTAGCAAAAGGAGGAATTTGAAATAAAGGATATTTCCACCAAATAATTATATTAAACACAACACAGAATTTAAGATCGAAATGAGACCTTGGTAGAAATTATGACTTTCAGAAATGTCATGTAAATGTCATGTAAAAACACTGTTGGATATAGTTAGTAGACAAACTGAAACTAGTGAGTGTAAAAACTGTTTTAAAAAGACACTCTAGAATTCTACAGTGCTAAAAGTGCCCAAAGATGGGGGCAGTGGTGGCTCAGCGGTTAAGGCTCTGGGTTACTGATCAGAAGGTCGGGGGTTCAAGCCCCAGCACCGCCAAAATGCCACTGTTGGGCCCTTGAGCAAGGCCCTTGACCCTAACTGCTCCAGGGGCGCCGTATCATGGCTGACCCTGCACTCTGACCCCAGCTTAGCTGGGATATATGAAAAAAAGAATTTCACTGTATATGTGCAAACGTATAATGTGTGATAAATAAATATAATTATAATTAATTATAAATTAATTAAGATGAAGAAACACACAATTATAACATTTTTTGGGAAAATTTGATTCTTAAGAATGTTCCGATTTCCTTGTACCTTGGTAGTACAAGAAAGTTCACTCCCATTTAGAATCAAATATTAATTTACGATTTAAACGGCCTTAAAAATACCAAAGTTTAAAAATATAAAAAATAAATAAACCAAAAACCCATCAACAGTAAGACGGTCCATTATGAGAACTGCCTTAGAAATAGAAGTAACCAGCCTGGTCTCATGAACATTACATAACTGTGGAAACATTTTTGCAAAACGAAATTATGTGGCTTATTACACATTTGGCTGCAGTTTCCTAGTTAATGTCTAGCGGGGGGCGTTATAAGCGAGTGAAATTGTGTCGCAATCAGACAAGGTTTTAAAGGTGAATGTTAGTTGGAGGTTTTATTGAGTGATACGATCCTCCCTAACCTAAAACTTTAATCTAAACCTAACCAATAGTGATCTAAATTTAAATGAGAGGTAGACAGAAAACAGGCATCCTTACCCTTAACCAATACCTAAACCTAACTGATAGTGTCCATAAACAAAATAAGAAACTAAAAGCAAATTTTCTGAAGCAACCACATCATTTGGCGTCGCTTCTTTGACACTGTCATCTCACATGTCAGCTTGCGTGCTTAACTGGTCTCGAACCGCGGACTTCTGGGTCCAAAGTCCAACAATATGTGATGAGCTACCATGGAAACTAATCATGTTGGAAAAAGTGTGTAATGTGAGTCTGTAATACAGGCGTTAAAATGTTTTGTTTTTCAAATGATGCGTAATAGTACAGTGTTTCACTATCATAACATAGCAGTCTGTGAGTAACAGAGTGAAAAATAAGTGTTTATATAAAACAATCAGCTGTTATACTTGTGATGTGTGTGATAGTAAATAACACACACTTATTGTAGCACCTCTAGTGGTAATTTCATCAGGAAACTGCGACGAAATGAAGAATGCGGCACGTAAAAGTTATGTCTAGTTATGTTCATTCTATGAGACTACGTTAGAACTATCTGTGGTTGTCCTATGACGTATACATCTCAGTAGATTCTACAAGTTGTAATTACATTAATTTCAACCAAATGTGACCGCAACATAAGAGATAGAGAAGGAATGAGATGGACTTACCCCAGCCAGGAGGCCAAAGAACTTCTCGTACGTTCTTTGCTGGGCACAACAGTCCAGAATCATATTGCACAGCTCTTTCTGTGGAGGCAACAGAGACATATTGGAATAAGAAATCTCAAACATGGACTAAGTATCTGGGGATGGAGCACAAAGGAGAAGTTTGGAAATGATCACAGCAGGTTGAAGACAGTCAACCAATCTCAGCAATTCTCTACTTGTACCCTCTAATACTCAATCAGCCAACTGATTTCATACCTTCATAACTTTACAGTAGTAGATCAAGAGGATCAATTAAATAAATTGAATTTGTGGAAACATAGCAGTGGATTAATTATTTTGTTGTTTGAGTAAATAGAAGTTTGACCCGCAATAGTTTATTAGCATGTTCTAAACCCGAAATGTGAGAAGGGTCCATTACCAGCAGATGTGTTTGAGTAGAAATGGAGATAAACTGCAGTTTTCCAGGAACAAGATTGAGCATTCTTTGATTAGATTCTGGTTCTAATGTTTACACTCCATGTCCACATCGGATGTAATGATCTAAAAACAGTTCTGGTAAAGTCTCAGGGCTCTTTCCTTAAAGGGACGTTCACATCGAAAGCATCCATCAGCTGCACTTCCCCCTCACATGAAACAGGAGGGATTACACACCCAAAAAATCAATTTAGCCATTTCCTCATTGCACCGGCAGCTCAGCTGAGCACCAAAGGACTGCACAGACCTCACTGTAGGTGTAACAACTCATCCAACATCCAGATCTGCAGCGTGATGGATGGTTATTCCCATCACTTCTCTACTTATGCCCCCTAATACTCCATCAGCCTATTGATTTCAAAACCTCATATCTTTCATAACCTCATTTCTTCACTAAGGAGTACAGGATTAAGAGAAAGACAGACATACTCATGATCAATTTACAAATTAAACCTGGATGGGCTGCAGCCTGATACAAAATTAGAGTTGTGCTAAAAAAAAAACGAGTTGGGTGAGGTCAGTGTTGTGAAACAAGCTGGCTGATTGTGACAAATCTTGACCATCAGATTTTAAGTAGTAACAACTGGATTCTGATCTTTACGTTCTGTTTTCGGTTTTAAAACTGCTGTTTTATATCAGATGCAATTATCTATTCCTGGGCTATTTGATTGCTCGAGGAAAGGAATTGAATAGCCCTGATCTATACAGTTGTCTTGAAATATCCATTCCATGCTCTTTTCTTAGGAGTGTTAAAACAGTGGAGTCTAGGCAGATTCTGGGTTTAAGCCCTGAGAAGATCATCTCTTTTTTTAAAGGGTGCCTGCAAGCAGCAACACACACACATGTATATATATATACACACACCGATCAGCCACAACATTAAAACCACCTGCCTAATATTGTGTAGGTCCCCTTCGTGCCGCCAAAACAGCACTAACCCGCATCTCAGAATTGCATTATGAGAAGCTATTCATCTCACCACAACTGTACAGAGGGGTTATCTGAGTTACCTTAGACTTTGTCAGTTTGAACCAGTCTGGCCATTCTCTGTTGACCTCTCTAATTAACAAGCCTTTCCCATCTGCACAACTGCCGCTCACTGGATGTTTTTTTGTTTCTGGCACCATTCGGAATAAATTCTAGAGACTGTTGTGCGTGAAAATCTTAGGAGATCAGCAGTTACAGAAACACTCAAACCAGCCCGTCTTGCACCAACAATCATCCATACGATTATCTAATAAGCCTATCGTGTGGCAGCAGTGCAGTGCATAAAATCATGCAGATACAGGTCAGGAGCTTCAGTTAATGTTCACATCAACCATCAGAATGGGGAAAAAAATGTGATCTCAGTGAACTGGACTGTGGCATGATTGTTGGTGCCAGATGGGCTGGTTTGAGTGCATATATACTGTATATAAACTGTGAGAAGCGAGTCAATTCGTGCAAATGCTGCTAATGTCACATGCATTGACGTCGGGAAAACAGATGGGAGACATTATGCTGATACCTGCACCAAGCATTTCATCAATGTAGCACAGCAGTAGAACATGCCCGTAAAGCAGATAGAGCTTGGAACTTTGTAACATGATTGCAGCGGCAAGACAGCTGCCACTTGAATACCTGTCTTGCACTGTGAGGCGCGGTACGAAAGTTGTGAGGCGCAGTGCGTAGGGCGAAGTGAAAAAGTGAGCGCAAGGTGATCGTTTATGTTCTGTGACTGCTACAGTGTCCTTGAATAACGTATAACGTGCCAGGAAAGGCAGCCGGTGGAGTTTAGCCGGTACCGGCTAACGGAACCCCTGCTGCTGTCTTCAAGGTTCTGTCACAGTGTCTCTGTTTGACAGTGCACTAGCCAAAGCAGAAGCTGGAGACGTTACTGGAACCCTACAGGTAATCTACACTGTCATTAACCCATTTAATCCCACCTGTTACAATTGTGACCGGGGTCTAAAAGGAGTTTTTGATGTATTTTGTCAATTGTAAATTACAGTGCAGACTTTTTTTTTGCATGAGTGGTGCAAATAGTCACATGACCAGAGCTATTTAATTCCACTGTGCTCCTGGAACGATTATGTCTGTCAAAACTCCATAAAAAGAAGCAAATAATTCCTGTCATAATACACTTACAACTACCATATTTTGTATATAATCTGAATTGAGTTGTGCCGTGTTCATTTCTGTTTTTCAGCTCTGTTGGTGGGGTAGGTTTTGTGTGGATGACTGAAAAATACACCTGGATGAAGCATATTTTGTCCACTCATGTTTATAAAGATCTTGCGATTAATCATGATTAACTGCACAAACATTCTGCGATTAATTGCGATTAAATATTTTAATCGTTTGCCATCCCTAATATATGATTAGTTTGAGTGAAACCGGCAGTTCTGTTAAAAGCATCTTTAAGAGTGTCTGTAAATGAGCAAATATTAACAAGGACTCGAATGGCTTCTTCACCTCATCCGTACTATTTGTGATTAGAATTAAATGTTTATTTTTATTTGATCTACAACTGACTGTGAAGAACAGAAAGAGTATTAAAAGACATTAATATCGGATCTCGTCTTTGGACACACGAGTCAAACTCAACACGCAGGGCTGAACTTCTTCACCAATATACTACTCAATCTGATGAGTGAAATCTGAACATTTACCAGCCAGTGGCTAATCACAAACATTTTTAGTTAGATGGTGCGAAATTTGGTCTGACGAGCTCCAAAATTACAAAAACACACCATGAAAGTGTTCATAAAACCCATTTGGAAGTCACTATTCACAAAAACTTTCCCCTTAGACACAGCTCTCAAATCTGATTTAATTTAATTATGGCATGTCAAAACACAATGCTCGAGATCTTGCGTCAATGACGAGACATGCAGGAAAGTCACTCTCCGATTCACAGTAGCATCATTGCCCATTGTGTCAATCCGTTGGCAAGCACGAGGTGACAAAACCATGGTGGAGGTGGAGAAATTCTGTCGAGGGGACTTCAGGTAAATCCCTTCAGGTCGAAGGGCTGGAACCCCTACTGACTTCTCCCTCATGCCGAATCTTGTGGTGAACCTACCCACAGACACACAACTCTCCAATCATAGGAACCAGGAGAGATTACACACACAAAACAGCCATTTAGCTCTTCCCTCTTTGCACCTGTGGCTCAGTTGAGCTCCAGAGGTCTGTACGGCCCCCTCATTGTAGGTGCAAAGGCTGATTTTTATATTTCTGCATTGAGCCTACGCCATAGCCTGATGTGTTCCTCTTCACAACAGCTGTGACTGGTCTGCTCAAAAAAAAAAGTATCTGATGTAGCATCTGATTTTCTCCATGATTTATTAAGGTCTATCATTTCACACTGTATTTGGACTCAGGAGCATTGTTTTAATCTGGAACATCTGCTATTTTTATATTCTGTGTATGTTTTATGAAGTTACAAGCGAAAACTCAACAAAAAGAAACCTGTTCAGAGTTGGTTATATTGCCTTTCTGCATTGAAAAGTCCAGCTTCTAAGCTTTAAAACTACACCCCTTTTGTGTTTGTCAAGCGAGTAGTTATTAATGACTTTGATTTTGTTTTCACAATGGAGCATCAAAAAGTATGCCAAAATATGTATTTATTATTGAAGCAACTCAAGATCAAGCATACAGCATGTACATGATTTTTCTCTATAAACGGCAAACATTATGTATAATAAATAATATGTACCTAAATAATTTGTTCAACATACTTTGAACAAATTTTTTATAAAACGATAATTTAAAAAATACGTATGAATCCACGACTTGTATTGCTTTATTTATGAAATAAAGGCATTTTCTCTCAATATACTAGCACTTGGCTGTGTACTCGTAGAATGACGCAGACACAACAATGCAGAACTATCAATGCAAACCAGCATGTTGGCCACTACGAAGTAGGTTCAACGTAAACGTATAAATGATCCTTAACATCTCATGCAACTGCAGTCTCGACTCTGACTGCATGAATACATTCAGATCCACAGGAACTGCAGCGTGACGGATAGGCTGTGATTGACATAAACTCGATAAAACCATTTCCCCATTGACAGCCAGGTAATTTTCGAAAAGAGATATGAGGAAGAGCAAGAGGGAGTGTACGTGATGTGAGATCTGTAATCGTGCACAGCAAGACTGTTTTTTCACAGATGACCTGCCATCTGCTCTGTAAAAATATATAAAAAACTAAATAAAAAAAATACGGCAAAATGCCAATAGCCTTTATTAAAGGCATAGTTCACCCAAAAATGAAAATTCTCTCATTATTTACTCACCCTTATGCCATCCCATATGTATATGACTTACTTTCTTCAGCAGAACAGATTTCAACAGAAATCAGATCAGACTTTTGTAGCTCCAAAAATCACAAAGAAATCATAAAAGTAATCCATATGACTCCAGTGTTTAAATACATATCTTCAGAAGCAATATACTAGGTATGAGTGAGAAACAGAACAATATTTAAGTCCTTTTTTACTCTAAATCTCCACATGTGACTTTCAGATGTAAAAGTGAAAGTGGAGATTTAGCAAAAAAAAGGACTTACTATCCCACTACTATTATATTGCTTCTGAAGATATGGATTTAACCATTAGAGTATTATGGATTACTTCTGTTTCCTTTATGTGATTTGTGGAGCTACAAAAGTCTGATCACCATTCACTTGCATTGTGAGGATTTACAGAGCTGAGATATTCTTCTAAAAATATTTTCTGCTGAAGAAAGTCAGTCATACACATCTGGGATGGCATGAAAGTAAGTAAATAATGAGAATTTTCATTTTTGGGTGAACTTATCCCTTTAAAGCAGCAGACCACAAAGAACAAGGAGTAACATTTAAAGGGTTTTAAAGCTGAAGAGCTTATGTAATTGCAAAAACAATTCTTGTTTTTAAACAGGTTTCCCCGTTTTCCATTGGTCAAGCAACATTGAAATCCCCACCCCAAAAACATGCCAATATAATTGTTTTTGCTTGCCAGGATGCTCAAATAAGCAATTTTCTGATAGCGCCAGAGTTTACACTTTTTGGAGGAAATCAGCCTAAAAATGGCTTACTTGTCACTGCATATTAAGAATTAGGATGGGATAGGACCAAACACTTCATCTTTAACCATTTAAAATAAACTTAACTATCTGCCTACTTCCAAATGAAATTGGCAATGCTGTCAAATCGAACAAACAGCAAAATGACTGAAAGCCAGACTCACATCGAGACAATCAATAACCACTTACACTCCAGTTCATCCACAACATTATAAAAGAATCGATAAAGAAAAAAGTAAAATATTTGTAATATAGGAAAAACTTTAATTGAACTCATCACATCCTCAAAGCCCCAAGTATCAAGGAATTAGAAGCTGAACCTCAAACAGACAGACAGTCACATGTCAGACTTTGAATGAACTCAGACGTAGAGCAGCTTTCCCCTAGTGCAATGGGTTCAGACCTCTCTTCATTCTACATGGATGAGTACGGCTTGAGTCTTGTTCACCTGATTCTTTAGGACAGATGGAGAAGTGTGAGAGAGCTCCATGCTGAAGATATCTGCTCGCTTAAGAACAAGCTGGAAGATTCAATCAATAATTCCAAGGTGAGAAGGTGCGGATGAAGAGCATTGTGCGGAAGAAATGTATTTTCCTTTACCACTGATAGGGTGATGAAAATACGTCAAGCATCACTATTACCATTGCTCACTTGAAGGGATAGTTTATCCAAAGATGAAATTGTCATTATTTACTCACCCTCATGAAGTTCCTAACCTGTATGACTTTTTCCCCCCCATGAAACTCAAAAGATATTAGGCAGAATGTTAGTTTCAGTCACTATTCACTTTCATTGCATCTTTTTTCTACACAAAGTAAATGGTGACTGAGGCGGTCAGTACATAACTTTCTGCCTAACATCTGCATTTGTGGTCCATGGAAGACAGAAAGTCATGCATGCTTGGAGCAATATGTGGCTCATGCATGTAAGCAGCCGGTGGAAAACGGGCTGAATCTTCGGATGACAAGCAGCTAATACCTCCATCTCTGTGAGTTAATGAAACCCCACATAAAACACACGAGACACAATCTTGTACAATGCAGCGTGGCTCTCTTACATTAAATGACATGACAGACAACTAGCTGTCCAGTACGGCTCCGTTCACACAGCACAGGTTTGCCGAGAATGCGGTTGTGAGACCTGAAAATTTGCGGGTGTTTACACTCATAAATAACCAAACTGTGTGTGAACATAACCGTATGAAGCACTCAAAACAGGACTGACAACCATATTCTGCTGCTGTGTGAACGTGGCCTATGATAAAAACTTGATGGTGGGCTCTTTTGACTTGAGCACATGAGAAACCACATAGTAAACCCACCAGCACAGGGACATCCTAACAACCTCATAACCTCGAATACATTATTTTCCCATGTGCCGGTATGTCTCACGAAAGATCGAGCGCTCTTTCCTTTCAAAGTGTACTCTTATTACTGCAAAGCCAAAAGGATAAATGGATATCTGTATTCCTCTCTGCACTTAACTCATTCTCATTCAATGACAAATAATGGCAGCGAAAGCTTTTTGCAAAATGAATCCTCATTCGCTTAATGCTGTCTCTCCACTAACTGCACACAGAGTCGGAGAATGATTCAGTCTGATGCATTCAATCCATACGTTTGTATTCACTGTGACTGGGACTGGCAGAGGCCACAGAAATGTGGCTACATAATGAACAGCCCATCTGTGAAACCCCATGATTCATTCCACACAGTTATGTGCTTATTGCTGACAAGACCCATAATCGTGCCATCAACTGTGCTGCCAGACAGCGCCTGCTATACGTCAATAGCCATTGCCTTTGCTAATTTTCATTTGCACCTCATTGCACCATGAAATATTTTACGACTCCTCTTCTGAAGGGCAACTTTGATGTGTGGGCACAGCTTAAATGAATAAAAGCCTGGATATTAAGAGTCAGATTTTCTGATGATGAGACAGGCAGTAATGTTTTCAACATTTCAGTATAAACATCAACAGATCTAGTTAAACCATTTCCATTTTCACACTGCAGGATTTGGTCTTTACTTTTCCGAGGGTGAAGAGAAATAAACCTCACGAGAATAATAAATGATCCTTATAGGCTGTATAAAAGTTAAGTTAAACAATGAGTCATTTAAGCTTCATGGATGTTAGAGTGGACAGACAAAATATTTAATTTGATTCAAATGAATATGAGCCTGTGGGGGACAGAAGCTCTTCTAGCTTCTGTATAATGTTCACCCAGTTTTTTTAATTGAAATCTAATATTTTATTTTTATAAGTATTTTTAATGTTTCATAGACTTTCTGATCAACATAAAGATACACAAAAGTACAACCCATTGAATGGACTCCACATTTATTCCTTCACGTCCTCATTTACATTGGCGACAATTTAAACGTGTTGTGAGTGATTACAGCTGTTTTGCTAACTTCTGCAATTTTGCCAACTTCAAACAAGCATTCTCTGACTAATACCATTAAATGTAGTTCCTCAATTCTAAAATGCTTCGATGTTGATGCGGAAACTGGAAACCAAACATGTGGTAGACTTCCTGTTGCAGACTGTAAACAAGATCCTCCCTAACAGCAACAGCTGCCAATCAGTGGATGCCTTATGAGATTTAAAGCAACATTCCACCCTTTTAATAGTCATCTTTTTTTTCCAAGTCAAGCTAATGACATCATCCGGAGGCATTTTCCTTCAACAGAAAAGCTTATCTTTTTAATGACAGAAATTGTCTCCACAAATGTTTAGCCTGGGATTACAGCTGGTATGACGGTTTCCTTCTACTGGGTTACCACACATATTGACTGATGAATGTTCATGGCTATTCCTTGACCTTTCCAGTCAAATGTGATTACTGTATTAGGATGTTAAATTCAGACTGTTTCTAACATTAAATAACATACAAATTACCTTAAACACATATTAAAGCAGAGCACAGACATTTCTATGACTTTTAAGATTTTATTCATTTCCATGACTTTTTGAGATTAAGATTTTAATGACCATTGAAAGCTTGCCTTGTCATTCAGACAGATTTGTGAATCAGTCCAGTTCATTAAAAAGGACCAACTAGAAAGAATGATTAGCTCACAAATCGGACATGACTTTGGTTTTTCGAGCAAGTTGTACTATACAAAAAGCATTATGTAGAAGATATAATATTTTAGAGCAGAGAAATACGACTAAATTGCAAATTCACTATAGATAAATATAGAGATTTTAATAATTTCCATGACTTTTCTAGACCTAGAAATCACAATTGATAATTCCTTGGTACTGTATATCCAGGTTTTCCATGACAGTCCCATTAGGAGCAAGAACAGATCACTGGGTAGAAAATGTCACTTGACTGCCCAAGGACAGTTTATTCTGGTTCTATGTCTCAGGAGGAACAACGCAGTGGGTTTCAAGGACGTAAACCAATGTGCAAAAGGAACACCTGGTATAGCGTTATGCTGAAACAGACTCCAAACAAGGGACTGCGTTTGTTGTTTCTCATTAAAAGGAATGAAATTTAATGGTAAGCGTCCCACAGTTCATTAATCAAATGACTGAAATCAGGATGACATATCAAATCAGGCCAGAATATATACAGTACCAGTCAAAAATCTTCGCATTACTCACCATTATTACTATTTTCCACATTTAGAACAATAGTATAGTCTTCAAAACTATGAATTAACACAAATGAAAGTATGTGAATTATGTTAAACAAAAATCAATACTCTTCTCTTTTAGATTCTGCAAAGTAGCCACTCTTTACATGGACTCACGGGATGCTTTTTACACAATATTGAGTTCCCATGTATCCAGGGCACTTGTTGGATGATTTTCATTCACTATTCGGTCCAAATATAGTATATTTGTCTACCAAACTAATTTCAAGCATTTGCGACTGCAACATGAGCTTTACATTATATGTTAATGTAACCGAGATGTCTATAAAAGCATACAATTTAATTGGCCACACAAAACCCCAGCCAAAATGTCAGATTCTCAGTTTCAGATGTCTAGTTCCTATAATAACTTATTTATCAAACAGCGATGTTAAGGAAACCAGAGCAGCTCACGTGTTTGCTCATGTGTGCAGAGAGACTGGGGAGTTTGAGCTGGGAGAGGACAGACAGGAGCTGTTGCCGTGCAGGCTCAGGTGTGTGTTGTGTGTGTGTGATGACGCAGAGGGCTGTGGTGGGTCTGGACATGAGCCAGGTTTTGGCAGCTCTGACTTATCCAAGTATGCCCCACCGCCAGCAAACTGGCAAACATTAGCACTTCCTTGCATTGAGGTAATCATCATCTATTTATAGCTTAATTTACTTGCTTATAGACTTCAACCACTATAAGCTCAAAATATTCTCATCAAATTGCTCGATGTCTACATTTTGTGTAAACAGAACGTAAAAAAAAAAAAAAGATTTGATTTTCTTGGCAGAAATACCAGTGTTCGCACGGCAGCAAAAGAACAGTGTTGAGGTTTTTGGCATTGGTTTGGTGTGTAAATGAAATGCTGCTTCCGTTTTGTTATTGTCATTACTTTTGTTCTTCCATGTAACATAAAAGGACATCCACTCACCACCAGAATGTTAGGGACTGACAGTCTCAGTCACCATTCACTTTCATAGCATCTGTTATCCATACAATGAAAGTAAATGGTGACTGAAGCTGTTAGTCCCTAATATTGCGCCTAACATTAATTTTGTGTTCCCGGGAAAAAAAGCACTAAAAGCCTTGCAAGCACTATAAAAAGCATGCCAACTAAATCCATGGCACTTATAACTGGCTCAAAGTCATCACAGATTTATCTGGAAGTGATAGTGGGTTGTAGTGATGTCACACTAAGCCAAGCTGACATATGTTTGCATGCATGTGGAGTGCGACAAGATACATCACCTCTCCCGACCTACACATGAGTTTGTGCAGAAGGCCGGCGCGATAAGATAAAGGGATCTGTAAGATGCTACCCCTGTTATACAATTTCCCTCAGGCCTACCTGCACAATGTTTCCATCTTGTCCACCTCAATGGCTCTTTTCTGAAATGGCCAAAAGAAGCCAAGGTGGTGGAAGGGAGTGTGTGTCACAATCCCATCTTGTTTGATTCTGTACTTCTTTGTGGAAGTAAGGAATAGTTAACCCGAAAATGAACATTCTCTCATCATTTACTCACCCTTATGCCATCCCAGATGTGTTCAACTTCCTTTCTTTTGCTGAACACAAACGAAGATTTTTTAGAAGAATTTCTCAGCTCTATTGGTCCATACAATGAAAGGGAATGGGTGCCAAAATTTTGAAGCTCCAAAATCCACATAAGGGCAACATAAAAGTACTCCAGACGACTGAGTGGTTAAATCTGTAAAAAAACAGTGTGGGTGAGAAACAGATCAATATTTAAGTCCTTTTATACTTTCAATCTCTACTTTCACATTCTTCTTTTGTTTTTGGTGATTCGCAATCTTCATCCATGTCACTACCTACTGGGCAGGGAGGAGAATTTATAGTAAAAAAGGACAAATATTGATCTGTTTCTCATCCACACCTATCATATCACTTCTGAAGACATGGATTTAACCACTGGAGTCGTATGGATAACTTTTATGCTGCCTTGATTTGCATTTTGGCACCCATTCCCTTCCATTGTGAGGACCTACAGAGCTGAAATATTTTTAAAATCTTAATTTGTGTTCTGCGGAAGAAAGTCATACACATCTGGGACACCGGGAGTGTGAGTAAATCATGAGAATTTTCATTTTTGGGTGAACTATCCCTTTAAAAAAAAAAAAAAAAAAGCCAAAACATCATTATGACCGTGGTACATTTTGTTGAAATTACATATATGCTCCAGGGACAACATATACAGAATTTTCTGTACTTTAATCTAGATTTTCTAATCTAGACAAGAGAGCCCTTACTTGGAATAAGCAGGGAGAGTGGTCTCAAGGGATCGAATCCAGACAACAAAATCTCAAAAAATTTTAAACATGCTGATTAACACACTGAAAGAGGTATACCTAAAAAACAAAACTGCAAATATTCATAAGCATTTTGACAAAATTATTATAATATATATATATATATATATATATATATGCAACTCCGATGGATCAATGATTTTAATGAATATTTTAAATGCTAATTGTTTTTTGTTTTTCAAATCTACCAATAAATGCCACCATCTGGTGGGTGTATATTATATAGGCAATATGGTATTACTTATATTATTATAACACTATTTATAGCCTATAATGCTATTACGTGTTTATGGTTGAAGAATAATTATTTATCAGTTACCATTGTGGAAAAAACCATAATTAAACAGTTTTAATATCAGTTATAAAAAATAAAATAAAAAAATCAATATCGGTTGATCACTTGACTCATATTCCATTTTCACAACTTAAGTTTAAATCAGAGACACTTAAAACATTGCTTTAATGCTCTAAGACTTGCAAGTCTCAAGCCAAAATGGGATTGCAAATTTAGTCTAATCACAGTCATTATGAAACTTAATGGCCAAGAAAAATAAAGTGCATAAAAATTGTCGCAATACTCTCGATGTTGTTCAATTTCATAATGCTAGCAAAATAATTGCAGATATATTGTGAATGACCAATATATCGCCCTGCCCTTGTTCAGAGCATGTGCCACAAATACAATATTTGCAGGTTTGTGACGCACAGTTCAGGTGATGAACAAGGACTTTCTACTCCATCAAACTGACAAGAACCACCAGAACACAGAATCACAGCTTGATCCGTAAAACAGCAGGGTAACAATCAAAAGCAGGCCATTTCAAGAGAAAGGTATTTATTCAGTTAAAATTGCAGGGAACACCCAGTTGCCATAAGCCAAAACAGCCATTTTATCCCTCTGTGAAATTGCAAAACAAGGATATTAAGATGACAAATGCTCCCCCAGTGACCACAAAGGCACAAATTACCTCAAAGACTGAAAACAAATATTTAGAAGAAGTTAAAAGCTCTTGATAAACAGCTTTGTACAGGGACAAGGAAACCAGGACAGATCTGCAGGATTTAAGAGAAAGCAGCCGCGTTTATTTACGTACCGTTTGGCTCTCGGGGAAATCCATTTTTATCAACTTGTGGGCGCATTCTTCGAAGTCCAAGCTGTGAAAATAAAACACAAAAACGTGACTTTTTACATATTATCTGCTAATGGTAAAAGAGAGCAATTTCCACCGCAATATAATTTTCTACTGGAACTATAGTGCATTAAGTCTTCTCTACTCTAGGGCATGGCAGTATGACGGTA
The DNA here is from genome assembly GCF_019703515.2 of Myxocyprinus asiaticus. Classification (NCBI taxonomy): domain Eukaryota; kingdom Metazoa; phylum Chordata; class Actinopteri; order Cypriniformes; family Catostomidae; genus Myxocyprinus; species Myxocyprinus asiaticus. Next base: position 43,467,281 of record NC_059354.1, read on the forward strand.
TAAATCATTCAACAGAAATATGTGTCAACCATTGATTTCGCCATAATGCTTACACAGCGGTATATGCAAACTTAATTTGTTATGAATAATCTTATATTTTGGTTTGCGTCAATCAAGTTTCAAAAGTACATTTCATGTGTACAATAGGCTATTTAATTCAATTGATCATCAAAAAAAGTAAATAGTAATCAATGTTATGTTTACATGATATTTAGTGTTGAATATGCAGCAAAAATAACCATATCCTGAAATATATCATTATCAAGATATAAAATAATCCATACTGTGATATAAGGCCATACCGCCCACCACTAGTAAAGTGAGAACCCATAATATACGTTTTAATATTTCATATGCATGTCAAAATGCACCACATTATAAATTAAATGTAATGCATATAAAACATTAACTAGACTGCATTAAAATTAAGTGGAACATCTATCAAAGCATCAGAGGGCATCATCTGTTGAACACCATGATAGGAATATTAATACTATCCCAAAACCCAAAGAGGAAACAAAACTTGTTCTAGATGAATTACAAAATATGTCTGATCCAATGAGCAATGACAGAGATATGAAAACTGGAAAACATGACCTAACAATAAAGACAATAAATATAAATCTTCCCATTGTATTTTCTTCAATGGTAGCATGCAAACACTGCCTCAACGAACCAATGATTCTTATGAGCTGATTACATTTAATGAATGAATGGCACTGCTTCCTTTTTTAGTGTCTGATTTATTTGGCCATTTCAGACACTCAAGCTTTAAGTTTAAAGACAAATGTCTATCCACACACTTTGTAAACCAAACTAAGGCAGCTTCACATCTCTTTCAGACATTTCTGCCAACATTCTGCATCCATCGGTTAGTTTCACAAACTGCTGACAAACAGAGTCATGTGCCCGTTGCCACTACCTCCCTACTCTGCCCTGCACACATATCACACTCCGCTAAATGCTTTGGTTGGACTTTATGGGCTGGCAGTATGGTTGTCTGGCCAGTCTGAACAAACTGGTATTAAGAGTCTCTGCATCCATTTTATTTCTGTTCTAAATGAAGTTTACTCTGCTCAACTTAAATGTTGCAATGCTGTGACATGACCACTCCAAAGTGCAAGGGCAGCCAAAAGGAGAGGGAGGTGGAGACTAGGCTTGACGCTAGAGGTCCTATGGTGCACAGTTAGCCCTCAGGACAATTTCATATAATGTCACTCAACCCAGTACCCGCACAGTGCACTGTACACCACTGAATCAACACAATTTTATGTTTAGTGCAAACAGTGGTCCACCAGTTTGGACTGTTTAATGACCAATGCCGATACAGATATCAAGACAGCAGGGTGGCCGATGGTCAATATAAGGCTAATAAGTACAATTAAGCGTGCAAGTTTGCTTTCCCCTTGCAGAATCTGCAAGATGTTCATTTTAGAAAAATGAGATCATAAAAAAATGGCATTTTATTCTTTTATTTAGCACTTCCCTGATGAAGCTAATTGACAGAACAAAAAGATGAAATAATAACTGAAGTTACACAAATGATCCTTTTTAAAGTTTATACCCCTTTGGTTATTAATGTAGTGTTTAGCTTATTTTAAGTTTAATAATTGTTTGTGTGATAGTTGTGCATGTACATGAGGGATAGTTCACCCCCAAAAAATGAAAATTCTTTTATCATTTACTCGCACTCATGCCAGATGTGTATGACTTTTTCTTCTGCTGAACAAAAAGATTTTTAGAAGAGTATTTCATCTCTGTAGGGTTTATACAATGCAAGTGAATGAGTACCAAAAATGTGAAGCTCCAAAATGCACATCAAGGCACCATAAAAGTAATCTATAAGACTCCAGTGTCTAAATCCATATCTTCAGAAGTGATATGATAGGTGTGGGTGAGAAACACATCAATATTTGTCTTTTTTTTCTTCCCATTTTTCTCCCAATTTGGAAAGCCCAATTCCCAATGTGTTTTTTTTTTTTTTTTTTTTTTTTTTGAAGTCCTCGTGGTCGCGTAGTGATTCGCCTCAGTCTGGGTGGCAGAGGACGAATCCCAGGTGCCTCCGCGTCTGAGACCGCCAACCCACGCATCTTATTACGTGGCTTGTTGAGCGCTTCACGCCATCCACCGTGGCATCCACGCTCAACTCACCACGCGCCCCACCGAGAACAAACCACATTATAGCAACCACGAGGAGGTTACCTCATGTGACTCTACCCTCCCTAGCAACCGGGCCAATTTGGTTGCTTAGGAGACCTGGCTGGAGTCACTCGGCATGCCCTGGGATTCAAACTAGCAAACTCCAGGTGTGGTAGCCAGCGTATTTTACCACTGAGATACACAGACCCTATTTATGTAATTTTTTACTTTAAATTCTCCTCCCTGCCCAGTAGGTGGCAACATGGACAAAGATTGCCAATCACCAAAAAGTAGAATGTTAATGTGAAAGTGGAGATTGATAGTAAATCACGACTTAAATACTGATCCATTTCTCACCCATACTGTTCATATCATTTCTTAATATATGATTTAACCACTGGAGTCATATGGATTATTTTTATCCTATATATTTAGTACTGCCCTTCAGAAGCTACAGTACATATTAGATATTTACATACATCCAACAAAACAACTGAATATATGTGAATATCTATTGTCAAATAACTTCATTAGGGCAGTACTAAATATATAAAAACAAAACGCTATTTTTATGCTCTTTTTTTTTATGATAAAAATCTTGTGGATTCTACAAGGGGTATGCAAACATATGCACTTGGCTGTATTATACAATTTAATCATAGCAAATAATACAAGTAACAGAAGTACACAATATTGCAGAATTTAAAAAACAAAAAATGCTCCAGGCTCTAGCTATGAAAGCATCTGTGGCATAATGTTGTTTATACATAAAACAATTTGGACTCATTCCTTAGTTTTCTAAAAATAGCAACAAAAAAAACAACACAATTATGTTAATACAGTTATGATGGAAGTATAACGGGCCGGCAATCTGGATGTAAAGCTTTAGAAATGTACAGCTTTAAGCACTTAAAAGAATGCTTCCCTAAAAATGTATATTGCAAATGTGGAATGACCACTTCTGTTCTGAATTTTCCAATGCAGATATGACACTTCAGGACAAACTGGATATGTTACAGAGATGAAAGATACTGGCCAATAAATTCACCAGTTCAAAAAAAAATTCAGAGACACGATGCACAATGCAAGGATGTTGCAAAAAAAAAAATAAAAAAAAAATAAAAAAGATAAAACAGAACCTATATATACAGCATATATGTGTGTGTGTGTGTGTGTGTGTGTGTGTGTGTGTGTGTGTGTGTGTAAAAGTAAAAATTCAGCAATGGGAATCATAGGGTTTGTGCCACAAACTAGTGCATTCGGTCTTGAGAGAAAAAAATCTGGGCTAATCTAATTTCCTATTGGGTCATGATATTTTCCTGCCCATACACTAGCCTCACCTCAGGGAGAGGGCTTTAGTGGGGCAAATCAGTTTCATCCCGCTTCAAAAGTAAATTTGTAGAAAGGGAGAGCGAGACCTTTGTAGTTCATCTCTCTTTACATTGCCCTCTTTCTGCACTCAGGGGCCGTTACAGAGAGACAACTACACTGAGATCCCCTTACAGAATTTCAGAAGAGTGCTGCGGCAGTTTTGTTTTGCGAGATGAATCCAGGTGCCAGCAGGCAAGTAAACACTTTAAGGATAGTACACAAAAATAAAATTTCTGTCATCATTTACCGGTACTGACCCTTATGCCATTCCAGATAACATGAGGGTGAGTAAATGATAGTTATTAACATAATTATCTTTATGTCTATCCCTTTATGTCGGTAAATCAGAGTTGGTGAAATATTTTAAGGCATGTTACACATGCAGTGAATCTGTGAATGAATGCAGCATGTGAGATGTGGTACAGTACAGCTGTGATCGCATATATAGTGCATGCGCTTAAAGAAAATCAGGTTAAATGAAACTAGTGTGCACGCAATGCTTCGTATCAACCGCTCTAAGCTGAGCTCTTGATTAGAAAACGCCTCTGTTGCATCTTTAACGTGTGAGTGCTTGGCAGCCCTGAGGTGGTGAAAGGTTTTGCACTTTCAACTATTCTCTGAGATACAAGCCTTTTAAAAAGCTTTAGGTCAATAGAAGTGGAAAGGAGAAGCACAAACAGAGTGCTCCAAGGCTGCCTGCTAGTCAAGCACTGCAAACATACACACAACTGAGGCATGGCGTGTGCAGGGACCTGGTGGCACACAGGGATGGCTGAAATGAAAATTCACAATATATATCATGATGATTTTGCTGACGATATAAAATTAAGCAACATTGTGAATATCAGAGCGCATTTACATGCACACCAATACACTGAAAACAAAAAAATCTGTATTTTATAAAAAAAAATGCTTTTACATGAGATTTAAAGTCATTGGATAATTCTCTGCTTTTAATGTCGCTAAAGGTGCATGCAACTCTTAACCTGGGTAATGGGCAACAATCTAGCTTTTGCTTAACCCCTTTATGATAAAGGATAGCCATTTAATGTGTTTACATGACCACATACTTGTCAGCTTTTTTAGTATCATCAGTGTAAGATTGTGCATGTAAGTGTGCTCAATAATTTAAATGCGCTTTTTTGGTCATTGAGTATCTTAAAATCACAACAGATTAGTTTTGTGATCCTTCCTTCCATATTTAAACAGCGTCTCTAATTTAAACTTCAGAAGCAAAAAGGTAAATCCTGCTGTTTATTACTGTGTTGTTATATATGTAGATAAAAAATAAAATCATTAAAGCTCAGTTTTCCTTGTGTTCAATTATTGTAAAACAGTACGGAAATCATGCCTAAATTTATACAGAATTTTACTTCTTACATTAAACATTCTGAATGTACTTCTCAAACAGTGGCTAAGAGATTACTTTTTTAGCTACATCACACAGCACCAGTGTCTGTTTCTCTCCAATGAAGAGATGGTCCTTGTGATTCCAACAGAGAAAGAGTCTTGTTGCATTTCTCTCCCCAGCTCTTGGCAATTAGCTCTGTAATTGTTGTTTAAACTGTTCTAAAAAACCCTCTTGATGTCAAAGGATATTTAATTTTGGAATCTTTCACCACAGCAATTTCTGATCCGTGAAACCACCACACACACTGGCTGCTCCTTGGTGGCAAAATTAAATTAAAAACTAATATGAAATCATATGAATTCAATCTGTGCACTACGGCCCGAGGGGCTTCGGGGGTTTTTGTCCTGAAAACAAACAGGCCAAAAAAATAAAACAAAAATCATGGTTCTAATCAAACCATGAAGACTCGTAAGGCAGCTGTCTCCTCCCTGCACAGGGGATTTCAATGTAGGCTGTTTTTAAATTCCAGCCTAAGCAAGCCTTTGCACAGACTATTTCTGGTGGCTTTTAGGGCTGCTCCCATTCTGCTGACGGAAGCACAGAAGACGGCATAGCACCCTTGGATCACGACACACACTCACCTTGACTGGATGGCGAGGTAAATCGTTCGGCGGAATGCGACCAGGTTCACCTCTGTCTGGTCGAATATGGTGACTTTCTCTTGTTCTAAATAAAAGGGAAGACAGACAGTACAATATAACAGCAAAGACAGACAAAAAGATAATGAAGCATCACTGGCTGGCTTAATGGAATATTTATCCCAAAAAAGAAATCTGTCATCATTTACACCCTTATGTTGTTTCAAACCTGAAGAACTTTCTATGTTCCATGAAACACAAATGGTGAATTTTGAAGAACACCCTCGCCATTCTTTCCCATATAAGGCAAGTGATGGCAACTGGGGCTGTCAAGATCCCAAATGAAAAAAAAAAAAAAAAAAAAAAAACACCATAAAAGCGGTCCATACAAGTTCTCTATATTCCAAGTCTTTTGAAGCCATACCACAGCTACGACAGTTTTCAGTGAATAATGTCCTAAATTTCAGTCAACTCCTCAAATAATGGTATTGAAAACGTTAAAAAAATAAAAATAAAAATAAATACTTTAGTGGTGCTTTTTTTTTTTTTTTTTGGAGCTTGACAGCCCTAGTCCCTTTATACAAACATTTTATAGAAAAGAGTGGACAGGATATTCTTTAAAATCACCTTTGTGCTTACCAGAAGAAAGTACGTCATGAGAGTTTGGAATGACATGAGGATGAGTAAATGATTACCGAATTCTTATTTTTGTGTGAACTATCCCTTTAAATTTTTTTTGCCATTTGATATGTCTCCCCCCAGAGGTCACTTGTTCTTTGTGGAGTTATTTTTACACTTCACAGGCTGCTGGGGAAGAAGCTTTTCCTGTTGAGGCAATTAACACAGCTAAGCCCTGTCTGATTACAGGAACGGGACAAAAGCACTGCACAAAGACAGCGAACCACTCACATTGTCTGCCCTCAATGACAGAGACCACTTGAATCTTCACATTACAATCAATGAGACTAATCCAACTAATGTGACACATGGATGCTTTTTCAACTATGGGCACTTTTGGCTCTGTGGTGATAACATTTATTGTACATAATACTGAAACCAGTCACACACTGAACGAGAAGCGTCGCGTTGAGTGTAGAACAAGGCAGAGGTATCACACACAGGACACGTCGAAAGTTGTGAATCTAGTCACCATCCATACAGAAGTTACGAATGCTTTTGTACTTCTTTAAGATTGAACAAGTGAAGTTGATGAGTTTGCAGGTTGTGTATGAAACTGGCGAAACTACGAAAACTGAACAATTAGAAATAGCGATGTTTATTATGCAATTGCTCTGTATGTAGCCTTGAGCAGGTTTCATTCAAGCTGTCAAACCACAAAAAGACATACTTGTAACTGAAAATACATTGTGTAGGCTATATAAAAGATACATATACACAATACATCATCCAGTGATGGCTAGAATAAATAGTCGGTCTTTTGATAATGATTTGGGTTGAATTTAATTCATTTGGATGAGTTGCTCTCCGCGGCACTATTTTGTGCAGCCTCCGGAGTTGTAGCTGTGTACCACTGACAGATGGCAAGCAGTGGTGGTAGTGGTATGTTTACCTTCATAGAAAATAGTTGTTTCTAATTTTAGAATGCACAATCTCGTCCACCAGATGCATCCGGTGTGCGATCCTCTTGAGTGTTGAGAAATAACAGACAAAAAATATTGTGCAACAAGAAGCCCTATTTATATTTGGAAAAATGCTGAAAAGATCGAGAATCGTCAGGTAAATTTCTGATTATCAATGCATGAAAAAGGCACTGATCCAAAGCCTAATGTATTCTGTATTATTTTACCATATTTTGCATAAATTGACAAAATTACATATCGATTTGAAAATAACACATAACAAAAACATCCTGGAGAACTGAACTGAGTTCTCTTTTACATATCATGTGTCTCATATTCATCTTAAGCATGCACTTCACTGACACTGTTAACTACTTTGTAACCAAATCCCTAAAGTTTTGAAAATATAAATGAAAATGCACAGGTCATAATTAGTGTAAATAATTAATCAATATATTAGTAAATATCAAAGGCCCATTTACACCTTGCATTAACATTGCGTTTTCGGTGATCGGATTGCTATCGGATTGCACTTGACCATGTGTTTTCGGTGATCGGATCATGATCGAATAACTGAAACCATATTCGGAGGTGTTTAGGAAAGGATTCTGACCACATTCAAAGAAGGTGTAAATGCAATTTTGTTATCTGGACACAACTACCCAATTAATTAACTATGTGATGAGGTTCCGCTACAGTCATCCTTTGTTAAAGCTGTGTCGTGTGTTCTTGCCTTTTTCCTGTTAATTCAGCCATTGCATGATCGCAATGTGAAGAACACAACAGATACTGCAGTCTTGCAATCTTGTCACCCAAACAATGAACAAAATCCCATGAATTATTCCACTGGAATATCTCGTCTTTCACCTCAAATCCCCACTCGCTCGCGTCTCTCTCCTGTTTTCTAATCACGAGCATCACACGTGAAACCAGGCTTCACTCGCGCAGCGCAGAATGTGCGATGAATATCATTAAATTTGCTTCTGCGACCTGAAATTTGCTTCCGGCAAAACATTTTCAATGAGGGAAAACCCTGACTTTTAAAGTGACAAAGCATTTGAATAATCCATCAATGTTTTTAAAATTTGCTAAATGACAGAGAATTTTTGTTACCACAGCCTCTGATGTAATTTGCAAGTAGCATTTTACATTTTGCGTGGGTAACTTTGATCGGTCCCCTATTCGATCACAGAGGAGACACAATTGACAGCAAAGTGTAAATACCATCTAACTAAAGAATATCCAGATACTATCCAGTGTAAATGGAGCCAAAAGTGAGCTGCATGATTATGACAAAAATCATAATTGTCCATTATTTGATTTTGTTATCCCAATTATTACTTACAATTAATAGAATTACAATTAAATTAATTCCATTTAATTAAAATATTATTTTGTGTGGGGCAAATGCAAGGCATATTTTTATGTGAGTATTCTAGTTGTCTCACCATTACTGATAGGCTTATGGACTCAAATGGACATGTCCGTGATTGGTTACAATGTTTAACCACTGGTGTAAATACACTAAATACACTTTTGATATAATGGGAATAGATCTAAATGGAATTCTGTAATTGACACTTCTCACAATTAGTTAATTGCAGCACCCATATTTGTAATCTCAACTGTTTTTTGATTAATTGTGCAGCATTAATAAAAAATAAAAAAATATGTATTTTAAGACTGAATGTCTGGGACAAGGGTAAAACAAAATATAAAATAAGTGATAAAGGAATGGTAAAAAGTAAAAAAGTAAAAAAAAAAAAAAAAAATGAAATCTGTAAGTTTTAATACACTTCAAACATTGGGACATAAAAGTGCCTGTAGTTAAAGAAACACCCATATTCAGGAACACGGTGGGTGTGATACATCAACATCTAATAAGAATACAGTGGTTGATGATGTGTTTGAGCACTCTCTTTAATTTCTGGGAGAAAATATGCTGTGGAACAGCCTGGAACAGATAGCCTCCTGATGACCATAGTATTTTATGCACTTCCTCCTCAGCTCAGAGACCCAAGGGACCATTTGAGCAGGATTATCCAGGGAACTATTGCAAAGCATTGTGCTCAAAAATTAGCACACAAAGTAACACTGCAACAATGTAACACTAGACCAAGACTCATGAATGACAAGAGGCTTTAGTTAAAAGATAGTGCCACCATGTAGCCGGTCTTAAAAGCCAAGACACAATCACATTGTAATGCTGAATATTAGTACAGTTGTTCCAGTTTTTCTCTAAGGATAAAGCATGTGATACATGCTGCATGTTAAATAAATACCTTCTCCAGCCGCCGCCTCCTCTTCATCATCATCATCTTCATCATCTCCACTGCCATCTGCATCATCACCAGAATCGCTGCTTCCTTCATCCAGAATTTCTAAGGAATGAACAGATCCCAGATCAGTTTTTTTTTATGAGGCAGAATATTGCAAATAAGGCATTATAAATGTACATTTGTCATTATTTGATTCAATGATTTCGTTATTACTTTATAACTATCTTTAAGTTTCAAATGATATGTTTGCAAAGGTCAAATGGCTTGCAAAATGCAAGTTCCATTATCAGTTTTCATTAACGCCTGCAATATAAAAGTCCCTATCAATTCAAATTTCATCCTACTTGGGATTCATTAAAATTTGACTTCAGGAAAAAGTGACAGGCATAACACACACACACACACACACACACGTCTGTGCCATGGTCACCCACTGGTGCCTTAGGTCACCAATGCATTGTCACATTCTCCACTGTTGAACAATTCCATTAGCTTTGCTTCTCAAGCCGTAAATAGTGTAATCATCTCCACATCAGAGAACATGTATCTCCAATAGACCTTTTTCACCATCTGGGTTTTGGAACGCAGAAGAAAAAGATTGCAGGGTAAACTTCAACAGTGGTGAATGGGAGACCACACAAATATTATTTTCACTTATTACGACAGTCAGATGAGAGAAAATGCCAAATGTACTGTCACTCTCTCAGCAGCTGTATAAGAAACCCCCTCACAGCTGTGGTAACTAATTTTTAAAAACTAATTCCAGGGTAATATAACACAAAGCATAATGTTATAAACTTATGCTCAATACTTAAAAAATTGCCAATATAAAAAAAGTTTGCTAGATTTATGCCGCTAAATAAGGTGGAAATGCGTCATCACAGTCCGTGAAAAAGGTCTAATGTCATAATCAAGGGCCACTATTTCAACTTCCTTTACCATATGGTCATCTCCAGTTCCATTGTACAATTTGTGCACAATTAAAATTCAAATAAGCTAGATGGTGCTCTATTTAATAGGAGATAATGAGAAGAACCCAGAAAGTGTACTGTAAACGATTAATAAACTCACCCCGTTTAATTGCTTTGTACTTCTCTTCGTTCTCCAGGAAGTTGGGATCCAACTTGAAGACATCTGCAAAAGCCACATTTTTTATTTAAAGGAGACAGTTCGTTTGCAATTACAAATTTCGCAGCAATCAAGTCAGTGCCAACAAGATGTAATCAGACGAAATCGCCTATAAAGAAGAATTTGCTGTGTATTAGGTATAATACATAGGGAGCTTAATGTGATAATGGCTGTACGTGCTCCCCGAAGGCCCGCTTGTATGGATTTTCAATTAGCGCACTTTGTCTCAGAAGCTTTTGAAAAGATGCTTATCCGTAAACGGCATAAACATCACCATAGACAGTGGCTAAATATGAGACCTGAGAGAGCAAAACCCTCAATTACACACAAACAGAGCAGGGATTGCAGTCTCCGGTTTGAGAGTATGGGGTTATTTTTCTGCCTCTTGGGTGGCTTTAGAGAGAAGGAAGTCATCCATTATGATCGTATCGGGGTAATTAGCTGCTAAACATGAGAAATTGAGGGCTGGCAGGTTAGGTGAGTGAGGTATAGAATCTTACACTCTCAGCACCTTCAGTAGGAATGAAGGCAGATGATGTTTTAAACACAAAGGGTGATTTAAACAGTTATCATATATTGTGTTTTGTCATGACTGACTCACTATTTATTAATCATGTAGTGTAAATGTAATGTTTTAGTATAACTGAATTGCCATGTGTCATTTAAATAAATAACTGAATCAAAGCAAGAACATGCAAATTACCTGCATATGATTCCTTATGCTAGGAGTCAAAACACCAAAAATATGAAAACAACATTTTTCTGAAATCTTGAATCAGTAGTATACAGAAGTGTCAAACCGGTAGTTTACTGAAATGTCAAACTGCCAGTTTACTGAAGTTTCAAACTACCGGTAGTAGTTTACTGAAATGCCAAATCAGCAGTTTACTGAAAACGCAAATCAGTTGTTCATTGAAATCTCAATTAAGCATTTTACTGAAATCTTAAAATCAGCACAATACTGAAATGTTAAATCGGTGATTTACTGAAATCTAAAAAAAAATCGTTAATGGAAATTTCAAATCAGTAGTTTAAATCTAAAATCAGTAGTTTACTAAAATCTTAAATGAGTAGTTTACTAAAATCTCAAATCAGCAGGAAACTGAAATGTAAAATTGGTGGTTTATTAAAATCTCAGTTCAGCAATTTACTGAAATGTCAACTCAGTAGTTTACTGAAATGTCAAAACAGCAGTTTATTGAAGTCTCAGATCAATAGTTTACCAAAATCTAAAATCAGAAGTTCACTAAAATCGTAAATGAGTAGTTTACTAAAATCTTGAATCAGCAGGAAACTGAAACGTCAAATTGTTGATTTACTAAAATATTAGTTCAGTAGTTTACTGAAATGCCAAATCAGAAGTTTACTGAAACTCAAATCAGTGGTTTACTGGAATCTCAAATCAGTCGTTTACTGAATTCGTAACTGAGCCGTTTTCTAAAATCTCGAAACAGCACTTTACTGAAATGTCAAATTGGTGGTTTATTAAAATCTCAGTTCAGCAGTTTACTGAAGTCTTAAATCAGTAGTTTACTGAAATGTCAAATAAGTAGTTTACTGAAATATCAAAAAAGTAGTTTACTGAAATCTTACATTTATGATTCACCCATTCTTAACATGGAGAGACGAGTGTTATCCCCTTAGAAATGTAATGAATGCGTGTGGCTTATCTTACTTAAGATATCCTCTGGATTATAATCGTCTTCTAGAGGAAGCATGTGTGTGAACTGGTCCTCCTCCTCCACCAGGTCAAGTCCTTCAGGGATGATAGGGTGGTCCTTAAACCCATCCTTTCTGATTGCAAACATCACTTCAATCATGTACTGCACACGCTTATCAATCTCTGACTCATGCAAGACGTTCCTCAGGCGCTCAAAGATGGCTAAAAAAAAAAAAAAAAAAAAAAGAGACCACTTTAAGACTGTAACAAACTGAGAAGGCAGACATTGGATGAAGTCATCCATTCGAAAATGATGTTTTCCAATTAGAAAACTGCAGAAACATCCAGAAAATGGTTAGAAATATACCATTTATGCCTCGGGGGGACACCTCTGTCAGCTTAAGACCACACTCTTTTAGAAAGCTGATAGCAACCTCTACACTGTCATCAGTGGGTCTTTCCAACAGCAGGGTTAACATCTCCAAGCACAGGACTTCATGGGCCTAAGAGACAAAGAAACACAATGATACAGTGCAATTAAATCAACCTATACTTCAGTTTAAACACAAAAAAGGGGTTGTTCTCCCAAAACTGAACATTTATTCAACGGAGTACAATAAGATAAGTTAAGCAAAATGGACATACCACATTCTGGTTGATGAGATGAGCCACAAACTTTGATGCTGTGAGACATTGTTGCTGAAAAATAACAAGAAAAATTAAATTAGAGAATAGGTCTCCTTTTAGAAACAGCTAGGCACTTCCCTAAAGGCTTACTTTATCATTCCTCCTGTAACCTTTCCGGAAATTGAGAACTAGCCTCTTGAGGATAAGTTCTCCAATCTGAGGGAACTTGGAGTTGATGATGGCCACCACAGCCGCATACACATGGGTGAAAGTGGGAGAAGCAGCTTGGGCCTGAAGTGTAGACCTGGCCAGAAGACCCCTAAAGAGGCACAAAACCAGGGTCATCAATGTTTTGAGCAAAAACAAAAACTTAGATCAGTAAAACACAACAGCTGTTGTCTTTACCTGCCCCTCACAATATTCTCCTGCAGCAGCTCTTGAATAATGTTGGCAATGTTGGAAACGTTCACTTTGTTGATCAGGCCATTGATGGACTTCTTGAGAGCTTCCCAGCTCATTCTCTGATACTCCAAACTGTTGAATAGAAACATTTATTTGCATTCCCTGGAAATTACTAGTGCTTCAAGGCAGCAAAATAATATTGTTAAAGCTTTAGGTAAGCTTAGTTGTTAGGTTTTGGTAAACAGAATGCTGCATCAAATAGATTTAAGAAAGAAGATTAAGTGTTATTCTGTATGCAAATATGACGATGAACATCGACACTATCACTGTTGGATAAAATTTTAACTTTGAACATTCTGCCAATGTAAATCAATGGAACATTTTCAAAAATGTATCTTCCTTAAAAAGCTTAAAGTTTACAAAACCCCAAAAATATATAGCACACCTAAGGCTGAAATTGTCTACAAAACATAGTTTAAATAGAGTCGTTAGAAAAGCTGTTTGGGCTAAATCAATTGATGAAGTTTAAAACTTAAGGATAGGGGTTTAGAACAAGCCCTAACCAGAATGTTTTGGAAATATCAAAACAGTGCCGTCTTTGCAAACACTATAACGAACAGAATGGGAAAAAAATGACATAGGCCCAATATAGCTCTTTTAAAATCCAAGGTCAGGGAGTTCAGTCCGTTAATACAGCAGTGATGTTGAATTTCTACTTTCTCTTTACCACCCTATAACAGATAATGGACAGTGTACCATTTTAAAGGTCACAGTTTACAGACCTGCAATATCAGGGCAAAACATTCAAAGCCGCCTGTTCCTCAGTGGGTACTTCAGCATGAAATGCTGATGGTAAGGTCTTTAGCATTGCACGGTTTCTTGGAGAAGAGCTATTTTCCCATCCAGTTTTCTGACCTTATTTGCACTTGAAATTAGTCTCTGACGTATTGTCTCTATCACCTCACAGTGTCTAGCCTCAAGCACAGGACAACTGCTATAGATATTGTCCCACCATGAGGGACACCTCTATATTTTTTGGTTGGTGACCTCCATTCCTCAACATGAGGAATTGAATCGACCAATTTATTGAATTCATGTTGATGCCTTTTCCCACCATCTATAAATCACAATCTATTTTTAGCATGGGGTTCAAAGAGGTTTTAAAATCAATATAATTGAAGATGGATGAACCAAGATCTTTGTTACATGATAATCACCTCTTCTACCCTCTCATATGGATTTTGGAAAGTGCAATTATCATGATTAATTTGACACTTTTAATAGCATCCCCCCCCTCACCCTTAGCATTGGCACCTTTTGGTATGTGTGACTTTTAAGGCTTCTATATGTAATTGACATCTGCTACTAGTGGCTAACCTTTTTGTATGTGGGTTGAGTAAAATAGCCCCTGGCAAGTTGCTGAGTACTGAATGACATTGACATGTTAATATTGATGTTAAAAAAAAAAACAACTAAATATTAAATGTGCATAAATTGTGAAGTCTCTGTTTTCAAGAGTAATTACTGTAATTCTCTGGATCACTGAATCACCATACAGTAAGACAGAGAGGAAAAAGAAACTGCAACAGATGTTATTTTCTCTATAAGAAATAAAATCAGAAGATCATTAGCGTATAGGCCAATTAGTGTGTAAAAATATCTATCATCGAAATCTGCCTAAAACTACCTAATCTGGGCATCATACCAAGTATTCAACAAACAGTGAAACAGACGGGGGAGTGTTTGAAACTTGTTTGAACAGTCATTATGTCTGCATTTCTGTTCAACTGGTGACAGAGAAATGTTACACTTCACCTTTAAAGCCTTAAATAAACTACACAATATGAATATAAAAAATGCTGAGCAGAGTGCACAAAATATGATTTTTACCAGCTGTAGTAGTTTTATGAGAGATGGAGGTTTTGGGTCAGCGCCCTTTCAGTGTGACACCAACCTGCTCTTATCAGTGATCTGCGCCTGCATCATGCGCAGTTTGGCAGGTGGGATGTAGGCACCACCGGTGCGGGTCAGGATGGGGTCCAACCCTTCCTTCCTCTTCTTCACTGGAGGCTCCTCAAGAGGTTTATCATTCTTGGCTGGGGAGGCCGACCTTCCCCTCCTCCTATGTTCCCAATCCCTCTCTCTGCTGGAGCGCCGCTCATAACGATCCTGATCGCCATAGCGGCCTCGGTCTCGCTCACGCTCCCTGGACCTGATGCGAAGACACAGGAGAGGAGAAAAATATCAGAACTGATAGTTGAGAAATTTTACATCAGGACGAAAAAGAAAAAAAAAATCTATTAAGGGCATAAACACGTTTCGCTCACCTACGACCCCTTCCGTAGCGATCCGATGGAGAACGGGATCTGGAGCGAGATCTTGACAGTGACCTCTGAGTTTCATCCCTTTGATGGAGAAACATTTGCAAAGTTTTAAAGGCAGTTCAGAATTCTGGATTGATATTTTAGTCGAGATAAACAAAAGACCTACCTGTCAGGTGAGGAGCTTCTTTGTCTGTTTTTGCTCTTGTCATCAGAGGCACGCTGAAACAAAACAGTCATGTTAGCACTGCACAGAAATATGTTTAGATGCAGCCTAATAATGTTAATAATCCAACTGATAGAACAATTGGAATGAAAAGCCTTCACGTAAACTCCTAAATCAGAAAAAAACGATCAGATTGAGCTAAATTTGAATTTCTATTAGAATGAAAGTGAAGCACATCTAAAGTAATAATTTAGAATATTAACATAGAAAAAATATGCTATGTTAATATAGTTGAAACTAAAAAAAGTTATTTATTTAGCAAGTATATTAAAAATCTGTACTCTGCCTTATCCTGATTCACTACGGTAAGCCTACAATAATTATTTTCTTTTCAGCTGTCGAGTCAGATTTGGTGCAAAAATGCAGGCTTACATAATTTGTCCTTGCATGTTTACGTCATGTCCGTAAGTACAGAAAACAAGGACGGGCTACTATGTTCAGTGTTTGCCGCTAGGGAAGCTACAGCAAATTTCTGCAGCGTCAAGACAGCAGTCTGAAAGGATTTTTAACTGTTACCTGTTTGGCATAGTTGTTTACTTGCTATAATGCTTAGATATGTTTTCTGGTAAGGTTGTTGAAGCTTCCAGTATATTGGTTGTCATGGTTTAATTAATCATTACTTAGTGAATATTGTGTTTAACAAAGTGTTCATTAGGTTTCGTTTTCAAGTGTTACTGTTTACTAATACTCATGACTTCTGAGTATTTAATAACATTTCTGCCGTTTCGATGTTCCCTGTGTGTGTGTGCTGCTGTTTTTCCATTTCTTTATTAGCATCTCTTTATAAGGAAAAGCATCTGCCAACAGGAGGTCTTTAAACCCTTGATCAATTGGACTCCCTGCTGAGTTAATGGTTCCAGCAACTGGAAAAGCACATCAAACATGATAGAACAAAATCTTTCAGTCATCAGGGCGGACTCTTGTGGTCTAATCAAGTGACCGACGAGCTTCTTTTACCGAAGAACCAACAAGACGTCATACACTAATCTAAATGTTTTCATCAGCAACCACTCTCAGCCGCAAGTAAACACAAAATTCGATAGTTGAAGTGTGGATGGAAAATGCTATCTGACTGGGTCTCACCCTGATATGTGCAACACTACTCCTAATCTTGCGCACAACACCATCAACACTGTTGTCTTCACTGCTGTCACTGTCAGAGCCGCTGGATTTGGATGAAGTCCTCTTGATTGGGCTGCCTGCTCGTGGACCGCCATCTCTGGAACCAGCTCCTTCAGGCTGGTCTGAACCAGGATGACCTTCATGTCTATCTGCTTCAGTGTTACGTTGGCCCTCTGTAAAACAGAACATGAAGACATGGAGGTTCATACATTTATTCAATCAAAATAAATCAGTAAGGAATAAAAAAAAAAGGAGTAGTTGATAGAAGGAACAAAATATGAATACTTCGATGGAGATTGGGAGAAAGAGTCAAATGCCGGTTTACATCACTGTAAGTTATATCTTTCTCAGGAGAATGACTGATTGCATGCTTCTGTAAAAGTGATATTCAAATCACCACAAGCCAACATTCAAAAACAAGACACTGAATTTGTGCTGGGGAGCATAAAAAAAAATCCCATGAAATAATTATAAAAAGCAGAGCATTTTGGCAAGATTGCAACTGGGCCTGTGATTCAACACCTGCTGTTCTCCTGAGGATTCTTTTGTCAGTTTAAACACAGCTACTTAATAAAGAGAACAAAAAAAAAAACAGATCCCTCTGACATACTGAAGCCTTTATCTGTGCATTTTTCACCCTTTCTTAAAAGATATTTACAATAATGATATCAACATGAAACAGCGTGAATTTCAGGGTAGCGATTTAAAAATGCATGAATGGATGATTATTGTTAAATGATCTTGAAATGCATGATTGCAGCAGTCACTGTGAGAAGTGTCTTCCAGGCAGCTGGTATCATTTCCCGATATGGAGCTCAAACTTAGTGGCGGTCTCACTCTTAATATCGAGCTTAGAGGTGAGCCTGCCATTTTATAGCCCATTTCCACTGAAATGGCAATGGTTCATGTGCCGGAGCCTGTGCTCAGCTGGTGCACGGCCAGGGCAATCTAGAGCCTATCGCAAATCAGCTGTGCTTTTCCACTGACTTCAGAATCGAAAGGAGACGTAACGGGTTGTGTGGCTACATGGTAGTTTTACATGACTACCACACCTGCCCATAAACAAACATGGTGCATCACATTGTTTGTGTAGCTTTTACTCCTGTTTTTGAGGACATATTTAAACATACAGAGAACTGCAATCCACTGTTATTACATTGATTGGCAAGATTGTCAGAGACGACATATACACTCAAGATGACCGGTAACGTGATTACATTATTTTGTACGAAATATTTAATGTGGCTTAACTTGCTAAGTACTATAAACATTAACAGTGGAATCGTTATTATCACTGGTGTGGCATATGGTTATATTTGGACAACGTTTACGTCTTGGTTGAGAAATTTTTACCTAACAGAGAGCAGCGATTTGGTCAATCGTTCTTTCGAAGCTGGCGTGCATATTTTCTTGCCGTATCTCCTCGTAGACTCCTTTTTTTTCCCCCTTTGTGATCGCGATCTCTCTAGTTTAATCTTGGATCTCCGTAGAAGACCTCACCACAAGTTAAGTGCTTGTTTCCTCTGTGTTTCCTGAAAGCTTTTGATGGCTGACATTTTTGTGTTTAAAAAAAAAAACACAAAATTTTAACAATTGTTATAGAATGAAGTACTCCTTGCTGCAGAAAGTATCGAGCCAAACTGTTGTTGTTTGGAAAACTTTACCTGGTGACGAAACTGGGGATGGGAATTCATCAATAATTTGGTATTCAAATTTTTAAGCTATTAAAAAAAATTCATACTATTTATATTCTATTATTTAAATGAAGGTAATTAATGAGAAAGAGATGTTGTAAAATTATTTTAGTCATAAAGTTTGCATCACCATTTAAAAAAACAAGATTCTAATTATATCCAAAACAAGCTTATATTATGTCCTGTGTTTTTTTGTTGAAAACATTTAAACAAGCAATGCATGAAAACAAAAGTACAGAATGAAAGCATTTAAGATCATGCAAAGCAAAGAAAAAGAAACCGCTAATAAAGTAGACTGACGCAATTAACATTCAGGACGACTATAAACACTCGTCATATAATAGTTATGTTTATATTGTATCTTATGTTTTTGTTGAGAAAAACAAGCACATCCACATGCTCAGTAAACTACGCTCATTTATACACACCAGATTAATTGATGGAATGTCCCTCTGCTAGCAAAGTCTTTCTCAGATGCCATGTTTGTTGTTTACAGAAGCGTTGAGGGGATTACGTTGCAACGGGGACGCTGCTTTCTGACGAGTTGCACATATACGGGAGTAAAGATTACACCGCTTATCCAGTACATTTAAACAGGAGCCCAGCTTTCTCGCAGTAAGCCACATTCTGGCAACAACCTGCTTTTTGGTGTCCATGTAATTGTACTGACAGAACGGTTTGCTCATCAAATATGATCAACTTGTGTCCACACTCAACAGCGCCAACCAGTGCATTCTGTTATAATTGTGAGTTTTAGTTTGTGTGTTCAGGATTTAACACGCATCTCACTGTATATATTGCCAGCAAAGCAAAGTTTTGCGAAATTCGAATAGTATTTTTACTTTTCGAATACTTATTGCAAAACGAATACTTGAGTATTCAACTACTAGTGCACATCCCTAGACGAAACATTATCCTGCCTTCCGCCCCCTGATGTAATCAGTTCCTAGAGACCAAGCTTTTGGTGCAGAACCAGTATTTCCACCCCGGAACTGCCTTCTCTTTGTTGGAAATGTGTGGAACAGTTCAAAATTTCGCGCCAGGCCAGGAGCCTTCCCCCAAACCATGTTGGCTATTAGACTCCAAGGGACGGATGCAGAGAGGGTAAAAAATTAACAATGGCCAAGCTTCAAATGAGAGTAAAAATAGGCTTTGATGATTTAAAAAAAAATGTTGCTCAGCATTTGGCCCTTAAATTTATTGTACTGTCTCATTACAAAGTTGAATTGTGAGAATAATGGTCTGACTTGGGTTGGGACCCAAGAACCAGTTCTTAATTGGAACTGGTTCCTTTTTTTATATATGTATATATACTGTAACAATCTGATTTCCATGAATTTGTTCTGTTAATGGTTCTTGAATGCACATTTTACCACTGGAGCAGAGATTGCAGACAGAACACTGTGCTAAAATTGGCCTACTAAGACAGAGTGCACAAACCAAAATGGTCTACTAATAAACTGTCAAGACTTGCACATGGTCTAAAACCTTTTCAGTGGAAAATTCAAAATTCGAAGTATTTTTTCATACTTTTATTTTACAGAGAGACAGAGATTGGCTCTTGATAAATGTCCTTAATTGTCATAAAAACCATGCCATAATGGAAAAAGTTCTTAAAAAAGGCTTTAAAATGCAACAACATATTTTGTTTTGAAATGCGACCTGGACCCCTTTTTATTCAGATTCAACCCCAGGATTTTTCCTGCATTGAAAACTTTTCAGCCAAAGCTAATTTTATGATATTCATCTCGCTTTTGTCAGTTTATAAGCGCTAAATATGCTTCTCATGTGGAACGTGAATGCGTGCGAGGTGGTTTCACGTGCGTGTTGCACGATCCACCGAGAATTACTCGCGCAAGTGATGCACTCAGCTCTCAGAGATATCATATATCTCTAGAGCATGAATGTGCGTGCTTCAGCCTTCCCTCGATATGTAAACTCCGGTGACAGGATAGCGCTAAGCGGAAGCGGATCACATGCGTGATTAAACTTGGCTTCCCTCTATATTGTGGCACAGACAAAAAAACGTATGCAACCCATTTAAATTTTACATGATAATTCATTATTTTAAAGTGCTATTCCGACATTCTGAACAGAACTTACGAGGGACAGAGAAAAAACCTGCACCAGCATCAGTTACAAGACTTTTCACATCTACACATCAACACTAACATTGATCACAGCAAACTAACATATTCATTACAACAAACAGTTGTATAAGAACATTTGTTTAGGCTATTATTTTTTTCTTAACAAATAAACTGTTTATTTTAAGAAAGACTAACTACCTAACAACTGTAATGAGGAGCCAGACATGGTCTTTCTCATGATTATGGCATTACAAATGAAACTGTTAAACAATGAAAGAACAATGGTAAACATAAGGGCAAGTGCCATGTAGAATAACATTTTTAACAAAGTCATGTGTAATATTGTTATATATTTCCTGATGATGTCTGAGATTAGGAACCAAACTGGCCTGGTTTGGATTCAGATGTTCCTAGAATCAAAATTATTCCCAAATCATTAAGAGTCTGATAAAAGGAAAACAATATCTGCTATGGAGTAGGAAACAAACATTTCCTCCATAGAAGAACAGTCCTAATCAGTAAAGTGTTTTACTTATGAATATTATATCTAGGCCTATAGAAATAATGTGTTAAGCTAGATTGATATCCCACAGCACCTTGAAGTACTAAAACTGTTGAATTCTGAAGGTTCTAGATGCTCAGATGATCAAAAATAAATCATATTCATTACAAACATGAAATGCAATTAAATATCTTAATATTAATTGCAAAAAAACGAAAAACTGCATCACATGCGATTGCCGTGTATGTCTGCCACCACCGAAGACCATTTTTGACCCAGGAAAAACCCTGAACCCTGCAATATTATGTCGGATCATTAAAGAGGTAATTGTCCTTTCATTTTACATAAAACGTGAACTGTGCTTCCTTTCTTAACACTGATACACAAGCTGCCCACTTGACACCAGTGTTCCCCTGGGTTTTATAGGGCAAATGATAAAAATCAGACTCATGTGTAGGCTGGAGACTTACGCTACCTTCAGCGTCCTGGACAAAGAAAAAAAAAAAGCATTTTCTGGACGATAACACAGACTATGAGCGTTACCAAAGTGAGACTGTAGGTGATGAGCTCCAGAGAGCAGGGAGCAATAGATCACATAAACAGGAAGATATTGCGGAGCTCTGTGTCCGCACCTCTACATTGAGGCCAGACGCAGATGAACCGCTAAATACAGGGGCCACCGTTAGAAAACAGACATTATTGATCTGCCATTGTTGCACAAGGTTGATTTAGGAGTCACCTGGGGCAAATGCTACTAAACTTTGAAACACAGCCTTTAACAGACTGCTAAACATCAGCAATCAGTTTAAATGCATTTAACAGCAGAACTGCTTTCAAGGCCAATGTGAAATGCCTGGATATAAAGTACTGAATCTCATAGCCAAGTATGCACCGGTCAAGTTTCATCAGAAAAACTAAGGGGACACTCCAGCCCAATGATTGCAAGACTACTGAAAAGAATAGAATAATGAAAGCATATCATCATTTTGTAGGCCAACCTGGATGAACAAAAGATGAAAGTCTCTTCAACTCAAGTTAAAAACAGACCAAATTGCTCAAATCGAAAATTGCTAATCAAAAAACCCACTGAAAATTCTAGAGGGTAACAATGACTTGAAAATCCTAATTCTCTTTCAGGTTTACTGTAATTAAAAGGAGTCATAACTAATCTCCACTGTACGGTGAGGGGGAAAATAATTTGATCCTTCACAGATGATAGAAACAAGCCTTTTGTGTGAGGTCATTTTTCACAACAACAGAAATTTGCAAGCTACACAATCTCTAACAGGTGCATCCACAATGAAGCATTTCTGTGACACACTATTCGCCCCTGTGCTGACTTTGGAAATGTTTAAGTAGGTCTCAGCTGTGAGGAAACAAAAGAGCTTATTGTGCCAATTCAGTGATGAGGTAACATTTTTTGCTCATCAGATTCAACTAGTATCTTTTACTGGAGTTAAACCTTTGATTATATTTTGATGTGGCCAGCAGCATTACAATTTAACAATGCATAACATAAAAACGATCAACCATTTTATGTGCGATTAGAATTTCACCAAATGTTTTACTGGGGTTCTCCTACACTAAAATGTCTAATAAAAGACAGGGTTACCACACTTACTGACTAATGAAATTCCACAACTTTTTTCATTTGTTTCATAAGTTGATTACTGGAAAAAGCAGTTTTGAAAGATTCTGACTGATTTGCCAATGGCCGATTTGTGAACCATTTTTTCCGACTGACTGAACAGAACTCAACTGACAAATGACTTGCTCACATATTGAGTTTTACTCTCCATAAGACCAATATCTATCCGATAATTCAGAGCACAGCATATCAAGAAAAATGTATATTCACTATAGAATTTTCCATGACTTTTAAGATTTTATTCAGCCCTGATATTCCCCACACTGAAACTGAAGTGAGAAGTTGTAGTTGTTTCTCAATTAAACAAATCACACATTCACAGGGTAAAGTTACACAATACATTTTACTCTAATTTAGTCAATTACAACTGTTTATGTTCACAATGCTGGCTACACCACTACTTGAAGCTGTTTATAGGTGACTGTTGCTATAAAGTTACAGATACACACCAGCAGTCCTCCTATGGTCATCATCACTGCCTCCATCCTCAGATGAACTCGTGCTGGCCCTCCTCATCCACAGCTCCATCCTTCCTGGACTGGGAGGCTAAAACACAGAGAGGGTACATTGAGTGCAGGAACATATAGAACAGTAGGTCTCAGTGTATATCTGTGCACTGTGAAAGCAGTGTCCTAGAAAAGAAGGTCAAGAGAGAAGGAAGGATTTCTAGAACAAGAACAACAAGAACTAAATAAAGAAAAATTGACCAAATATTAACATAATAACAAGTGGTCAGCCGAGATAGATTATTGTTAACACTTCATATTATCATGCATTTCAAATGCTTCTATGACCACATCGGCTGGTCCTGTAATCGGATTTCGAGGGGAGGGTCTCTGATTTGTTAATCTGTCAACTAAATCACTGATGAAAAAAGTTTGTTGACAAAGGGTTTTTTGATTTCATCAACAATAATGAAAACGATATGAAGACACAAAATTATGTTCCTTAAATGATTAAAAGCATACTGTTGAAGAATATATGAGGAAAAAATAATACTGCAAGATATTAACAGTGCAAAATATGAACAGAAGGTATATAGCAAAGGAAGACATTAGGTAGTGGTCCCCAACCCTGTTCCTCGAGGCCCCCCCCAACACAACACATTTTTGGATATCTCCCTAATCAAACACACCTGATTCAACTCATCAGCTCTTTAGTGGAGACTCCAAGACCTGAATTAGGTGTGTCAGAAAAGGGAGATATATAAAATGTGCAGTGTTGGGAACCACTGATCTAATCCAATAATCCAGTGTGTTGGGGATTTCCCCTCTTGAGTTTTGTGAGTTGAACGCGCTGAACACTGGCAAAGTGAACCGCTTTAAAACAGGTTAATTATCTCATTCAAATGCATCCAATTTACACATGAGATTAACCACTATATTCACAATATACAGTGCTGTGAAAAAGTATTTCCTGTTTTCTTCTGTTTTGTGTATTTTTCATACTAAACTGTTTTAGATCTTCATACGAGATATAACATAAAACAAAGGCAATCTGAGTAAACACAAAATAAAATTTTCAAATATACACTACTGGTCAAAAGTTTTGAAACACTCATTCTTTATTATAATTTTTTTTTTTCCTTCACATTTTAGAATAATAGTAAAGTTATCAAAACTATGGAATAACATAAATGGAACTATGGGAATTATGTTGTGACTAAACAAAATCCAAAATATATTAGCATCTTCAAAGTAGTCACCCTTTGCCTACAATTTGCAGACATGTACTCTTGACATTTTCTCAACCAACTTCTTGAGGTATCACCCTGGGATGATTTTTAAACAGTATTGAAGGAGTTCCTATCTATGTTGGGCACTTATTGGCTGCTTTTCTTTATTATTTGGTCCAAGTCATCAATTTCAAAACTTTTTTTAAATTTTTTTTATTAAATTTTAGTTTTATAATGAAATAAATTAATATGGTGGCACAATTATATTTTTGTCTACAAAACAAATTTCAAACATTTAAGCATACGCCTTCAGATCAAAAGATTTTTAAGATAATGAGAAACATTTCAGTCAAGTGTTTCAAAACTTTTGACCGGTAGTGTTTATCTATTTTTTATTGAAGCAAAAAAGTTATCCAACACCTGTATCATCCATGTGAAAAACGAACTACCCCCTTAAACTTATTAGCTGGTTGTGCCACCTTTAGCAGCAACAACTGCAACCAAACGCTTCCAATAACTGGAGATCAGTCTTTCACAACGCTATGGTGGAATTTTGGCCCACTCTTCTTAGCAGAATTGCTTTAGTTCAGCCACATTGGAAGGTTTTCAAGCATGAACTGCCTGTTCCTGCCACAGCACCTCAAAGTCAGGACTTTGACTAGGCCACTCCAAAACTTTAATTTTGCTTCTTTTGAGCCATTCAGAGGTGGACTTACTCCTATGCTTTGGATCATTGTCTTGCTGCATAATCCAGTTGCACTTGAGCTTCAACTCATAGACTGATTACCAGATGTTCTCCTTTAGGATTTTCTGGCAGAGAGCAGAATTCATGTTTCCCTCAATAACTGCAAGTCGCCCTGGCCCTAAAGCAGCAAAACATCCCCACACCATCACACTACCACCACCATGCTTGACCGTAGGTATGATGTTCTTTTTGTGGAATTCTGTGTTTGATTTACGGCAGATGTAACTGGGGTCTGTATTCCAAACAGTTCCACTTTTGACTCATCAGTCCACAAGGGTTAGCAGTGGTTTTCGACTCGCTACTCTTCCATGGGTGGCATTTTTGGCCAGTGTCTTTCTGATGGAGTCATGAACAGTGACCTTTATTGATGCGAGAGAGGCCTGCAATTCCTTGGATATTGTCCTTGTTTTTTTTTTTGTGACTTCCTGAATGGGTCGTCGCTGTGCTCTTGGAGGAATTTTAGAAGGTCAGCCACCTCTGGGAAGGTTCACTACTGTGCCAAGTTTTCTCCATTTGGAGATAATGGCTCTCACGGTGGTTCTTTGGAGTCCTAGAGCCTTTGAAATAGCTTTGTAACCCTTCCCAGACTGATGTATTTCAATCACCTTTTCCCTCATAGTTTCTAGAATTTCTTTCGACCTTGGCATAGTGTGCTACTGGGTAAGACCTTTTAGCCAACTTCATGTTGCTGAATTTAGGTGTTGATTTGATTGAACAGGGCTTGGTAGTAGTCAGGCCTGGGTGTGTCTATTCCAGCTCAACCCCATTATGAATGCAGTTTCATAGATTTGGGGATTTAGTAACTAAGGAGAAAAATACTTTTTCACACAGGCCCAGTTGGTATTGAATAACTTTTTTGCTTCAATAAATAACATTATCATTTAAAAACTGTATTTTGTGTTTACTTAGATTGCCTTTGTTTTATGTTAGATTTTGTTTGAATTTTTGAAATAATTTAGTGTGAGATATACACAAAAACAGAAGAAATCAGGATGGGGGCAAATACTTTTTCATAGCACTGTACAGATTAATTTGAATTAAATTACACACTAGTCATAATATGCGTAACTTGCGGATATCGTTCAGGTAAAAAAAAAAAAAAAAACGCTACACACAATGCAATATCATAAACTGGCAAAACACAGGAAATTATTAACAGTCTCTAAAGCATGAAAAATTCAGAATACAGTTAAAAAAAGAATACAATAAAGTGTAGCTGGCTAAGCTAATACTTCCTTATCTTCATTATATGCCATTATTTCAGAAGCTTAGGTTTTCAAAACAAGGACAGTTGTACAATATTTTGTATGTACTGCAGCCTATCTTTTATATGTTTGATACATGATTAAATTAAGGAAATGTTACATTTTTTTCTAAATGTTTGAATATATTATTAAAGTTTGGTCTGTTACAGTTTGACACACGTTTGTCATTTTGAACTGATTCATGGAAATTAACCAAATACCAATTTTTTTATACTTAAAATCAGAGATGAGATGCTATGAAAACATCTGTTTAAGCGATCTAATACTTGGAAGTCGTGAGACCAGGAAGCTTCATAAAACTAATCTTATAACATAGGCCTAGGTTTTAGGAAACTTAGGGGCTAAATAAAAAGTGCACTAAAATCATCAAAATACTACATGAGTATATCGCCTGACCCTATGATGAATGTTAATACCCAGGAAAAAAGGCCCATGTTACAAGATGAGGTATTGCAAAACACAAGACATTAAAGGCTAAAGTATTATTTGGTTAGAGATACTCTTTTAGTAGTCGTTGGTGTATGCGCCAAACACACACTGGTGTCTGAGTGCCTCGAAAAACTATGCTGCATGGATATTTCGCTTGTACATTGCTGATGACAAATTTGCGCCACATTCACTGTGTGCAAGACATGTGGGCACTTTGGCCTTTAGACAGCACTTTGCAATAGGGAGGCAAATTTTAATAACAATGGTGTTAAGAAACATTTAAATAGCAACTGCAGAACAGCTATCAGGAAATTTGCATGTGGAGCATGCAGCAATGCCCTGATTCTCTCCCTACAGCAGTAAAGCAGCGTTCTCTCAATCTGATTTCACTGGACATGCCACTCACAGATGTCACTGCCTTCATTTCAATCATAATTCAATTTGCTGTTTCAGCAGGACAGACAGCAAGCAGACAGTGCTGGTAATGTAAGACTATCCCTGCTGTTTCGGTTCCAGATGAATGAGGACTAAGCCGCCAATGGAAGGATACTCCAAAAAAAAAAAAAAAAAAAAAAAAAAAACAACAACCATGAGGTCGCTTACCTCGGCATAAAAATACCAATGTCCACAAAACATTATCAGTCCCCACTGAGCCTAATCCCACACCAAGTAGGCGACAGAGTGATTTCTGAAAGCTTATGGGAAACTATGGTCTTTCTAAAATGGATCTGCCATTCAGCAGGTAGGCTAGTATTTCAGAGTTACAGTATATACACTGAGAATGCTGAACGCTCAAGGAGTAAATCATTCAGAAACACAGCACCTGGCCAACGACAAAAAAATGTATACAAAGAGAAGGGAGTGCCATATCAGCACTTTACGTGAACCTAAAAAAGGAGACAAATCAGCCCAGCAAAAAATAAAATAAAAAAATTGCTTTGATCTAGTTTGTTGCAAGCGAATAAGTTGAGGGTAGGATCAGCCATCTTTTTCAAAGCTGGTTACATTTTATTTTCATCATGTTCTGTTCCATTAACGGTTCTTAACGGTTCTTAATGTCTGCATTGTTCCACCGAAGAGGACAAAACCGACACTGGGAACAGACCATCAGGACGTTTACATGAGCAGTTATAATGCACCTGAAGTGGGTTTTTGCATAGTCAAGCTACAGCATTAAGCCCAAAGTATCCTTCATTTTTGACGCGAACACTTAGGCTTTGTTCACACTGCAGAAAAAATCAGATTCTTTCTCAAATCCGATTTTTAGACTGACTGTTCAAACTGCAGGTTATATGTGTACAGATCGATTTTTTTGCTGTTCAGCCTGCAATCGCATTTTGCTAACTACATTAGTTGTCATATTAACGATGCAAACTTAAGTATGTTCACCATGCATTTTGAGTGTTTATCAATGGATGTTTTTCATGAGAGCATCCAAATATTACATATACATTCTTCACAGAAAACGATTTAAAATACAGGAGAGGTGGCATCTGCAATGTTTATTGCTGCCTTGATTTACGACCGTCCCATTTTTGAAAGACATTCTCCATTTTATCCCATACAGGATGCCTATTGTCCTGTATTTGATCGGGTAGCGAAATGTCCCATATTGAAGACTTTGTGTCCCACATTGGAGCATGAAAGGGTCAGACAGCAAGACTTCTGAAGAGGACCCATCCTGTATTGAAGCGCTCAAAATGCTCAAGCGTCCCGTACTAGTGCGAGACATTCAATACCTCATCACGCAGTGGTGGCTCGCAGCCGGCGTGTTACCGCACCTTAGCGCATCTCTTTAGGCGAGTAAAGCCAATGTCTGTATTATTTTAAAAGAGGTTTGCACTGCTTTGGCTGCCTTGTAACATATACTGTATATGACATATGGGTGCGTTCCATTCAGAAGCGATCATCTGTTCCCCTCAGAGACTGTCGGAGGGCTGAAAGGTTTTATTAAAAGTTATTCTGAACTCACTTTTTTAAAATGAAAATTCTCTTGTAACGATCCTACAGCGTGGCCATCATTATTGTTTTCCCTTCGAAAAGTCCTGTGAAGGCATCGTTTATGCCGTTTGGAATACAGTACATGTCAACACCTGACAAGACACACGAATGACGAAAAAAAAACAAAAAAACACATGAATTCCGACTGAGACGCATTAAGAAAAATCATATTTTAATCAGATTCCAAACCACCTACTAAAGTGGTTTGGATCAGGCTTGTAAAAATCAGATTTGTTGTATTTTTGTCCTGTTCAGACTAGGGCTGGGCGATAGGACGATGTAATCGGATATCAACGATGTCTTACCAAGATCCCGATGCCGATTCCGAACAGACATGATCAACAATATTGGGAAATGGCAAAACCATGGTTCTGGAAAGTCACCAAATATATTAAACAGTGACTAGGGTGTGAAACTAGCACCCGCCAAATGCGACGAGGCTGAATCTAGTTCGCAAGCTCCTCGTTCAAATGCATTTCATGCGCGGGTAATTTTGCTCATCTTCCCGCAACAGGCGGGCGACCTGCTGCAAGACGTCTCGGAGTGACACGTGACAAGAAATGCTGTTAGTCACAAAGAAATACACTTTATTATATTTTTAAGAACAGACAAAAAGCCGTCAATAGCTGTGTTTCCAGCAACATTTTATGTGCATTTTAGGATACTGCATAAAATCTGCTGGATGGAAACACCAAGATGTGAATAAAATCTCCAAAATGCGCATGGAAAACGTATTGAGGTACATTTTTTATTAGATAAGAAGAAATGCGCATAAACTATGAAGGAAACACATTTACCGAATAAACTCCTATTGAATTTAACAGGAATACAAGCTGCAAATAAAACAAAATCATGTGACTGGACAATTAATTCATAACTGGACGAACCAGCGGACCAATCAATCATCGCATCTGAATTGTTGCCCTGGTCATTCTGAAATACTGGTGTCCTAAAAATCCAAAGCCTAAATAGAGTTTGCAGAGCAAATAAGTTAAACACAAACTGATGCACTTTTTCTGGAAAAGCAGGTTTATAGATACATTTAAAGAATATCTTATAGATCCACATCGCAAAGTCATGATGGAGGAATGCACACACATAGTGCTCCCAGAACTGTGTGGTGCGCTGTCATTTCCAGTCATGAAACGAGTTAAAGTGTTTTGTCTGCCTGTCCTAAACTGTGAGTATTTTATTAATAAAATAGTCACATAGTCGCTACAATTTCCCTGGAAGTGACGATTTTGTTCTTCTGAATGCAAAGGATGGAAACGCGGCTTTATCCGCACATTGTTTTTGCGATATTCTGATTTTTCGCATAAATTAAATTCACAGCTTGAATGGAAACATAGCTACTGCTTCTGTCTGATTTGCTGTTTGTTCAGAGGCCCGCAGCGCGAGCTGGAACAGGTCTCGTGGAACAAGCGCATGTAAAGAGTTTTCACTCTTTTTATTTTTTTTCTGTTTCATTCATCTGAAAATTGTTTGCAAGAATACTGTCGTCTGTGAGAATACTGCAAATGATCTCTGATCATCTCAGGAGGTGATGTGACTTCAGTTCACTTTATTTCCACGCGGTTAACATGCATTGTGAATGCAACTCTGCAGGTTCAGTAATATATATCTTTGTATTAAAGAACCAAAGACGAAAGTGATTAAATAATTAAATAATACAAGACACATTCACCTTCACATTCGCCTTTATATTTAGCATTAACTGTATTACCAAAATGCAACACAAACACAAATTCGATAAGAACACACATTTGGCAGCATTATTTTGGGAACACAAGGGAATTTATTAGGCTTATTTATTTTGATTATTATTGTCTTTACATTTATAATTGTATTTAGTTCTTAATCTGTAGGCTATTAGTAATTTTCCACCTGGTGTCGTGGACAGATGCTTGTGTGATGGCAAATGGAGTCGTTGGAGATGGTAAATGTTTGGATTTGGGGAGGACATTAAATACGATTTTTTGATCACTTTGTTATTTTAATGCTTTTTTTTTTTTTTTTTAAAGTACAATTTGAATTTAGAAATGTCTAAAGTTTTTTGTGTTTCAACATATGAATTAAATTTTTAAAGCAAAATAAATTCACCGACCCTCAGCAGGTGGGTTGAAGATGTAATCGGACATCGCAATATTTTTAAGGCATTATCGCTAAAATATTTTTTTTACATATCGCCCAGCCCTAGTTCAGACTACCTACAAAACCTAAATGGATTTGAATCAGATTATCCAAAAAAATCAGATTTTTTCTGCCTGTATGAACATAGCCTTAGCGTCTGAATGCTACAACTGCTATGAGATACTGAACTATTTCTCTTCAGGAGTTCAGACCCATAATGATGTCTTCATATTCCTTCAGACTCGAGTTATACAAACTAGGGATGTCAATTTTCAGACATTTTTCATAATTATGTAGCATGTAGCATACTGTTTAAAAATCATTTAAATTATTACACTTAAGGAATGCAAGTATTGGCATTTTCCTCTTAATATATTCTTAGTTCAGTCTATTTTAATACATTTAGGCTGTTTTTACTATGGATTTATGAATTGTTTATTTACTGTTAATGAATTACTTTTAGTAATAACTTGTTTACAAGATATATAACTTGTATACATACACTATATTGCCAAAAGTATTCGCTCACCCATCCAAATAATTGAATTCAGGTGTTCCAATCACTTCCATGGTCACAGGTGTATAAAATGAAGCACCTAGGCATGCAGACTGCTTCCACAAACATTTGTGAAAGAATGGGCCGTTCTCAGGAGCTCAGTGAATTCCAGCGTGGTACTGTGATAGGATGCCACCTGTGCAACAAGTCCAATCGTGAAATTTCCTCGCTACTAAATATTCCACAGTCAACTGTCAGTGGTATTATAACAAAGTGGAAGCGATTGGGAATGACAGCAACTCAGCCACGAAGTGGTAGGCCACGTAAAATGACAGAGCGGGGTCAGAGGATGCTGAGGCGCATAGTGCGCAGAGGTTGTCAACTTTCTGCAGAGTCAATCACTACAGTCATGTGGCCTTCAGATTAGCTCAAGAACAGTGCGTAGAGAGCTTCACGGAATGGGTTTCCATGGCCGAGCAGCTGCATCCAAGCCATACATCACCAAGTGCAATGCAAAGCGTCGGATGCAGTGGTGTAAAGCACGCCGCCACTGGACTCTAGAGCAGTGGAGACGCGTTCTCTGGAGTGACGAATCATGCTTCTCCATCTGGCAATCTGATGGACGAGTCTGGGTTTGGTGGTTGCCAGGAGAACGGTACTTGTCTGACTGCATTGTGCCAACTGTGAAGTTTGGTGGAGGGGGGATTATGGTGTGGGGTTGTTTTTCAGGAGCTGGTCTTGGCCCCTTAGTTCCAGTGAAAGGAACTCTGAATGCTTCAGCATAGCAAGAGATTTTGGACAATTCCATGCTCCCAACTTTGTGGGAACAGTTTGGGGATGGCCCCTTCCTGTTCCAACATGACTGCGCACCAGTGCACAAAGCAAGGTCCATAAAGACATGGATGAGCAAGTTTGGTGTGGAAGAACTTGACTGGCCTGCACAGAGTCCTGACCTCAACCCGATAGAGCACCTTTGGGATGAATTAGAGCGAAGACTGCGAGCCAGGCCTTCTCGTCCAACATCAGTGTCTGACCTCACAAATGTGCTTCTGAAAGAATGGTCAAAAATTCCCATAAACACACTCCTAAACCTTGTGGAAAGCCTTCCCAGAAGAGTTGAAGCTGTTATAGCTGCAAAGAGTGGGCCGGCATCATATTAAACCCTATGGATTAAGAATGGGATGTCACTTAAGTTCATATGCGTCTAAAGGCAGATGAGCGAATACTTTTGGCAATATAGTGTATCTGAGTTCATTAAAACTCAACATTGTGGATCGTGGGATTTTTCGGACCTTTGGACATTTTTTTTAATTTATTAAATCATAACGCTTTGTAAACACAGTAGGCTACATTGCCTATCGTTTCTCTGGTGCTGGTGAGATGTCAGCTGAATGTAGTTTCCCGGCGATCACTGACGCAATTGTAGGTTGGGATAAAGACCAGCGTATCAACTGTGCTTGTTTTCATGTTGTACTTTAACATACTATCACGGCGTATTCAGAAAACATCATGTTTATTCATTAGGGGTGTAACGATCCATCAATCTGGATCGATGTATTGATCAATTAACCAACAATGTGATGTCATTGATGTATATTTTAAGATGCACCTTTATTTTAACGCTCTAATGCCAGTCACGTCTGCACGCATTTCCGTCATGCAATGCAGCAACCTTATGATATTCATTTCGTTTTCTAATAGCTAAATATGCTTCTCATGTGGGACAAGGATGTGCACGGAGTGATTGAATTGAGATGCAAGCTCCGATGGCAGGATAGCATAGAGAGGCTCACATGCGCGACTAAATCGGGCTTCCTTCAATATGGTGGCACATGCAACACATCTGAATTATACGTGAGAATTTTTGCTTTTAAGGTGCTTTGGAACAATTCAACCATGTCAAACGCCTAAACAGCCCCGATATTCTGAACAGTGCTGATGAGGGTAAGAGAAAACACCTGCCCTGCTGCACCAACATGACTTTTCACATCAACACTCTTACTAACATTTATCACAGTAAATTTTAACAGAATATTTTAATACAACCGTGGAAGATATAGCCAAGAAAAAAAACACATAGGCCTATAGCACATATGCTCCTGTCACGTGAGTATTTTGGATTGAAAGACTTGCTTGACTGTTGTAGAGATGACAAATTGTGTGATAGAAGTATACTTTGGGCTTAAATCTGCCTGTCCAAGTATACATAACATCATGCATAATCGAACATTTGAAGGAGGTTAAAAGTGAGATGCTAAAATACAGGAAAAACTGTGCTGTATGGATTTAATACGGAACGCAATTCTTTTCCCTTAAATAAAGGAAGATTTCATATTAAGTGGGACGGTTGACAATGGCAACCCTAGTCGTGCGTCACCTGTCTTTCAGAGCAAGCAGGCACACAACGGCAAAACCAGTTCTGGTCCGATTAAGGTGCTGGATGAATTCGAGTGTTTCTTGCACCACCACAACAAAACATTATGTACAAGTAGTGAGCTTCCTGTCAGAATTGAATTTAATGAGTGAAAGCGTGTACGCTGCGATAAAAGACATAGATAATAATCAGACAATTTTGCACTGACCTTGCTGGTTGCCTGCAACAAGAAACAAACAGGGCAACCAGTGTAGACCAATTTGTGAACTAATTAATCATAACAAAAGAGAGCGCATGTTACACCACTCCTTGTCTCTCTCCACTGGCTGCCGGTTGATGCACGTATCAAATTCAAGTCTCTGATGCTGGCATACAGAACAGTCACTGGGTCTGCTCCAGCATACCTAAAATCATTTCTGCAGAGCTACGCGCCCACTAGAAGCCTGCGGTCGGCTAAGGAACGTCGCCTTGTTGTACCAACACAAAGAGGCACCAAAACACTTTCCCGAACTTTCGGCTTCATCATACCACGTTGGTGGAATGACCTTCTCAACTCCATTCGTGAAGCTGACTTACTTTCTGTCTTCAAAAAATGGCTAAAAACACATCTTTTCCATGAGCACTTAACCAGTCACTTAAAAAAAAAATAAAAATAAAAATAAATAAAAAAAAAACATTCCTTGTTGCATTTTAATCTGTTTTGAATACTATCCTGATGCTAGTGAAACTTTGTAATACGGCACTTTTCGTACCACTGTCTCCTTAAGATGAATCACTTATGTTTTCCACTTTTGTAAGTCGCTTTGGATAAAAGCGTCTGCCAAATGAATAAATGTAAATGTCATAAGAGCCATTCTTTTTTAGTGAATCAATTTGAACTGGTATTACAAGCAAATTAATAAACCGAGAACTAGGGATGCACCGATACCACTTTTTCTCTTCCGATCCGATTCCGATATCGGAAATCTCAGTATCAGCCGATCCAATACCAGTGTTGTTTTTTTTGCATAATCAGTTTAGAATATCTTTCCATTATTGTGTGGAACTAATTGGGTGTACTCTTTAATATGTAAAGAAACACAAACCTCTGACACATTATTTCAATATAAATGTATAGCTTGTTAAGAAACACTATTGTCTAGAAAATATACAGAAAGCATCTATATCTTCTATTCAGGGTTGGGAGGGTTACTTTTGAAATGTATTCCACTATAGATTACAGAATACATGCTGTAAAATGTAATTTGTAATGTATTTCGTTAGATTACTCAAGGTCAGTAACGTATTCTAAATACTTTGGATTACTTCAGCACTGGTAGATTTTTTCACTTGTTTTGACTATAAAAACTCTGCCAGTACAGTAAGACAAAATACATGTTAAAAATACACTCTCTGAAAAACCTTAATATCTTATGCAGTGTTGTTTCTAAAACAAGATTAATCAAATTGATCTTGTTTTAAGGATTTTTAAATATTTTTACAGGAAAACAATACAAAAATGATTATCAAGAATATGACTTTTGCCCTAATATCAAAGGTCTTACTAGAAAAAAAGAAACTATTATCTAATGTGAATTTTCTTGATAAAAAATATGATCGTGCCTGGTAACATGTGCATGTAAAATGGCTAGAAATAGCATTTTAGCTTAGCGTAAAGCTGATAATTTACACAAGGTTTATTTCTATTTCTTCTGCTCCAAACTTACTTCAAACGTACTTCTCTGTCTGCTCGTATGAATGTAACACATCATAAGAAAGTGTTTCACCACTGTTCAGATGCACTTTGGATCGCATCATTTATATGTATAAATGTTTTCCATCTGAAAGGACTAAATATTAAATGAAACAAATGACAATAAAATGCAAAGTAATCTCTTCAGTAATCAGAATAATTTTTGAATGTAACTGTACTCTAAATACCAATTATTTAAATTGTAATTGTAGTGGAATACAGTTACTAATATTTTGTATTTTAAATACGTAATCCATTACATGTATTTCGTTACTCCCCAAACCTGCTTCTATTATTTCATTTTAATTCATTCGTTTTTAAATGACCTGATATGATGCTGTTTTTGTTCGTGCCCCGGTCTGTCAATTAACATCAATGAGGTATTTAATTACACCTAAGAGAGAACCCAGAGACTCTCAAATGACTTGGAAGTGAGTATTTGTGTTCATGTGAGGGTTTATTTTTGTTTTATTTCAGTGTTTGTGACAGAACCGCCCTCAAACACACTAAAGAAGCGCAATCTGCTACATGTGTGCGGGCCCGAGACCCCTAAAAGCCACCGAAAACATCAATAGCCCGTTTTAAAAAACTCCATGCGGTGAAAAGTAATTTATCGTAGTGTAAATAGGGTCAAACAATGATACTCATACCTCATGCCTTGATACAGGATTCAAATTTATCGCCGTTTCGGACTCGTTTGAGTCATCCGCCATCTTTCCCACCGTCTTCCGGAAATGAAGCTACGGGTAAACGCGAGGTACTGCGTGAGAACGAAACGCGTTTTTCCTCAGCAGTCACTAAACATTTCTGAGCATAAAGTGTGTGAGAGATAATTATCAATGAAAAAAATAACCAGTAAACATATGTCTTCACGTTATTTTACATTACATTAATGTCTTGAGGCTAATTTAATGTTTAGTCTAGGAAAAAGTCATTCAAATGAATTATAAACCACAAAGACAAATATATATATATATATATATATATATATATATATATATATATATATATATATATATATATATACTGGCAGCCGAAAGTTTGGAGTAATTCTGGAGCACAGATTTATCTGTTTCGGAAAGAAATTGGTACTTTAATTCACCAAAGTGGCATTCAACTAATCACAAAGTGCAGTCAGGACATTACTGATGTGAAAAACAGCACCATCACTATTTGAAAAAAGTCATTTTTGATCCAATCTAGACAGGCCCCATTTCCAGCAGCCATCACTCTGACACCTTATCCTTGAGTAATCATGCTAAATTGCTGATTTTGTACTAGAAAATCACTTGCCATTATTTCAAACACAGTTGAAAGCTATTTGATTCATTAAATGAAGCTTAACATTGTCTTTGTGTTTGTTTCTGAGTTGCCACAGTATGCAATATACTGGCATGTCAATATTAGGTCAAAAATGGCAAAAAAGAAACTGCTTTCTCTAGAAACTCATCAGTCAATCATTGTTTTGAAGAATGAAGGCTATACAATGCTTGAAATTGCCATCAAACGGAAGATTTCATACAAAGGTGTACACCACAGTCAGAGGTGGGTAGTAATGTGCTACATTTACTCCATTACATTTACTTGAGTAACTTTTTGAAGAAAAAACTTTTATAGTAGGTTTAAAAGTGGGTATTTTTTACTCTCAATCAAGTAAATTTCTAATGGATTTTTTTAAACTTGTACTTCTTTACAATGGGCGGCGTTCCTGTCGTTACATTACTGGGTTTAATTTTAGTTAATGTGTAATTTATAGAGAGATTACTGAATGGAACTTTTGCGAGAGCAAAAGTTCAAACAGCTGCACGCGCTAAGACAAGCAGATATTTTAAGATTAAAATCTCAGCTTTAACTTAAGGCAGCACATCGAGGTATGTTGTGGCTCTAATGCTAATGCAGGCTTTTCTGTGTAATGTGATGGTCATTTTCAGGGTGATTCTGTAACTGGGCTCTTATGACATCAGTTTGTAAGTGTACATTTTTAAATCAGTGCAGCAATATATCAGTGCGCTTTGTCCTGCATGTCATGAGCAGCATTTATGCATTTACCCCACGCCCTCACGGGTGTACTGGCAGCTATCGCAACTACTTCAGGTTGATTAACTGAATAAATCCCTGTAAACATCCAAGTTAAGTGTAAATGACTTTTGCTCTGCTGTTCACATGATTGACAACTGGAGCGCGAACAGACAGCATTTCTGCGCGTGCACAGCAAGGGGCGCAAGAGGCGCGAGGCACGCGCGTGAGAGATGTGCAGGTGCGAGGTGATCGTATGGTGAAGAGAGTGGCTGTGTCCGAAATTGTTCACTCGTTCCCTAATTCACTAATTCCTATATAGTGAATGGCAGTTAGTGCATTATATCTCAGCAGTGAGTGAACGAAATGAGTGAGTGAATTTGAACACTGACGTATACATTGAGTGTTGGGGCTCTGGGGCTGTCGTAGAAACAACATCACATATGAACTTTTAAAATACTTGGGCCTTACTTGTTATTCTTAGTAAATAATATATTAATACAAGAAATCTTCATTCTGTTTGTAATTTTTTTATATATATGTTATATGTATGTTAATATAGAGTAAACACATTTTATCAAATAAAGAGAACATTTTAAAATGTGTCTGTATGTTTTGCCTCTTTATATGTTATTATGTTATTTTAATCAAGAAATGATTTGTCAAAAAGTAATTTAATACATTCAGCATGAAATATAACATTGGAGGAGTGAAGGAAGCAGTAAACTCCCAGCTGGTATTGGTCTTCCCCGTGGTGGACTGTAGGCAATTAACCATTGTCGAGTGTACATCAAATGTACACTCGAAATTAGAGTGCATTGTGGGTAAGAATGAGTGAACAAAAGTAGAGAACGAGTGGCTCACTCAGAATTCAGAGACTCCAACAAAATGGCGGACACTCGAAATAAGTGCACTATATAGTGGATAGGGGATGGTTTCAGACACAGCGACTGTTCCACGACCGGGGT
The DNA here is from genome assembly GCF_019703515.2 of Myxocyprinus asiaticus. Classification (NCBI taxonomy): domain Eukaryota; kingdom Metazoa; phylum Chordata; class Actinopteri; order Cypriniformes; family Catostomidae; genus Myxocyprinus; species Myxocyprinus asiaticus. Next base: position 43,505,890 of record NC_059354.1, read on the forward strand.
TGGTGCCCTACGCAGGCTGCATACTCTGGATTTAGAGAGCAGCGGTACTGTTGTACAGAACTAATGATCTAAATTCTTTTGACACTGAAAACTGTAACTACACTGAAATAAGAATCCACGCAGGGCTTTAAAAGCTATGAAATAGTGAAAGTAGGCATTAATAAAGCTTGCTTTGGTTTATATTTCAGCATTATATATAATGTCCTTGTGGGACATTTTCACGTTTTCACCGTAATAATTACTAGAAGTGTTTCCAAACCTCTCTTCTTATTGACAGATTCATCCAGATCTGACAAGAGCCCTTAAAGGGTTAGTTCACCCAAAAATTACACTTCTCATTATTTACTCACCCTCATGCCAACCCAAATGTGTATGACTTTCTTTCATCTGCTGAACTCAAATGAAGATTTTTAGAAGAATTTCTCAGCTCTGTAAGTCCATACAATGCAAGTGAATGGGTGGCAACATTTTAAAGCTAAGCAAAATCACATAAGTCAGCATAAAAGTAATCCATAAGACTCCAGTGGTTAAATCAATATCTTCAGAAGCGATGTGATAGATGTGGATGAGAAACAGAGAAACAGATCACCTTCACATTCTTCTTCTTGTGTTTTTGGTGATTCACATTCTTCTCTGCATATCACCCCCTGCTGGGCAGGAAGAAGAATGTCTAGCAAAAAATGACAAATTGACCTGTTTCTCACCCATACCTTTCATATCACTTCTGAAGATATGGATTTAACTACTGGAGTCTTATACATTACTTTTATGCTACCTTTATGTGCTTTTTGGAGCATCAAAATTTTGGCCTACAGAGCTAAAATGTTCTTCTAAATTTGTGTTAATTTGTGTTCTGCAGAAGAAAGGAAGTCATACATATCTGGGATGGCATGAGGGTGAGTAATTGATGAGAGAATTTAAAGTGATAGCTCAGCCATAATTTAATATTTGTCATTATTTCCCTACCCTCATGTTGTTCCAAACCCATGTGACCCTTTGTATTATGTGGAACACAAAATATGTTAAACAGAATGTGAGAGACTGACAGTCTCGGTCACAATTCACTTTCAAAATATGGAGAAAAAAAAAACATTCACTGAAAGTAAATAGTGACTTAGGCAAACATTCTGTCTAATATCTCCTTATTGTGTTGCATGGAAGAAAGAAAGTCATACGGGTTTGGAACAACATGATGGTAAATGATGACAGAATTTCCATTATTAATAATATTGTTTTCAAGAATAAATGGGTTATATACAGTATATGATGTTATGATATATTAAATTATAAAGTTTATGATTTAGTTAGGGACACTTTTAACTAACTGAAAGCTAAAAAAAAAAAAAAAAATCTACAAACTATGTTTCACCAATGTTACAAAACATAGAGCACATGTTCAAGAATAAATGTCTGATTACTGCCTTGATTAACTTTGGTGAACTTTTAAGGGCATTTTAATGTAGGATATTGTAGATATTTTATTTTCTATTTTGAGCTTTGGATTAAACAACACTAGTAGATGTCAAGCAACTTTAATAATTCTTTAACAGAATTTGCTTTAAGAGGTTATTTAAAATTCTCATTTTCTAACAGATTTGACAACAAACTTCTCTTCTCAGATCATGTTGTATAAATTATACAGTTAATTACATTTTACTGGCCTGGCAGAGATGTGCTGTCTTGTGATTTCTCATTTCCATCATAACCAAACAAACTTTTTTTTCTTTGTACAAACTCAATTCTACTCCAAAATGACTGGTGTGATGGTACTGATAGTAGCACTGGGGACAGTGTTTATATTCCTTTTGTGTTTCAAGATCAGAACTGGCTGAACAGTAAACAAAGTTTAATAAGAAACTCAACAAAACAAACAAACACAGACACATGCAACGCAGCCGCGTGCGTCTCTCTCTCGAATTGGCGCCTCCAGCTCCCCTTTATCTCACATTCCCGCTGATCAGCTGATTCAACGCCAGCCTTGCATCATCACCACGCCCTCCTCCTCGTCACACTCCTACCCCTCCCGATTCCCCGCCACCGGTCTGACCAATTCCCCACCCCCCATCTCTGAAGGGGAGACGCTGCCCTTCCGGCTATTCTGTCAGCCGGTGGTCCACCCCGCCTCCTGTGAACCTGGGACAGAGACGAAAGGAGGCATGGGGATAGGGAAAGGGCGAGCAGGGACACACACACAGAGAGAGAGAGGAGAGAGAGAACTTGCTCGCCAGCTCCTGGAAGTGCTGTCTCCCAGTTTTCAACCGCTCCTCCACCCTCTGGCGGACGCCAGCTCGCTCCTCCCCCGGTGGACGGCAGCGAGTCCTTCGGCCCCTGGCGGACGGAACCGCTCCTCCCCTTCTTCGGTGGACGGCAGCGGTTCCTCCGGCTCTTGGTGGCAGGCAGCAACCCTTCCGACCCCAGGCAGATGGCCGCGACTGCTCCCATGGCAGATGGCAGCGGCGAGGACTCCCGTATACTCCTCCCTCCTGGGTTTCGTCACCACTGTCACAGTATACAGAAGAGCAAGGAGGAACAGTAAACATAAAGATTAATAAGAAACTCAACATAAAACAAACACAGACATACATGCAACGCGGCCATGTGCATCTCTCTTGAACTGGCGCCTCCGGCTCCCCTTTATCTCGCTCTCCCGCTGATAAGCTGATTCAGTGCCAGCCGTGCATCATCACGGCCCGGCCACGCCCTCCTCCTTGTCACAACTATTCATTTAAGTCTTTCATTATAAATTACCTTTATATGTATATATTATAAATCGGTTTATATATATATATATATATATATATATATATATATATATATATATATATATATATATATATATATACATATATACATATATATACCCACACACATTTATTTATTTATACTGTATATAGTGAGGAGGTTTTCTTGGAAGGATCCATCATATTGATCCACCATATGAATGCTGCCTCCTCATTAACTACATGAGTCACGAACAGCTTGTGAATTTAAAAATACACCTACACCTACTTTCAAACAATTTGTTTGACAGTAAACAAGCTGCATGAATCTACACATCATATGACAAAGGAAATATATTAATAAGCATTCAAAGACTATATGTAATGTATGTTCAACCCTCATGTAGGAAAGGTTAAAGGATGAGTCTGTGTCATCACTTAGGCTACATAACCTCATGTCATTCTAAACACATATTACTTTCTATCATAGAACACAAAAGAAGTTGAGCAGAATGTTTGAGGTGCTCATAACAAAGCATCCATATTGGGGGTGAACTATTCCTTATAGACAATGGTATTGTTTAAGTATTCCTCCAGGAGGCATTTTCCCCCCTCTGTTTGTTTAAGGGCTTCTGTGGCATTTCTTTGAACTGAAATGACACGTCCATTGGGAAGTGACCTGTACTGCCTCCCCTGCTGTTGTTGTTATTTCCGCCTCGGACTCTCTCAAAGCAGTTAGTCTGCAAACTCATGAATGTCAAGAGACATAAAATATCTCTGCCAAGCTACAGGCAACTCTAGACATCTCCTTCTCTTCCAGGAGCTGACCTTGCGGAGAGAAGTCTTGGAGAGTACATACAGGGGAGACCAGGGTTACTTGTCAAACTTTTTCAGCCCAGTAAATATTTCTCAGGGTGGAACCGTTTTTGAAAATCAATCTCTGTGAAGACACAAACCTGAAAGTCTTGGGTACACAAAAAGCTATTGGACATTTCCACTATTGCCCAGAAAAAAAAACAAAAAAAAAACAAACAAACAAAAAAAAAAACAGTACATTTAACATACATTGACCTTTTGTGAAAACATGCGTAAACATATGCATGGTGTAAGTTGTCACAGTGGGGAAAAAAGACATTTAATAGACTATTAAAGAGTAGTAGCGACTTTTCAGCAAAATTACATTGTTAAAATAATTATTAATCATAAAAGGATTCATGAGTATGTAAAACAGTAGCATGCAAAACATCAAAACATTGTTGTTGCCAATAGACATTGTAATTAACATTTAAAACATGCGACAATTGCTCCGACATTTATGGAAAGAAATATATACTTTTTTTAATCTACATTGGTTTTTAACCTTTTGGTTAAAATTTACCTTCATTATATAGCTAACCTATATAATCTACTCAATATTTGTGTTTTTCCATTCAGCCATTGAAATCAAATGCATGCTGTTCAAAAGACAACACTGCCATCTACTGGTACTTAAAATAATTTATGACCATCTACATGCATTTAATTCAAAATTACAGCAGAACTTTTAAACATACCACATACATGAACAAATACAATTTTAAAGTAATGATACTAGAATTTCTTACAATTTCCCAAAGCTCTTGAAACATGCTCAAAGAGTTCTCTTCTACTGTATACATGCATGCACAGTAGATTCTAATACCATTGTTGCTGTCAGTTTTGGAATTTTGAGTTTTTGGAGCCCTGGCTAATTTCTGACCTTGATTGATGCAGAAGTTCACAGCTATTCTAGTGTGACTTGTTGGAAAACATCTGCTATGATGTGATATTGTTGGGAGGAGGTGTAAAGAATAACAAATTATCCCTTATGAGATATGTTGTCCTTAATCTGACCGCCCTCAAAGACAGGACAGGAAGTGACCCCAAATGTTTCCCCTCATGACTCAAATTAAGAAAAATAATTGTGTTCCTTTAATGCACCTGCAAAAAACAAAAACAAAAACAAAACAAAAAAACCTGATCTCTGAACCTGCAAAAAAGGACAATGCATGCAAGGGTTATAACTGACAATTGCATTCATTAAATTAATCTTGAGAAATTCTAGAATTGCATTAGAACCTATATTAAATAATAAACAAATATACTGTATTAGAATGGAAAACAAATATATTAGATTCACTTTGTATTATCACCTGTAACTTGATCTAGAATTTATATTCAGTTACGCATACTGAATTTATACTGATTTTAGAACTGTATATTTCACACAGATTTTAAGTCATGAAACATTACATTGTAAGGAAACATAACGTTTTGACTGGATTATTATTATTATTTTTTATTTTTCCCTTTTTTCACCCAATTTGGAATGCCCAATTCCCAGTGCGCTCTAAATCCTCATGGTGGCGTAGTGATACGCTTCAATCCAGGTGGTGGAGGATGAATCTCAGTTGCCTCTGAGACCATCAACCCGTGCATCTTATCACGTGGCTTGTTGAGCTTGTTGCCATGGAGACATAGTGCATGTGGAGGCTTCACGCCATCCACCGCGCCATCCACCGCGGCATCCGCACTCAACTCACCACGCGCCCCACTGAGAACGAACCACATTATAGCAACCACGAGGAGGTTACCCCATGTGATTCTACACTCCCTAGCAACTGGGCCAATTTGGTTGCTTAGGAGACCTGGCTGGAGTCACTCAGCACGCCCTAGGATTCGAGCTAGCGAACTCCAGGGGTGGTAGCCAGCGTATTTTACCACTGAGCTACCCAGGCCCCCACTTCGACTGGATTATTTGAGGCTCTGTTATGGATTTACTTTTTCACTCATCTACAATCTTCAGTGAGGGAAATAATCAATGGATAATGTACAGTCAGCTGGTGATAAAAAAACTGATAGGGTGCTGGACTTGAATCAGAACGTGATCAGGTATTGTATCACCCTGAATTGGTTTATTGTGTGATGATGAGCAGCTGATTGATTATTCTGTTTATCACACACCTACTTGTCAAGTAAATAAATAAATGGACATGAAATATTGATTGGATATTGAGTCAATTATATTTTAATATGTGAGAAGAATGAGACACTGGAACTGCTGCCTGGGACAACGGTCAATTGTTAAGCGATCATTATACAAAAAATGTTTAATGGAGAAAAATAACCATGGGAGAAACCAGGCTCACTGTGGGGGCCATTCCCCTCTGGCTAAACAGCATGAATATAATGCCAATATTAGTTATTTGTGTGCAGTGCAAGTAATGGTTTAAAATGAGTAAACTAAGTAAGTGTTAAGGGCCAGTGTTTAAACAAAGATTTTGTATGAACTGTAAGATTAATGACTAATGTCTTTGAAGTCCACCCTGGATTAACTGCAGAAGTTCACAAAGATGCATTATTCTTCATATGTATTTCATTTCAAGAGTGTAATCCATCAATAAACAAAGGTCAAGCATGCAGAGATCAATGAGGCGCATCGCAGTTCAACCGGCAGGTCATTTCGGTGAGGTTCGGTGGGGTCTATCCTATGTCCAAGGTTCAGGCAGTAGCATATGAAGTATCCCATGTCTTACAGTTGGAGTTGTTATCAGTTCATCCTCTGAAGTCCATCATATTAGACTGAAGTGATGTCTGGCTAGCACCGGCTGCAGTTAGTCATTATCACTCAGCGACACATAGCAGTGGAGTCTGACACTGGTAACCTCGGGATATGAATCTAAACAAACAGAATAATATTAGTGTAGATGCCATTCAATTGATTGTAGAGTTATAGATTATGAGAAATGTTTCTGGTTCTGGCAGACCTAACTAAAGCAGCCTAATTGTGAGTTGAAGGATAAATTAGGTATATGCCTGGCTAAATAGATGAGTCTTTAGTCAAGACTTATACTGAGTGAGTGTGTCTGCATCCCGAACAGTGTTAGGGAGACCATTCCATAGTTTTGGAGGCAAATAGGAAAAGGATCTACCTCCTTTTGTGGATTTTGATTTTCTAGGAACTATTAACAGGCCAGAATTTTGTGATGGTATTGAATGTGATGGAATATAGCATGGTAGAAGGTCACTTAAGTACTGCAGAACAAGACCATTCAAAACTTTGTACGTAGCTAACAGAATTTTAAAATTAAAATGAAATTTAACAGGTAGCCAATGTAACGATGATAAAATGGGGCTAATATGATCATATTTCTTGGTTCTAGTTAGCACTCTGGCTGCTGCATTTTGAACCATTTGAAGTTTATTTATTGAACTTGCAGGACATCCTCCTAGTAATGCATTACAATAATCTAGTCTTGAGGTCATGAACGCATTAATTAGTTTTTTGGCATCAGCAAAAGAGAGCATGTGTCATAACTTAGCAATATTTCTGAGGTGGAAGAATGCTGTTCTACAAACATTGGAAATTTGATTTTCAAAGGACAGAAGTTCTTAGCCATACTCAAGATGGCGCCGAGTATGGCTGCTGCGTTGCGAGCTCCGACACAACATAGTAGTGTTTTGTTTGTTTTGTTCACAATTCTTATGTTTTTTGTCTTGGATGTTGTCTGCCTTATTGTCTACGACAGACAAACACTTTTGGACATTTGTTCAGCAATTTCACACCGTAAACCGGACTTCAAATTTCTCAATGCCGACCCACTGTTTACAAACACGCAAGCGGAGCCCTTTGTCTGGGCAGCACGGCCGCGGAAACGCAAAAGGAAAAGGGGAAACAGAGGCGCCGTTCTCATCAGAGTAAGACGCTGCGCAAATCGACCCCCGCTACCCACTATTCTACTGGCAAATGTTCAGTCTCTGGATAACAAGCTCTGCGAGCTGAAAGCGCGGATCTCTTTCCAACGAGATAAAAGGGACTGCTGCATTATCTGCCTTACGGAAACTTGGATGTCTGCGGAGATTCCAGACTCAGCCATTGAACCTGCGGGGTTCTCTGTGCACCGAGCGGACAGAGTGAAAGACCTCTCAGGTAAAAGCAGAGGAGGTGGTGTATGTTTTATGATCAACAAATCCTGGTGTGATCAGAGGAATGTACATTCTATCAAGTCTTTCTGCTCTCCTGATCTGGAATTTCTTATGCTTCTGTGTCGACCATTCTGGCTACCGAGGGAATTCACAGCGGTCATTATCACAGCTGTGTACATCCCCCCACAAGCCGACACAGACCGGGCACTCAAGGAACTGTATGGGATTATAAGTGAGCAGGAAACCGCGCACCCTGAGGCCGCGTTCATTGTGACCGGGGACTTTAATAAAACCAGTTTCAAATCAGTCGCACCAAAATACCACCAGCACATTAGTTTCAACACACGAGGGGACCGGGTTTTGGACCATTGCTACTCTCCCTTCCGGGATGGTTACAAATCCCTCCCCCGCCCACCATTTGGCAAATCGGACCACTCTTCCATTCTGCTTCTGCCCGCTTACAGGCAGAAACTGAAACAGGAAGCACCCACCCTCAGAACGATCCAGTGCTGGTCGGACCAATCAGACTCTACGCTACAAGACTGTTTTGATCACACTGATGACGACATCGAGCTTTACGCTGATAGCGTAATGTGTTTCATCAAAAAAGTGCGTGGAGGATGTGGTTCTGACCAGAACAATACGGATCTATCCGAATCAGAAACCATGGATAAATAACGATGTTCGTGCGGCACTTAATGTGCGGACCTCTGCTTTTAATTCCGGGAATGCGGAGGAGCATAAACAAGCCAGTTATGCCCTCCGAAAAACTATCAGAATCGCAAAACGCCAGTACAGGAACAAGATTGAAGGACAGTTTAACACCACCAACTCTAGAAGCATGTGGCAGGGAATTAACATCATCACGGACTTTAAAGGGAATAAAAACTCCGCCATGAACACCGCTGCCTCTCTCCCGGATGAGCTAAATACTTTTTATGCTCGTTTTGAGGGAAATAACACCGCCTTCACGGAGAGAGCTCTTGCGGCTGAAGCTACAGAGGTTAGTTCACTCTCCATCTCTGTAGCGGATGTAACCCGATCCTTCCGACGGGTGAATATCCGCAAAGCCGCGGGCCCAGACGGCATTCCGGGCCACGTCATCAGAGCGTGCGCGAACCAGCTGGCTGGTGTTTTTACGGACATTTTCAACCTTTCCCTCTCTTTGTCTGTAGTCCCCACATGCTTTAAAACATCTACCATTGTGCCTGTTCCAAAGCAATCAAAAATAACTTGCTTAAATGACTGGCGTCCTGTTGCTCTGACCCACATCATCAGCAAACGCTTTGAGAGACTAATCAGAGATTACATCCACTCTGTGCTGCCTCTCTCTCTTGACCCGTTGCAGTTTGTTTACCGCAACAACCGCTCCACTGATGATGCCATTGCATCTACAATACACACTGCTCTCTCCCACCTGGAAAAAAGAACACTTATGTGAGAATGCTGTTTGTGGACTACAGCTCAGCATTCAACACCATAGTGCCCTCCAAGCTTGATGAGAAACTCCGGGCTCTGGGCTTAAACAGCTCGCTATGCAGCTGGATCTCGGATTTCCTGTCAAGCAGACGCCAGGTGGTTAGAATAGGCAGCAACATCTCCTCATCAATGACCCTCAACACTGGAGCCCCGCAGGGCTGTGTTCTAAGCCCACTACTGTATTCCTTGTACACACATGACTGTGTGGCAACACATAGCTCCAATGCCATCATTAAGTTTGATGATGACACGACGGTGGTAGGTCTGATCACTGACAATGATGAAACAGCCTACAGAGAGGAGGTGCACACTCTGACACACTGGTGTCAGGAGCACAACCTCTCCCTTAACGTCAGTAAGACAAAGGAGCTTGTGGTGGACTTCAGAAGAAAAGACAGAGAACACCATCCCATCACCATCAATGGAGCACCAGTGGAGAGAGTCAGCAGCTTCAAGTTCCTGGGTGTCCACATCACTGAGGAACTCACATGGTCCATCCACACTGAAGTCGTTGTGAAGAAGGCTCATCAGCACCTCTTCTTCCTGAGACGGCTGAGGAAGTTTGGAATGAACCGCCACATCCTCACACAGTTCGACACCAGCACTGTAGACATCCTGACTGGCTGCATCTCCGCCTGGTACGGCAATAGCACCTCCCACAACCGCAAAGCACTGCAAAGGGTGGTGCGAACTGCCAGACACATCATTGGAGGTGAGCTTCCCTCCCTCCAGGAAATATATACAAGGCGGTGTGTGAAAAAAGCTCGGAGGATCATCAGAGACTCCAGCCACCCGAGCCATGGGCTGTTCTCACTGCTACCATCAGGTAGGCGGTATCGCAGCATCAGGACCCGCACCAGCCGACTCCATGACAGCTTCTTCCCCCAAGCAATCAGACTTCTGAACTCTTGATCTCCCACGATCAAAATACATCAGCACTGCACTTTATTACCCTTACTCTTATATCTCACACCGGACTGTCATAAATTATATTATTATTATATTATATTCTCTCCTAACAACTGACTATCAACCGACAGCCTGAATGTCAATACAGTACAATACAACCTACTGTACATTCTATATATACTATATATACTTTTTTATATATTTTTATTTTTTATTTTTATTGAATAATGCGTATCTATATAGTGCGTATTGTATACTGTACAGTGTATGTTATTATTTGTATATTGTTGAGTGTAATAATGTGTATATCAGATGTTTAAATTGTGTTGTGTTAATTTGATGTTATTGTAAATTGGTACTGTCTCATCACTGTCACGACTGCTATGTTGATCGGAACTGCACCCAAGAATTTCACACACCATTGCACTTGTATATATGGCTGTGTGACAATAAAGTGATTTGATTTGATTTGATTTGAGAAGACGATGTAACAGTACATCCATTGAGAGTCAAATTATATTTTAGCAGCTTATTTTTAGAGGTTTAAATAAATAATTAGTACCTCTGTTTTGTCGGAATTGAGTAGAAGGAAATTTCTGACCATCCAATCTTTGATTTCATTGATACACTCCAATTTTAAGAATTGTGAAATTTTGTTGGGTTTAGAAGAAATATAAAGTTGGGTATCGTCGGCATAACAGTGGAAACTAATTCCACGATTCCTGATAATATCTCCCAGGGGAAGTATATATAAGGAGAAAAGCAGAGGCCCTAAAACTGTTGTAGCGGTCTGCTAAATAGGACCTAAACCATGCTAATGCAAGTCCACAAATGCCAACATAATTCTCTAGCTTATTCAAGAGAATGTCATGATCTAAGGTGTCGAAGGCAGCACTAAGATCTAAAAGCACTAGAAGAGAAATGCAGCCGCAATCAGATGATAAGAGCAAGTCATTAGTAATTCTGATAAGTGCAGTTTCTGTACTGTGATGGGGCCTAAGCCTCATGATGTACTTCTGCTTTGAAATAGTGCAGACCACTAGTTTCAGGTTAACCGTATTTACATGCGCTGTAGTTGCCTAGTTCCTGAAACGCCACTTAAAATGAATGTTCGAAAGAGTATTTTAAAGTACGGATCTTTTCTGAGATAGGAGATGAAACATTTTGAACATAACCATGTACAGCTTCTTCAAAATTCAGTGGAAGAACAGTTTTCAGAGCTTTAATTCAGCCTGAGCCGATCTGAGAATGGTTGGTAAAGTAGATACTCCACACCAATCCAAGCACATTTCACCGTTTCTCCACACACGGAGGTCTGTAGCAGACATTTATCCACAGATCACCTCGAAACACAAATGACAAAAGGTTGAATGAGTCAAACGGTGTTAGCACAAGCAGTGCTCTTTGAATTAAACAACTACGTACTTCAGTCACTGCTATGATCCATGTGTAAGGGAGGAGAATGATGCAAAGAATGCATGCATCAACCTGTTTTTAATAAATGTATGTTTTAATTTTGTGTCACTGTTTCACTGAAAAATACTGTATATCAATAAATGTTGAAATGCAAATGCATACGTAAGAGCTGCTAAAGATAATGAGTTATAACGTTTGAAATAGATTCAATATATATAGTGTGGTTAAATATACAATATTTTAGCGCAGTTATTTATTCATTTAATTTGATAATACAACTGCTTCATCAGAGTGTTTTTAAAGCACTTATTTTGGGTTTGCTTCTTTCGTATTTATAGCAGTATATCATTCAAAAAGGTGTAAAGAATTATGGTCTTCGTTCACAAGATTATTATCTTTTAAATATCCCGAAAGTCCATACAAGTATGTGTAAAAGGGCGTTTAGTTATGCTGCTCCATTTGATTGGAGCCAGTTACAAGATAAATTATGTTTTAAAGAGTTGGCCTCTCTAAATGAATTTAAGGTTATCTTAAATGGTTTGGTTTCGGATTTACCTGATTGTAATTGTTTTAAGTGATATGTGTTCATTTTGTATATGTAATTAATGTATTTGTTTTATGTTTAAATGTTTTTTGTTTTAACTAAGTGTGCTGCCTGTCTTGGCCAGGACCCTCTTGTAAAAGAGATTTTAAATCTCAAGAGTTTTTGTTTCCTGGTTAAATAAAGTTTAAATAATAATAATAATAATAAAAAAAAAAAAAAAAAAAAAAAAAAAAGCATGTTCAGAGTATGATAACAGCTAATGTATTTATAAATAAATACATCTGGGACATGTATCCAAAGAAAAGTAATTTGCAATCGTTGTATGGTGGAATTTATCGTTGCATCTCAACTGGTATGAAATATCATCAATGAATGAAATGTGTTAATGAGACAGCCAGACTGCTGCAGGTTATACATGTTTGATTTATTAATCAGGAACTGAGTTTAGCTACATTTGGAAAGGAAAAAAATATATTTAGAAGCAAATTTCAGCAAATTATGAAATTGAGACGTTTGCGCCAGAAATATGATTGATTTATTTAATCAACTGGCAGCCCTAAAAAAAATAAATAAAATAATCTGCCTTCCCATGGATAAATCTTTTTTTTTTAGATATGTTTTGTTAGCTCTTCATGACCCATGACTGCGAAGGATTGAAGTTGCTCATGAGGAAAATTATGAGACATTGTTTTCTGAGGTTATGTGACAGACAATTGCATAATTCCAATTTTATTTCTGATGATTTCTATTTTATCAGTATATAAATTCATGAAGTCATTACTATTGTGCTGCGACGGAATATCTGGTTCAGACGAGGCTTTATTCCTAACCAATTTAGTCACAGTACTGAACAAACACCTAGGATTGTTGTGGCTATTTTCTATGAGTTTTCTAAAATACGCTGACCTGGCAGCCTTTAGTGCCTGCCTGTAGCTACAGACACTATCCTTCCATGCACCGCGAAATAACTCAATTTTGTATTCAAAACAATTTTGTATTCTTCCACTTGCGCTCCATTTTCCGAGCTGCTCTCTTGAGAGCATGAGTGTGATCACTGTACCATGGTGTGGGGCTTTTTCTTTAATTTTCTTTAATCGAAGGGGGGCGACATTATCAAGGGTGCTAGAGAATCCTGTATTTATATTTTCTGTTATTACATCAAGTTCTTCTAGACTTTTTGGCTATATGAGACAAATCTAGAAGATTATTAGCGAAGCTATCTTTAGTGGTCGAAAGAATAGTTCTGCCTGAACAATAGCATGGTGTAGATTGAGTGACATTAGCTGATTGCAGCAAACAAGAGACAGGTAATGATCTGAGATGTCATCACTCTGTGATAGAATTTCTATAGTAGAATTAAATCTGTCATATGGAGTTGATGTTAAAGGCCCTTCCTGTAAAAGTATTGTTCATTGTTAGTTCATGTTAACTAATGTTGTTAACTAATGTTAACAAATGAAACCTTATTGTAAAGTGTTACCGAGAAAACTTTACAATCACAACCTTAACAGGTTCTATATTTTTTACATGCTAATCCACAAGTGACTTCACAGTTTACAGTGTGTAGACAAGTCAAATTAAATAAAAAAGAGATCTGACTTTTTCATCTTGTCTGATGAGGATATGAATAAACGATTCAACGGTTTATCTCCTTTCAGTTCCATTAAGTGTGTGTGGCATGGGGGGCGTGGTCATGTGTCGGTCTGCGGGAGAGGGAGAGCAGTAAGGCTAGTCACCTGGTTCATAATTATCTCTAACACCTGTCTCTCATTATACTGATGGCAGAGGGAGACTTGAAAAGGCACGCCAGAGCATCAGAGAGGGGGAGAGAGTGACCAGAAAGCACGACAGCCCTGAACCGAGAGAGTAGTTGTTAACTAGAGTGCTTTCATTTATTTAAAACTTTTTTCTTTATTATTGACGGTTTCCGTCGATTGTAAGAAAGAGAATAAAAGGACTGACCTTGAACCTGCTTGTTGTCTCCTGTCTCCTCCATTGCCTGAACTAAGAGATCTGCTACAGTGGTGCCGAGAACCCGGCTTTGGAGGAGAACGCTGCTATGGAGTCTTCACCGCTGGGCGAAGTCTTCAAAACCCTCACCAACATCCAGCAGTCACAACACCATGCCCTCATGGAAGTACGCCGGGAGTAGGAACAACGTTTCCAAGTCCTGCTCCAGACACAAGCGGAGGACCAGCAGGTGCTCTGAAGCCTGATCACCAGGGAGGGGGCTGGCGCTGCGACCTACTCAGAGCCCGTCCCACCGGTGGCCCTTACGAAAATGGGGCCAAACGACGATCCGGAAGCCTTCCTCGACCTCTTTGAGAAAACCGCAGAGGTTTGGAGGTGGCCTCCTGATCAGTGGGTGGCCCACCTGTTGCCCCAGCTCTCCGGGGGTGCATAGCTGGCAGCATAACAACTCCACGCTGCCAGCCTCCTGGATTACAATCACCTGAAGAAGGCCATCCAGCAACGGGTCAGTCGGACCCTGGAGCAGAGTCGGCAACTCTTCCGCTCGTTGAGCTTCGGGAAGGACAGCCGCCCGTTCGCTTTTGCGCAGCAGCTCAGTGACGCCTGCCGGAAATGGCTGCTGGTGTGGGGAACCCGTGGCATTGTGGAAGTGGTCGATCTGGTGGTACTGGAGCAGTTCGTCTCCCAACTCCCTCGAGACATGTCCGAATGAGTCCAGTGCCACCACATGGCGTCGTTGGAGGGAGCCGTCTAGCTGGCAGAGGACTATATGGCGGCGTTCCCAGGAGGCGGTGAAGCAGTATCTTCTTCTCTCTCTTCTCTCTCCAACCCCTATGCCTCATGTTCCCTCCCCTCCCCCCCGTTCCCCTCACTCCCACCCAGTTCCGGCTCCTCGGAGGTGGGGATGCCTGCCCAAACCCCACCCCCAGTCCAGAGGACCCTTCCCCTTGTCTGTCTCTCCTACCCCCCCCCCCCCCCCCCCCACGTCTCTCTCCGCTATCCCCTCCAGGTTGGCGAGACCACCCCCACGAGTACGGAAGGAAGACCTGGGCTGGTCTGCTGGAGCTGTGGGGAAACCGGACACAGCCAGGAGCGGTGTCCAATAATGGAGGTGGGGTCTGGATCCCCGACACTCCACAGGCTGCCCTGATCGGGCAGGCGCGTATTGGATACCGGTAAGAGTAAAAGGGGATACACATCAAGCTTTGGTGGATACAGGTTGTTCTCAAACCTTGATCCATCAATGCTTGGTGCAAGGCAAGGCATTGGATAAAAATAAACTGGTGAGGGTGAGGTGTGTGCATGGTGACATTCACAGGTATCCGGTGGTTACCATTGAGATACGATTCAGGGGAAAGAGGCCACAGTTAATCCCCGCCTCACCCATCCACTAATTCTGAAAACCAGTTGGCCCAGTTTTAAAAATCTATTGAGGGTAATATGTGTGGATGGGTCCTGCAAAGTAGTTACACGTTGTGTGACATTTAAATTGAAGGTGGTCCACAGACCGGGGGTGCAGATGGTTGTGGCTGACTTTCTCTCCAGAAATGGGGGGGAGTAGGCAGGCCGGATGTTTACCCCGCCTGAGTCAGCGGTGGGGGCATGTGGCATGGGGGGCATGGTCATGTGTTGGTCTGCGGGAGAGGGAGAGCGGTAAGGCTCGTCACCTGGTTCATAATTATATCTAACACCTGTCTTTCATTATAGCGATGGAGGAGGGAGACTTGAAAAGGCACGCCGGAGCATCAGAGAGGGGGAGAGAGTGACCAGAAAGCACGACAGCCCTGAACCGAGAGAGTGGTTGTTAGCTAGAGTGCTTTCATTTATTTATAAAATGTTTCTTTATTATCGACGGTTACTGTCGGTTGTAAGAAAGAGAATAAAAGAACTGGCCTTGAGCATGCTTCGTTGTCCCCTGACTCCTCCATTGCCTGAATTAAGAGATCTGCTACAGTGTGACTAATCGGTTTTACCTGACACAGTTTCAAACCATTACCACAGTGTTGCTATGTTGTTATGAGACCCAGTATTGTTTAGAGGACAGGTTATCACAGCTCTGAGTTTTATGTATTTGAATGTGAAATTAAAAAAGGTCCTTCACTGGTTTCAGTGGAGGAGATAGTAAGGACTGTCTTACTGTATGGTCTCATTACAAAGCAGTGTGTATTCCCAGGTACCCTCTGGAACTTGCCTAAAAACTCCTGATTAGGAGTCACTGGCTTATGAGGTTCCATTTCAGTTAAGATGCTGTCTTAGAAGGCAGCTGCCTATGCAGGTATAGACAGCAAGGCAGCTTACATAGTGTTGGAGGAGAGCCATGGAGAGCCTTCGGGAGAGGTGAGTTTGCAAAGTAAACAAACTGCAAGATACACAATGTGATTGTTGGTTTTCATCCCGGTGAACGGTTCTCTTGGGTTTCCAGGCCAACAGAGAAACTTATCTATGTTCCTGGTGTTCCATAAATGTACACCTTCTCATCTCTAATACACCACAGTCAGGGTTTAAAATGAACTTTTTGTCACACTTGCAAAGAAAATTGATCAGCCATAAACATTTCTTACCTGTCATGAAATTGTATTTTGCAATATATTAAGTCAATATATTTTTTTGTACCTATGACAGTGTGGTTATTAGTGATTAGCTGTGTGATTAGCTGTTTTTCATACTTTAAGAAAATAATTGCAGGTCATCCGTTTCGTACCATCATATACAACATGAGCCAGCAGGTCTTAATGTTGAATCGTGCACTTATATCGATTTATACCATGTTTTATGTTCCTGTTATTGGGCAACTGGCATTTTATTTGCTCACCATAGCCAAGTTGTTGGCTTATTTTTGTTGGCTTCAAGTGTATATTTTGGATCTCGACCATAGTATTTAGTACAGATTGCTCCATTTTGTCTCACCTGTTGATGTGTTCCACACTCCATTAAACTGCATCCGAAAGAGGTGCTACTGGATTTGACGGCATGATCCTCGGAGGCAGACATCTAACGCCAGTCTGTCATTTACATTTGACAAAGCGGGAGATCTGACCGTTTTTGTAACACCTGCTACCTTGTGTTTGTATAAACTGAATAGTGGGCGATTGTACCAGAGGGGATGCAGCTGGTATGTGAACTGAATACCAATACTTAGAAGTCTACCTCTCCTCTGTGGGCTCCCAGAGCTTTTTCCTTCTGTCTAATTGAATGGAGGATGTGATAAAGTGAAGGAGTAGGAGGTGAAAAAGTAGGTGGAACAGGCCGCCATATTCTTTAGCAGCCATTTTAATTAAATTCAAAGCAAACAGTGTCTTATTTCAACAGCACATGATAATAAATTGCTGAAAGTATTAGTTCACTCAAAATGAAAATGCTGTCATCATTTAGCCTCATCATGTTATCCCAACCCCACATTATTTTCTCCCAGGAGATGTTTATGTGTACTACCAACCAAGGACAAAAAAAGCTTAATAAAGTATCAAAAAAGTAAACATTAAGTTGTCTTTTTGGAACTTGGCAATGTACATCCAATTTCAGTGTATGGAAACGAGTGTCTCAGATATCGTGCCTATAACATCTCCTTTTGTGTTGTACTGAATAAAAAAAAACATTGTCAGAATGACATGGGCACAAGTAAATTATGATTTTTTTTTTATTTGTGTGTGAACTATTCCTTTAAGAAGCAAAGAGACATTGAGTCACACACACACACACACACACACACACACACACACACACACACACACACACACACACACTACTATGTTTTTATATCATTGTGGTGACTCTCCATAGACTTCCATGCATTTTTGGGATTTTATACAGATCTAACGATAATTTCTATCCCCTAACCCTAACCCTACCCCTAACCCTCACAGAGACCTTTTTGCATTTTTACATTTTCAAACAAACATCATTTAGTATGTTTAATAAGCCATTTCCCTCGTGGAGACCGCTGGCTGGTCATCTCAGGTTTTACTATCCTTGTGGGGACATTTGGTCCCCACAATGTAGTATAAACATGTATATATACACACACACACACACACACACACACACACACACACACACACACACACACACACACAAACAAACAAATCAAAGAACACCCATGACTTGGTAAAGAGGACAAATTACATTATTATGACAACCAATTCTAGATTACGTCAAGCAGAGGGAAAGCTAACAGGAACAGCAGGCAATGGAAAGACCAATGGGAGCTTAATTTATCCAATTCTAACTGGGATTATATCCCTCTGGATAGTCAAACATGTCAATCACCAGCTCATAATGGGATGTTAGCTGGTAGATAAGCAGGAGGAGGCTGATTTAAGAGCACCTGCCCACTCTCATGTTGCCAATTTGACAGGAGATTGGAAAGATCAGTCTAAATGGAGTGCCGTTTTAAACAAAGGCCTTATTCTCTACTTCCTGTGAAACAGAGCATGCATACCATCGACAGCTGAAGGTTTGGCAGATACAACGTCTGAGCAGAGCACAATAACAGATCGCTGTTAAAGGAATTAGTCCAAGTAAAGCTCAATCCACAGCATTTGTGGCATAATGTTGATCACAACTATTTTAACTCGTCCCTTGTTTATTTAAAAAAAAAAAAAAAAGTGGTTACCTTATGTAGTGCACATACAATGGAAGCTAATGTGGCCACTTTATTAACATTAAAATACACACTGTTTCAAAAGTATAGCTACAAATCAAAAAAATTATGCATGTTAACATAATTTTAGTGTGATAAAATCAGAAATACAGTATGGTTAGTACATGATTTTATCAGATTAAACCAATGTTAACATGTACACATTTATGTTTATGTCTTGTGGCTATACTTTTGAAACAGTATTTTAATGTTCATGGACTGTCCCCATTCACTTTCATTGTAAGTGCCTTAATGTAAATGCAATTGCTTTTTTTTTAAAGAAATGAGGAACAATTCAAATTTTTGTGGTACTCATCATTATGCCATAAATGCTGTCGATTGAGCTTAACTTGTGTTGAACCCAGAACACTCCTTTAAAATTGACCAGTTCGAACAAAGACTATTTAAGTCAACATAAAACATGTTCATGGTCCAAAACCAGGTAGAACAAAGTACAAAACATTTCAGCCTGGTCTCATGAACATTCCGCGACCGTGGTAACATTTTTTAAAAATGACAAAAGTTACCAAGTTTTTTTCCCTTCTTCAAGAATGAACAATGCTAGAGTACATAATCTATGTCCTCTGATAATGATTTGGGTTGAATTTAATGGAAAATATGCGAGTTGCTGAAATTTGAGCAGCCTCTGGAGTCGTAGCTGGGCAACGCCGACAGACGCCGAGCAGCTTTACACTTGACTTGACTAATCAGGTTTTTAAGGTGAATATTAGATGGAGGTTTTAATAAGTAAAACGTACCTCCCTAACTGTAACCTAAACCTAACCAATAGTGATCAAATGGGAGGTAGACAAAACAGACATCCTTACCCTAAACCAACACCTAAACCTAACAGATAATGTTCAAAAACAAAATGCAAAATGAAAAGCAAATTTTTTGAAACAACCACCTTCATCTCATACCACTTCATGACACTGTCGCCTCATGTGTCAGCTTGCATGCTTGACTGGACTTGAACCGCAGACTTCTGAGTTCAAAGTCAGGTAATCTACAGTGCAAGCTAATCACACTGGAGTAAGTGTGTACATGTGAGTCTGTAATACAAGTGGTAAAATTTATTGATTTTCAAATGACGCGTTATAGTAAAAGTGTTTCCATATCATAACATAGCCGGTTATTAGTAAGAAAAAAAAGCAAAAAAAAAAAACAAAGGAAAGTTTAAGAAAGCTCTTACATTTGAATGAAAAATGATGAAGACCTTTTTTTTCTTTGGAACAAAATACATAGATTCATTGCACATATTAAGACCAGGAATGTGCATTAATAGGGTCAATTTTGATTTCATGTTGATTTTAAGGCACATCTGAGCAAAGACAACAAAATAAAGCAATATTGGGAAACGATGATAAATCATTGTTTGTTTTCTAGGCCTTTCTTTCCCCGAGGTGTTTGTCTCCTGGTGTATGTGTTGTTTATTGCTGCCGCTGTGCTGATGCCCCAGTTTCCCGTAATTATGTAATCTAACTTGACTGCCTATGCAAAGGTACCTTTTCATTAAACATGATTCAACACAATTTGTGGTGTCATCCTGCAAAGGTTTTTCTGGAGGGAGTATCATCTTTGCGCTGAAGCCCATGAGAAGTCTCTTATCTGCATTGTGTGCTCGGCTGCAGCTTTTTCCACACAGAAATAATTGTCTTTTCCTGTCTGTTTAGTCAGTACAGTCCAGCCTGTTATAAGCCAGTTAGATGATAGCTCTGTTTCTATCCAGCATCAGAAATTCATCTACTATCTATATTGCTAATAACACTAAATGCAATATTATATTAATCATAAACGATTAAATCAAAATTGTTTACATGTTGATGCCTAAATTAAAATGTGTATTCACGGAGATTCAAATGGAGAAAAATGGAAGAAACTTACTTTAATAAAGCAATAAGCCACTTGAGGATGTAATGTAGCCAGAGGCACCGATTTAAACAGCAATATGATTAAAAAAACAATGTTAAATAAATAACTAGATTTTTCCATTTTAAGGAAAATGGCAAGGTTCCCTCCTTCAGTGAAAGGCAAGTTTTGCCTCTTTTATCATTTGCCAGGCAAAAATTGTTTGATCAGTTATTAATAAATAGGACACCTCTCCTCAAGCAGTTGCATGGCCCTTAGCAAAAGGGATCTGAAAAAATATTCTTCTGGGCAAAAGTAAAATTTAAACAAATGGTTAAAATGAAATGTATTTAAATATGCTTAACTTTGCTAAGTATAAAATTAGTTAAATGAGTACCAACAAAAATGTAGTTCACTGAAAACCCTAATAAGTTGATTTTACTCAATTGGTTGAGTAAACTTGTTCCCTCAATTGAATTGAGTATTGGCATCTCCAAAACTTGTGTAATAGAGGGTGTGTTCACACTTGTAGTTCGGTTCTCTTGGTTCTTTTGGTCTGGACCAAAAATGAAAATGATAAATTTAGTCCTGGTTCCCTTAGCGATAACACTGGCATTTTTAACACCGAACCTAAAGATACAAAACAAAAGGCATAACGATAAGGTCACAACCTGATTGGACAGCTTTTATGAAGTATATTTTGTGATGGAACTTGCCGAACATACAAAACAATGCTGGCTGCTAGGCTAAATGCACTTGTTGGATTTATGTAGGTGGTATTTTTACAAGCTGAGAACAAACGAAGAGCTAATAAAATGCGTAAAGGAGTCAAAAAAAGCGCCAGGAATTCCTCCGTTGCACACACAAACAAAGATATGCTGTAAGGACGGCTGACGGCAGTTCCGACGCCTGTACCGAACTGTAATGGGCAACATAGCTCCTATGATGAGAAGAACCAGGTATGCTTGAGGTCAGTATTAGGCAAATTACTTCCTGTTATTGGTCCGTTTAGACGTCTTTGGTCCATGTTGCATTCATATATCAATCGAACAGCACCAGAGTTCGTTTGGAAGCGGACCGAGACCCACTATCGAGGCGGTCTCAGTCAGCTTGTTTGGTGCGCACCAAGATTCGAGTGGCAGCATTCACACTTGTTCAAATTAACCGCACTAACAGAGCAATCGCACCAGAGTTCATTTTAATCGAACCAAACCTGCCAAGTGTGAACACACCCTAAATTCACTTAACTTGGTGTTCATATAGAATAAACCTAACAATTTAAGTGAAGGTAACTAGATGCAAGTAGACTAAACTCAGATTTGCTACTATAACACAGCTCAAATAAAGAAGATTATAGCTGATTCTAGGTCAGTCATTAAATAGACTTAATTCTCAACAGAAATGCATACAGTTGTGCTCAAAAGTTTGCATACCCTGGCAGAAATTGTGAAATTTTGGCACTGATTTTGAAAATATGACTGATCATGCAAAAAAACTTTTATTTAAGGATAGTGATCATAAGAATCCATTTATTATCACATAGTTGTTTGGCTCCTTTTAAAATCATAATGATAACAGAAATCACCCAAATGGCCCTGATCAAAAGTTTACATACCCTTGAATGTTTGGCCTTGTTACAGACACAAGGTGACACACACAAGTTTAAATGGCAATTAAAGGCTAATTTCCCACACCTGTGGCTTTTTAAATTGCAATTAGTGTCTGTGTATAAATAGTCAATGAGTTTGTTAGCTCTCACGTGGATGCACTGAGCAGGCTAGATACTGAGCAATGGGGAGCAGAAAAGAACTGTCAAAAGACCTGCGTAACAAGGTAATGGAACTTTATAAAAATGGAAAAGGATATAAAAAGATATCCAAAGCCTTGAAAATGCCAATTAGTACTGTTCAATCACTTATTAAGAATTGGAAAATTCAGGGATCTCTTGATACCAAGCCAAGGTCAGGTAGACCAAGAAAGATTTCAGCCACAACTGCCAGAAGAATTGTTTGGGATACAAAGAAAAACCCACAGATAACCTCAGGAGAAATACAGGCTGCTCTGGAAAAAGATGGTGTGGTTGTTTCAAGGAGCACCCTACAGAGAGGTCCCATGAGAGAATGAGGCGCGGTCTGAAGGGATTCAACCTCCTGGCGCCTCTCAGGAACCTGATGATCAGGTCGTGCTTCCCTAAGGACTTACCGTCCACTGTGTCGTGGTGTGCCGTTATAGTGGCTACATACACCTTCAAGCTGGAGGGGGACAGCCACCCTTCCAACCTCTCCTGCAGGAAGGAAAGCACCGACCCGACTGCGCATCTCTGGGGGTCTTCGCGTCGGGAAAACACCACTTAGCGAACAGATGCCACTTCAAGGCATACAGGTGCCTCGTAGATGGGGCCCTAGCCTGAGTGATCGTGTCTACCACCGCAGGTGGTAGGCCACTTAAGTCTTCCACGTCCCATCCAGGGGCCAGACATGGAGATTCCAGAGGTCTGGTCACGGGTGCCAGATATTGCACCGCCCCTGAGAAAGAAGGTCCTTCCTCAGGGAAATTCGCTGGGGGGGTTGGGGGCTGTCACGAGGAGCGTGAGGTCCGAGAACCACGTCTGGGTGGACCAGTAGGGTGCTACCAGGACCACCTGCTCCTCGTCCTCCCTGACCTTGCACAGGGTCTGTTCAAGTAGGCTCACTGGGGGAAACACATATTTATGTAGTCCAGGGGGCCAGCTGTGTGCCAGCGTGTCTATACTGAGAGGTGCCTCGGTCAGGGCATACCAGAGCGGGCAGTGGGAGGATTCTTGGGAAGAGAACAGGTCTACCTGTGCCTGCCCGAATCGACTCCAAATCAGCTGGACCACCTGAGGGTGGAGTCTCCACTCTCCCCTGAGGGTAACCTGTCGTGACAGCACATCCGCTGCAGTGTTGAGGTCGCCCGGGATGTGAGTGGCTCGCAGCGACTTGAGGTGCTGCTGACTCCAGAGGAGGAGACGGTGGGCGAGTTGTGACATACAACGGGAGCGTAAACCGCCTTGACGGTTGATGTATGCTACTGATGCCATGTTGTCTGTCCGAACTAACACATGCTTGCCTGGATCAACGGCCGAAACCTCCGCAGGGCGAGCAGATTTGCCAACAACTCGAGGCAGTTGATGTGCCAACGTAGCCGTGGGCCTGTCCAGGAGCCGGCGGCTGCGTGCCCGTTGCATACAGAGCACCAGCCCATTTTGGAGGCGTCTGTCATAACCACGACACGCATGGAGACCTGCTCTAGGGGAACGCCTGCCCGTAGAAATGCGAGGTCGGTCCAAGGGCTGAAGAGGCTGTGACAGACCAGCATGATAGCCATACCCATCTCGGGACTCGAGTCTGGAGCCAGTGCTGAAGCGGTCTCATATGCATCAACCCGTGCGGAGTGGCCAACGCTGAGGATGCCATATTCCCCAGGAGCCTCAGAAACAGTTTCAGTGGAACCGCTGTCTTTTGTCTGAATGCCTTCAAACAGGTCGGCACCGACTGTGCGCACTTGTTCGTGAGGCATGCCATCATCGAGTCCAACTCCAAGCCAAGAAAATAGATGCTCTGAACTGGGAGGAGCTTGCTTTTTCCCCAGTTGACCCGAAGCCCTAGTCGGCTGAGGTGCAAGAGCACCAGGTCCCTGTGTGCACACAACACATCCTGAGATTAGCCAATCATCGAGATAGTTGAGGATGCGAATGCCCACTTCCCTTAAGGGGGCAAGGGCTGCCTCTGCGACCTTCGTGAAGATGCGAGGCGACAAGGACAGGCTGAAAGGGAGGACCTTGTACTGATACGCCTGACCCTCGAATGCAAACCGCAGGAAGGGTCTGTGTCGAGGTAGAATCGAGACGTGGAAGTACGCGTCCTTCAGGTCTACCACCGCGAACCAATCTTGATGCCGGACGCTCGCTAGAATGCGTTTTTGCGTCAGCATCTTGAATGGGAGTCTGTGTAAAGCCCGGTTCAGTACTCGCAGGTCCAAGATTGGCTGCAACCCACTGCCTTTCTTCGGTAGAAAGGAGAGCCATGGCGTGCAGGGCGGAGGCGGTTTGTCCAGCGGCACCGTAGGCTTTGGTCGTCAGGGACGACGTAAACCTACAGGCCTTGGAAGGGAGCTTTGGGCACCCGCGCCAGGTGGCGGCGCTCTGTGGGCATAGGTGCACCGCGAGCGCCTTATCCACCAGGGGGATCGCCAAATAGCCCTTGGCCGCCCCACCATCGAGGGTAGTGAGGGCGGGGGAGCTGAAAGATCGGGATCGGCAGTAAAAGGTGCCTCCCATGACCTTGTCAGCTCCTCGTGCACTTCCGGGAAGAAAGGAACTGGGGCGGGGCGGGGTGTGGCTGTGAGCGGCGCTACGAGCCCAGGAACCAATCATCGAGCCGCAAGGGTTCAGGGGAGAGCGGAAGATTCCACTCTAGCCCGACGCTCGCGGCTACCTGGGAAAGCATGTCTGTCATCTCCGCATCAGCCTGTGACTGAGGCTTCCGCGTCCGACTGGACGAGCCCACTCTCCGATGCTGCGCTCGAGAGCTCATCACCTTCGCGGGCTCCAAACAAGAGGTCGAACTCGCCGTAAGATGAGCCGGCGGACTCATCCGGAAGCCCGATCGGGGCAGATGAGTGTGCTGGGGAATGGGAGGTCCGTGGGGGTATACCCGGCGGAGATGGTCCCATTGGGGTCTCCAAATTGCCCCCAGTGCTAGCCGTGCTGGCCTTATACCCGTGGGAAGAAGGACCGAGGCGGGGAGCCGCTGGGGTGGCTTGCTTTCTTACGAAGGCAAGCCGTGACCGCAACGTTGCCATGGTCATGTTCTCGCAATGAGTACATGATCCATCCACGAACGCTGTCTCCGCGTGGGTAGCACCCAGACACGAAAGACAGCGATCGTGACCGTTAATAACACACAAACGGAAAGGCATCTTTAAAAAGACGCGTCTTTAAAAAGACGTTCCGTGTGTGCCACTGTTTTAGAGAAATATACTCTTTTTTAGAATATACTCTTTTATTTCTGCCGAAGTGCCCAGGGGCGTTCTGAATGAGTGGTTGCATACCAGCTCCTTTTATACCCGTATGTTCGGGGGAGTGGTATGCAAATACCACTCGGCAATTTTCATTGGCCTTTTTTCAAAGACCAGAGGTGTTTTGGGCTCCCAAGAGTGACCCCTAGTGTCACTACATCGACACAACGTCGAGTGAGTGACAGATAGGGAAAGCAAGGTGATGTTGTCTAATAGGCTGCATAGCAAGCATAAAGCTTTCCTGTGTGTGTCATGTGGTACATGACTAAGTACATTAAAAAAAGCATTGAATTGCTAGTACACCTCTAAATGCATGACTTAATTCAGTGCTACATTGCTCGAGTAAAATGTGAGTACATTTACACAAAGAGTGAGTAAACTTTACTTGAGAATGTCTAATTTAAGCCACCAATAATTGTGTGTAGCCTTTACTGAAAATACGGTCTGTTAAATTGACTAACCATTTCTACATGGAAACTGTTTCCTATAGGTTTTTTTTAAGTAAACACCAAGTAAAACAATTTAATTTTATCAATCAAATTTTAAAAAGTTCACACTTATTAATTTTAATTAAATACTTCACATTTATTCGGAATTGTTACTTAGACATAATTTACAGATTCTTTAATTCAGTTTCATAGAAATTTATTGTACAATTGAAATGCGTAGAAATACACAAGAAGGATAGCTCATGTAAGGCCACTTGCAGGGTTCAAACCTACAACCTTTCAGTTGCCAGCCCAAATCTTTAAACAACTACTACACTACTCCAACCCCCTAACTTGTTATTCTATACTGGTGTTTAAAACTCCATCCAAATCGCTCTCAATTCTTGAAATCTTTTACTAACAAGTGGCATATTACAATCTGTTTAAGTGTCCAGCCGATAATTATCCATGGCAGAGGTAATTTTAGCTGTGTCATCTACTCGTTAAGCATCCTCATCAATATCATCTTCATAAATAACCACAGAGTAACTGGAGGGGGGTGATAGTCTTAACAGACACACCAACCACCCTTAAAGTGCATAAATATCCATCAACATAATTAAGATGACAGACAGTGCTGGCGCGTTAGCTTCCCAGCTCTGAGCGGATGTGACAGGGGGTTTATTTCATGTCAGTAAATTTTGAGGCATTACAGTAATCTGGGTATAGATTTCATTAGTTTTGAATAATAGCGTTAATGACTTGAAACAAAATGTTTAATCCACTTATGACGAAAGGCTGATAGATGATTTTGTTTGATGAGTTGACTTAAAGGAAATCACAAAGAAGACTAAAAAGGACACACTTCAAAGGGCATGTGAGATTTTTATCCCAGCCTAAGATGGTTTGCTGGTTTAGCAAGCTGAAGTTTTTTTTAGCTGATTTAAGCTGGTCTCCAAGCCCGGCCAAGTTGGCCTTCAGATGGTTTCCCAGCCTGGTCAGCTGCAGCACATCAAGCTGGTCTCCAAGCCTGGCCAAGCTGGTCTTCAGATGGTTTCCCAGCCTGGTCAGCACATCTAGCTGGTCTCCCAGCCAAGCCAAGATGGTCCACAGATGGTCTAGCTGGTTTCCCAGCCTGGCCAAGCTGGTCAACAGCTAGTCTGCCTGGGAAAGCCGGTCTTCATTTGGTCACCCAGTATGGTCAGACTGGTCTTGATCTGGTCTCCCAGCCTGACCAAGCTGATTTTCAGCTGGTTTAGCTGGTCAGCCAGCTGGTCTCCAAGCCTAAACATATAACAAGTATCCAAAATGCCTAAGAAGTTAATCAAACCTTTTTTCAGCAGGGAAACACTCTTGATGAAACCTCTCAATCCCATTCAGGCAAAAATGCTGGTTGCAAGCTTTCATCATCATCATCTGCAATAAACAAGAATTTGAGGTCCTGGAAAGAATTAGCTTTTTTAGAATAATTTTGATTGTTTTGCAAATGGGGCTTTTATAAAACCTATGGCTTCTCAAAAGGGCAAGTCATCTGAGGCAGTGTGGGTCAGCGAAAGGCTGTATAAATATTCAGCATGTGTAATAAAAACAAACTATATGTCACAGGCTGCTTCCAAGACAGAGGATGGTGAAGAAGGCAGGCCATGTTTTTAAGGCCAAGCTTTCTGGACATCTCCAAGAGATCCTAAAGAATCGATGCAAATTCAATACATGACAATACAAGAAATCTGTGTCACTGTAAAGAAACATCAGTCAATTAGCACTGCCAATGCAAAAGTGATTTAGTGGCTATTAAAGGAAAACTTCATTAAAAAAGAAAATATTAAATGCCCCTGATCACACAGGAAATTGACATGTTGCCTCCCAAACTTCATGTTCCCTGAAATAGAACCCATTCTACTCAATCACTGAAGTGCCATCTCCCCATTAGACATTTTTGCATTCAATTCCTGATCACCTTTTTATCTAGCACTACTGATAGCATGTTGTGCGCCCAGCTTCCGTGACACAAGTTTTGGTTCCATAGGAATCCAAAAATAATTGAGCTCACATGTTAAAGAGTGCAACTGGGGAGTTGCATTTTAAATCCAGTGATGGTTAGGTTTAGGATTGAGGTTTAGGTTAAGAGTTAATAAAATATGCATTCCTAATGACAGTATTACACCATTAACAAACTAAAAATACAACTCGCTTTTTGTGTTACTGTGCATATTTCACCCAGAAACTAGAGGTCACGCGTGCCCATACATTCAACCACACTGAAAGTAAATGACTTTTATTAATCGTAATTTTTGGATTAACTATTCCTATATACCGAATTTGTGGCAAAGTAAACAGTATCCTGCAAATGTTTGCAAGAAGCTTGCTTTGCCAGAAATCATTTTTGAAAGAGTGGGTTCACAAAGAGCCACAATGGCAAGCACTCCCCTTAAACATTCATTGTGAACATTGTTCTTTGATTCACATTTATTCAGCTCCTTATGAGGACAGAAGCCTGAGCATTTAATGAAGTTTGACACCCTCTTTCAAACATCAGGCCTCAGTAAAGCTGCTAAATGCCAACACTGTGTTGTCAGCCAGCGGCTAGGGCAGAAACGAATTGTCTCTCAGCACATGGATCGAGCTTGGAGTGAATCGTACAATGGGCCCAGCTGAGAGAACCATGCAGGTTCTCTTTGGAGCTTGCTCAGCACTCTGCATGCAGCTAATTATGTCAATCAGGTTTCACTCACTTCCATATCTAGTAATTTTGCCAGAGAGATGGCAAAAAGAAAAGGATAAAACTGTAGATCTTGAATGGATATGAGATTTAAAGAGGATAAAGTGTGTACAAAGTGTACAGTATGTTAGCTTTGTCAAGTAAACATAATAACCACTTTAAAATACCCTTACATTTACAACCATATAAGATACACTGATTTATGGCTTGGTTACTATGATTAATTTGCTTCACCCATTGTTTGTTTTTTTAATCCCCTTTTCTCCCCAATTTGTAATGCCCAATTCCCAATGCACTCTAAGTCCTCGTGATGGCGTAGTGACTCGCCTCAATCCAGGTGGAGGAGGACGAATCTCAGTTGCCTCCGCGTCTGAGACCGTCAATCTGCGCATCTTATCACGTGGCTTGTTGTGTGCGTTACCGCGGAGACATAGCGCACGTGGAGGCCCACGCTATTCTCCGTGGCATCCACGCACAACTCACCACGCCCCAACCGAGAGCGAGAACCACATTATAGTGACCAAGAGGAGGTTACCCCATGTGACTCTACCCTCCCTAGCAACCGGGCCAATTTGGTTGCTTAGGAGACCTGGCTGGAGTCACTCAGCACACCCTGGATTCGAACTCGTGACTCCAGGGGTGGCAGTCAGCGTCAATACTCGCTGAGCTACCCAGGCCCCATTAATCCCCATTGTTAAGCGACAATGCATGGGATGCTAATCTGTCTTTTAAGTGAAGTGCATCGCCCCAGGGTAGTGTAGACTCTTAAACACCTCACTGTAGGCTGTCATAATGCATTCAAAGCAGAATTTACACAATGACACCCAGCTGAACTGAAATAAACGAGATGAACTATAAACAGCCTGAAGAAACTGTCGACCCACCGATTGTGTCTTGTAAAGGAATTAAAGATGAAAAACTAAAATAGGCAGACAACATAATCACAACATGGTTTGACATTTTATTGTTACACTAGTGAGAATAGCCCATACGCAACAACATCTGCGGCCCTGTGCTAAACGCCACCCTCAGCACTTACGGCAGAGTAAGGGGACTTTAACTCTCCTTTCTAGATCTTTTAGAGACACAATATATCTAAATTTTAGCATGAAACAAAGATAACCTCTGATACTGAATATATTATTATTATTATTATTATTACAACCATAGACTAGACATCTTCATGTGTACATAGACAATTCAACCATTTTAAAATATTGCAGATGGAATAAAATAATGTGTTCTGTGTGAATGCTCCTAAATCTACCTTGGACAGGTTGACAAACTCATGGATTGCTGTGGACTGTATGCCAATGATAGTCTTTTATTCAATAACATAGAAATAAGCAATATATTGACTTCTTGCACTTTTTGTCTATGCAATGCTTTTGTCTGCCACGTAAATGTGTCTTGAAATAATTTTCATTTAGAGGCTTTTCAAGCAAATATTGATATATTAGATTAATTGTGATTTAATTTAATACATTTTCAGCATATCATATAATACATTTGATTATTGTTCTATTTTGCTACAGACAAAACAAATGGGATTTAACATTTTAGAACACTACTATTGTGTTCTGTGGCCTTATTCGCAGTAGTGCCATCTTAAATTTTTTATGGGAATTACAACAAGGCTGACTAATAGGCTAACAGTCTCTTTAATTGGTTGTGCTGCTGTTTAAAAAGTTTTTGATCGTTCCGCTGACGAAACATTGGAAGAAAAAAGCAACCAATAAATAAATAAATAAATAAAAATGAATAGACAAAATACTCCAGAAAACATAAGTTGTGGAAAATATTTGAAAGTATGTGATCCAGGAGCTTTATACATGCATGCCATTGGAGAAACTGTCTATTTTCTTTTAAATAACTGTCTGCTGCTTTGCCACAAGTCTATTCCTTCACAGCCTCATTTCCATTCCTGTAAAAAAACAAATAAGTCGCCACTGTGAATAAGGGATATTGCCCATTCCTAACAACAATCTACCATAACAGCTGAGAGAAATTAATTTGGTGAATCACAGAACTTAAATCAGAAAGTCCATCTAATAAAAATAACAGGTGAAAACAGATGAAACCCAGTTCCATCTGTAAAAGGAGATTCAAGTATATTTCAGTTGTATTCATTCATGTCTAGTACAAACAGCTGCATCTGTTATGAAGAGGTGACCAGTGTTAGAGGGAGGAAGAGAAGAAAAGCAGATCTGTTAACATTGCTGTCTCTGTTATGTTTAATCCACTTATGATGAAACCCATCTGTTCACACATGACTGTTTATACCAACAACACAAAGGAGAATTTACCACACCTTTAGTTAATAGTTTATCAATTATGCTGTTGCATTCATATTTTTTGGAACAACAAACACGAAGCTAAATTAGCTGCTATTGATAACCACATTGCATTTCTCAAGATATTTTTCCACTTCTTTTTTGTGTAAAGGTGTTTCATAGTTTTATATTCACCCATGTGTTGTTCCAAACCCATATGCATTTCTTTTGCACAGAATGTTCCATTCCAGTCACCATTCACTTTCATTGTATGAAAAAAAAAAAAAGATGCAATGAAAGTGAATGCTGACAGAGGCCAACTTTTTGCCAAACATTCCTTTTGTGTTCCATGGAAGAAAGAATGTAATTCAGGTTTGAAATATGTAAAAAGTGTTAAAATGCAGTGTAAAATGAAGTGAGTGAGATTTTGTTCTGCAGGTTGAATATACTGTAAATCTTGCACTGTATTTGAACTGTATTTTCCAATTCCTACATGAAGAATTGAATTGGAAAGCAGCTTTGCTGGCATCCTCGCCCATAACAGGCAGCAACTGTGCCTGTGACCCACACCGAACACTAGACACATGCAACAGCCAGCACACTTTTCCCTTCCCAGGGGCATGCCGCATAATGCGGCCATTGTTTCTTTAGCCAAATATATTACTGGGTGTAAAAAGTGCATCATTTTTGTGCCATTGAGGCTTTCAGATGGATTTAGCATCAAGAAGGATATTTCCTCTTCTAATGAAATATTTATTTTGGAGCAGACAGAGCAGACATTACAGGAGATGACATGAAACAAACTCATTACATTAATTAATGTTGGCAGACACTTTTATTCAAAACAACTCGCATTCAAGTTAGAGCTGCACGATTAATCGTTAAAAGATCACTATCTCGATTCAGACACCCACGCAATCCTATTCTTAAATGACCACGATTTACCTATGTATGTTAACGTTCCAGTGGCACGCCTTTGTAAGGTGGTGAAATTTAATTTTGAAATTTGCCTCGAGTTGCGTTTTTAAAGAGTGATGTTTTTTTTTTTTATCATGATTTGGCATCTAAAAAACAGCGCTCCTGCACGAGATGCTGAATGAACTAGGAAACGCAATGACCAAAGACGTAAGTCTAGCGCAGTGGTTCCCAAACTGGTTCCCAACCGCAACAACTGGCTAAGAGTGCCACGAAATCTCTGCTTTGTTCAACATTTTAATAGCTACCGATGCTAAAAAAAAATTCTGGCAGTATCAACCTCTGACTCAATTTGGTAGCCACGGCCTGTTTGATTTCAGCTGGCTACTTTCAAATGGTCAAATGTGTTTATCTGCCCATGCGCTCTTGTACTGTGATGAATGCAGCTACATGCATGAACAGCCAAATGCTCTTTATTAGTCAAAATACTCCTCTTGATGCAATATTCATGTAAACATACAGTATATAAGTTCATATATAAGCAGACAGGACAAAAATCTTATATTTCAAATATAAGTAAATGCAGCCTAATATACAGTTCCTGTTGCTCTCTTTTATAGGCAAAGTAGTATTAATGTATATCTAAAAATCACAATTTATAAAGCATATTTGCTTATTTATTTACCAGTGCAACACCAAGTTAACATAGAACTGTTTATGAAGATTTTTTCATCTCGTTTTGCTTTTTACTTCACTTTAGCAAGTTAACAGGTTTAAAGGCTAAATAATTTGTTATGCGCTTTAAGACTTTTTTTTTTAACAATTCTTTTTTTTTTTTTTTTTTGCGATAACAACACAATGTCGTTTGGTTTATAATGTATTAGTTGCATCTTTTAGGACTTTTAGATACATATTTTTCATTTACAACTTACACTTCCATAATGCATTTTTCAAATAGACTGAAGCAAAGAACATTTTGTAAGTACCTTTACTAAATTACATGTTACTTTGTTAAGTAGCCTAATGCTTGTGTTTTGTAAATCACTGAAATAATTGTCTTTTCTTCAAAATCGTAAAAGAATCATAATCTTTATTCTAAGCCAAAAAAATAAATAAATCGTGATTCTCAATTCATCCAGAATCGTGCAGCTCTAATTCAAGTTATATACATTTTACCAGTATGCATGTTTCCTTGGAATCAAACCCATGACCTTGGTGTTGCTATTGTCATGGTACACCAGTTGAATGTTTCTTTTTTCTGCAAGAATCAGCAAGACATGGTGCAAAATTCAAAGGCATCCATCTAGTGCACACTGTAAAAAAAATAAAACTGCATTTTATCCAGCTTATGGGAGGTTTTGAGTCACAGATACTATGAAATGTGAATTACATTGCATCTACATAAAAACACGTTAGACCAACAATATTCCCCCAAATGTTGTCCCAATTACCCTAACAGAGTTGTTTGAATAAACAATTTCATATTAAACAAGCATGCATTCCAACATTAATAAATAACAGTTATAAGTAGTGTTATAGCTGTTTTTTTTTTTTTTTTTGCTGTTTGCTGACTTTATGCTGTTATTGTTGTTTTTTGCTGCCATTGTTAGTCAATTGTTGTGTGGTGATGTTAAGAGCTCATCTTTTAATGAGGTTTGTTAATTGTCACCATTATTAGAGTGTGTGTGTGTTAAGGGTTGAGGTCTATAGTGTGTCTATGTCAAACAATTGTACGTACTGCCTTGCAAGACATACCTATTTTCAAAGGCAAAGATTGCTGTTAGCTTCATGTAAAAGTAATTGAAATAGTGACTAAATGAATATTCTCTTATTCCAAATTGACAGTAGGCTGAACAAGAAATTAGAAGTTCTCTCGACAAGAATTTCTGCATTTAGTGAACAAAAAAAGCAATGTTACTGAGGACAATTAAACAGATGTTGAGAGAACTCAAAAATCTTACTGCATCATGTTGCCTTTATTTTTTAAGTTTGCTCAATAATAATTTTTTTACAAAGCAAAAAAAATAAATGCGCAGACACATGCAACAACGTTAAGGGCCCATAAAAATTTTCTTTATGTAGGCAGTTCACTACTTTGGGACAAAGCCATAGCGTTCAGTCAAATCACACATTTTAGCTGCAAAGAAATAATTTTGCAAGGGAAACCAATATCGTAAATCTTTCTACTAGTACTCTTTTTATTTCTGGGTCATTTTTTTTTTTTTTTTTATTATTTTCAAAGACGACGAATAGTTGATAGTTTAATGGCCAGGCTGACCAAATTCCTCCTCTGATTTTAGCACAGACCAGCAGCACTGTTGGACACTCAGTGATGTGTGCCAGCCGCCCTCAGCAAGATCTAGTTTTTCTGCCCTCCAGAATTAATTCTCACTTTAGTGTCTGCGATCCAGTCCACTTCCTCTTTATAAATATTTCATGCAACCGGTCTCTGTGGGAAATCTCTTTCCTCTAGCAAGTAAAAGCTGACAGAAGGGATCTTCAGGCTTACCCTCTTCCTCCAACACCAAATGGATGCAGTCAGGCACTTATCGGTTGTGACTAGCCTTGCTAATGCTGACTTGCTTGCTTCCTGTTGGTTCAATCAAAACAACACAAGGAGGTATGTAATACCTGGAGAGAGCAATCCATTAGCATTCCCATGGCCGAGCACAGCCATAGAGATGAATGCGAATGCTAACGGATAGCTCTCTCTAAGTATATTAGAACTGCTGAAACAACAGCTTAAGCAAATAACAAAAGAAATATGTGTTCAAGTAAATGGGGCCTACTTGTCTATTAAAATATCAAGCAAACTGTATTCTCATTACACTGCAGGGCACTGACATCTCTGACAAGCACTTTATAGCAGCCACAGGAGCACTTTTCCTTACACAGTCTTGAAAAAAGACTTAAGCTGGATCTGCCTCATACGGAAAGGCAGGGATGCATAATTGAACAGCTGGTAAATTACATGAGAGTAAGTGATTATATTTCATGAAGGTCTTTTAGCAGTAATGACATTGCATTATACTCACATTGTATTGTTTCTGGGACTGTTTTGTGAAACCCATGCTCTCATTTGGGGAAGCTACTTTGAAATGGTAGCTTGTAAGAAGTAATGTCAACCCGATCTCATGAAAAGTCGTACATAATTTACGAGGTGGCAATTTCGTGGGATGTCACATAAACTCGTATGACTTCATCACACGCAAATTCCCGGATGTCTAATGCGGAGGTGCGAGTTTTGCACACGAGGCGTTAAGGACATTAATAAAATGCCCTTACCCAAACCTCTTATCTAAACTTAACCAATCAGTAGAGTGTGTAAACATGATAGGAAGCTGTTGTGTGTGACAGAAGCAAGTAATTGTCGTGTATGGAAATGATGTCCAGCGACGTCATTGGCTGAAGTGAAAATCGTAGGAATTCAAACGAGTGCAGTCGCACGATATCAGACGAATTAGCCAAATTTAGAAAAGTCATACGAATCCTGACGATTTCGCTGTGAGAGTGTGTTGCGTAATGTTCAGGTTTTTAAACAGTGCATTTAAAGATGGTCAGGATGCCAACATACTTCTAATAAACATTTTATTAAACTAAAGGCAGTGTCTGTTGTATTTTGGGCAGCAACAAGCATTTACAAACATACTTAATTGATTTGCATATTATAATGACATATGACTGATTCTATTACCAATCAGAACTTCACATACACATCGAATCTGTTCAAAGATTAGCTTACAAACAATAAATCAAATATGTGAATATTACATCACAGACAGACAGACAGACAGACAGACAGACAAGACAGACAGATAGATAGATAGATAGAAGAAACTATAGGATGGATGGATGGATAGATAGAACTAGGATGGATGGATGGATGGATTGATGGATAAAAAATAAAATGACTGTAATAGATATTATTATTTTTATTGCTATGAATAAGCAAATATGTAAAATGCTACACAGCTGTCTGCACAGGAACTCAAATTTATTGGTGAATGATAAATTGCCAGTGCTTGTAAGAAATTCGTAGGAAAGAGTGCTTGCTACAGGAAAAGCTACTCTTTTGAAAACAACTGAGCTACAGTCACACCACAGTAAAATGTCAAGTTACTCCCCAGCACTGCTTATTTGTATGTTTTAATATGCAGCTAGGTTGATAGAGAAGGGCAGATTCCTCCAGGATCTTGTTACGCACAAGAGTTTATCATCTTGTCGAGTGATATACCTGTGTCATGTTCTTCATTATCTCATCTAGTGCTGGGATCACCATAATGGAAGTCTTAGCTATTATGTGTGTGATTTGTATAGCGCACAACTCTTTTTCACAAGGGGTAATGTGATCTTAAAGTCTAGAGCCTTTTAAAAAGACTGCTGTTTAAAAGCTTCCATATTTATTTCATGTCAATTCATCCATAAGACAAACGTGGTTACAATGCTCTCTGTAAAAATGCAAGATTACACTTGGCCTTAGGGACCTTTTTTCCTTGGAGATGTTATATCAGCATTCCTTTATAAAACTAACATTACAGAAGTCATGTAACTAGAGTAAAGAAGATCTGCACTATTTATTTGCACTAGTCTAAACAAGTGTAGAAGCCCAGATGTTTGGTTACAAGACCTTTTTGATTGGATTGCAGAAGAACAAATCTCATAAATGTTATATGCATAAACCTTTGTGACATTTAGTTTAGTTTATAGGCATCTCAGAAGCTCTTTTTCATTTCTGATTGAACTAATCATTTAAAGCTGTGTAAATTCTGCACTACTAGTATTTGTGTAGTGTAATACTGCACTACAAAAATAATGATTTATTTTGATTTATTGTTTTCAAGCAGGCTTCCCACAAATTTTGTCAGTGGAATGCAAAAGGAGAAATTTTAGCGTCTGGATAAACTGGTTTGTGAGTGGTTAGTGAATAATACACAGGTGTTTGCGCCGAAATACCATGCACAAAAATGATACAACTGATAAGTCAAATCACCCCATGGTATTTAAATCATGAAACCACATCCACTGTGATGCTGATCTTGGGAGCAGACAAGCAGCAGCCTACTCCCTGTGACTGTAAAGGCTTCATTAATTTTTACTCAAATGATGAGCCCTCAAGGACATAAGTGCTTGTGAAACACTACAGGATTCTGCCTCTACCTCCCTGAGCCCTCATGAGGCATATGAGATGGAGCATAAAAGAATCAGATTTTCCGGAGCTAAAACCTGCTTGAGAAAGAAGAAACTTAGTCGAAAATACTGTAAAAAAAAAAAAAGTGCTCAGAAGAACTTGACACCTGTAAACAATGAACAAAATTTTATTTTGGTAAATTGCATTCAGTTAGAGATCAGTGTTACATGTGATAAGTGCTCAACACAAGAGATATCTTCTTGGTCTTGAGCAAGACTGTTTTGGCTATCTTCATGAGGCCATTCTTTTCACTTACTGCCATGAAAAACCCCAGAGGAAAACACAGGGAGTATGCTGACTCTACTCCCAAGTTTTCCTTTGGAGAAGTAAAAAGAGACAACTGTTGACACATTAAGAACATAGAGCTATAACATTTATAATTAATGTGGTTTTGGCAGAATTTGATGAGAAATCTCAAGCAGATATGAGCACAGCTCTGCTCCTTTTCCACTTTTCCATGGTGCTGGTGCCAAAACAGGGGTGCATTCCAGTACTTGTCCGCACATTTCCACCAAAAAAAAAAAAAGGTAAATGATACAAAAGATCATTTATAATTAACATATTTGTCTATAACCTTTAAGCGCCATGCGATACACATTCAATTGACACACTCCATTCATATTTATGTTGCGCTGCAAAGCTACTGTAACTACTTTTTTACATTTCTTGTTTCAAAGGGGGGCGTGAACCAGAAAAATTGAGAAACACTGCTTTACTATAAGGTTCTATTTATTAACATTAGTAAATGCATTAGGTGTCATGGCTGAACAATGAACTGTATTTGTTTTACAGCATTTATAAATCTTGGTTAACATTAATTTATGAAAATACAATTGTTCATTGCTATTTCAAAATGCATATACTACTGTCAACATATACAACTTAAAAAGTGCTGTCAAAGTATTTTTCATTGTTAGTTCATGTTAACTAATGCTTATGAATACAGTACAACCTTATTGTAAAGCATTTTACAATAACTCTAACCTTAACATTCAATTAAAACTAGCAATTTGTTTAACACTCTTAATCTTGTCTTTTATCTAGATTGCAAAAATACAGTCCTGAGCTTTGTCAATTAATTTTGATAAGTAATTTCACTGTTTATTAATAGTTTGAGAAGCTGCTTTTGGGAACAACATTGCAGACACCAAAATAATGAAACACAATGATAATGATCTGACCAAATTTCCCAAAAATAAATAAATAAATAAAAAAACTAAATTATATATATATATATATATATATATATATATAATTCTGAATAAACATTTTGCCATTGTTAAGTGGCATCTGTTCTTCATCACTCTTGAGAAGCACCAGCTGCCACTGCATTCAACAGTACAGTCATATGGATCCACTGCACTTCAGCAGTCTTCAAAGGGGGATGGAGAATCAACATTACTTTTATCATCTGGTGCATGGATAGAGTGGGGCTGATGGGTGGGACAGAGGGGGAGAGGCTCCTTGAGAAGCTACTCAGTTGCAGCTGGAAGGGTTTTGAAGGCAATCGGGCAATTAGCATTTGCTTCCTTGGGATTGAACTTCTTAAAGTGGGCTGGTTTGTCTCAAAAACAAACATAGAGTCCCCGATGAGATGCATCAGACTTGTATGGCATATGTTTATTTCCCACGGCTCCAATCCAGAAGCTGTTAAGATCCATTGCAGTGATTCAAATGACGGTGCGTCTGTTTTCACAGCATGTTTTTTTGTAAGATTGTCATAATTATGCTGTATTGCAGATAAAACATCTGTTGCGATGAACAAAAATATCAATGAGATTTTACGTGATCAGGAACAGCACTCAGCAAACACGCTCAATTGTCAACTTGGATCCATTTTCAGGATGTGACCACTGTGCTGTGGTGCAGTGATTCCCAACTGGTTTTGTTTCAGGATCCAGATTATATATAGGATATCAAGTGGAGATCCAACATAGTTCCAAATTTGTGTAAGTGTATAAAAGTAAACAAAAATGTGCTTAAAAACAAAAATGGAAAAAGTATTAAAGGAATAATTCCAACAAAAATATAATTATATTATAATTGTCACACCATTTACTCACCTTTATGCCATCTCAAACTTGTTAGACTTTCTGTCTTGAGTGCCCATTGACTTGCATTGAATGCGTATAAACACCTC
Source organism: Myxocyprinus asiaticus (assembly GCF_019703515.2). Lineage (NCBI taxonomy): Eukaryota > Metazoa > Chordata > Actinopteri > Cypriniformes > Catostomidae > Myxocyprinus > Myxocyprinus asiaticus. The sequence goes on from NC_059354.1 coordinate 43,545,063, forward strand.
ATAATTCCTAAAAAAAAAAAAAAAGTAATATGAGTTTGAGACCGCATAAAGGTGAGTAAATGAAGAGAGAATTATTATTTTTGGGTGAACTATTCCTTTATTATTAATATGAACTGTATTCACTCAATAATATGCAAAATTATCAACACCACATAGGCTGAATAGGAAAATAGACCATTTTAATTTCTAAATGTCTCATGAATTTTGATGGTTTTGTGATATTGTCAGAAAAAAAGTGATCCAAAAGCATGCATATCCAACGGTAAATAAGCTCAGCTTAGATGCTTAACCAAAGGGAGATTAGTATCAAAGGAAAAAAGTTTGTCAGCCAATAGTTAATTGCACAAAACACATTGTGGTCTGCACAAACTAAGTTTATACTCAAAACAAGCGAACCCATATTTGATGCTGTCGTGGTCATATTTTCTTTACATTGCAAAGTTCTGTAAAAGGCTTTTGAAGATGTGGGCATGTTGCGCAATCTGTCCATGTTGGTATCTGCCTAAATTGGCTAGCTTCTACCAAGTGATATACATTTGCGCCAAAAAAATGTTTGACTGTGTGATTGAAACAGCCTTGCACAACCTCTGAGTTCAACAATTAAAGATATGGGAATTGTTGTCGCCTCCATTTTAAAAGTTACTAAGCCTATTTATTTTGCTATCCTAACTATGCAAGATTGTATGGTCTGTTGCATTACATCTGCATTTAATAGTGTTTTTTCATGCTGTCTGCAACGCTGTAAGAACAGATCTGTGACCAGGGTTGGGAGGGTTACTTTTGAAATGTATTCCACTATAGATTACAGAATACATGCTGTAAAATGTCATTTGTAATGTATTCCGTTAGATGACTCAATGTCAGTAACATATTCTAAATACTTTGGATTACTTCTTCAGCACTAGTAGATTTTTTTCACTTGTTTTGACTATAAAAACTCTGCCAGTACAGTAAGACAAAATACATGTTAAAAATACATTCTCTGAAAAACCTAAATATCTTATGCAGTGTTGTTTCTAAAACAAGATTAATCAAATTGATCTTGTTTTAAGTATTTTTAGGTATTTTTACAGGAAAACAATACAAAAATGATTATCAATTATATTATTGATTTTTGCCCTAATATCAAAGGTCTTACTAGAAAAAAAGTAATTATGATCCAACATGAATTTTATTGATAAAACAATATGATCGTGCCTGGTAACGTGCATTTAAAATGGCTAGAAATAGCATTTTAGCTTAGCGTAAAGCTGACAATTTACACAAGGTTTATTTCTATTTCTTCTACTCCAGACTTACTTCAAACTTACATCTCTGTCTGCTCGTATGAATGTAACACATCATAAGAAAGTGTTTCACCGCTGTTCAAATGCACTTTGGATCGCATCATTTATATGTATAAATGTTTTCCATCTGAAAGGACTAAATATTAAATAAAACAAATGACAATAAAATGCAAAGTAATCTCTTCAGTAATCAAAATACTTTTTGAATGTAACTGTATTCTAATTACCAATGATTTAAATTGTAACTGTAGTGGAATACAGTTACTAATATTTTGCATTTTAAATACATAATCCCATTACATGTACTCCGTTACTCCCCAAACCTGTCTGTGTCCCACCAGTTGAGAATCACAGCTAGAGGGCTTATGGGTAATATGTCCTACTACCTCGCCAAGCTCTGTTTGACTGCAAAGGTGCATGTTGAGGCAGCAGAGTGCTCAGTAAATCACAGACTGAGGGGAAGCAGCATTCATATTTTATGACGGAATAAGGTGGAAATGGACAGCAATTCCAATTCCAAACACATTTTTGTACATGACTGCGAGGTCACAGCCCATTTTACAAACAGTCAATTAGGTGGGTGAGCCATTGATTTATACCCCATCGCTGCTTTAAAACAACCATATGAATCACTTTTCATTAGGCAAACTATCACTGAATTAATTCGCTCCATACATAATTGGAGTCACTCTAAATGAGCCAGGGTCATACTTGATTTGAGTAGGGGCCTTGCAGACCAATCCATCAACCTCTGTGATGTGTAACATTAGTTTAAATCCCCATGGCCTCCAGAAGCTAAACGCTAGGTGCGAGGGATTAAAGACGGACACTTATTAAAGGCTCATCTTCAAGAGGCCATTCAAAAGAGGCTCAGTTCAAGCACTGGACCTTCAAAAGGTGTAAGCACTGGATTCATCTAATGAATTTTAAAGAACAGCAACAAGTAAACAAATAAAACACTAAATTAAAGCATGCTATCACTGGAAGGGGAACCTTTAAGAGGTGGGATTGTGCATGTTTTAGCAACTGACACTGTTTGATTGTCTTCAGATTTAAAAAAAACAGACAAAAGTGCACCATATACGTGATGCAGATTTTTGACAACAGTTTTACAGACACAGAAACAAATATAATTTTTGGTTATGTTGATACTTATGTCAAGATTTAGTTCTGGGGTATTCAATTACAAAGAGGTCCAGTCTCTAAAGGTCTGAAATCTTACACTCTTGGCTATAAAATAATAATTATCCAGAAAAACCTGGAAATATCAGGGATTTTTTACATTGTGATTGAAATGTAAAAATAAAAGTAAAAAAAGTAAAAGTAAAAAAATTAAATTCCAACATGGTTGGAAAAAATTTAACTGAACCAAAATACTTTCATAATTCCAAAACTAAATCCCCCCCCCCACCCCCCATAAAGTAAAACTAAACTGAAACTAGAAAACACTGAAAAACCCCCACTGTAAACTAATAGTCAGAGTGAACTAACATGTAGGAATGACAAATTGAAAAAATAAATAAATAAATAAATATTCACACACAAACACACTGAAAGAGTCTCCTCTACCAAAAGAAGTCTATCAACCAACTACAAGTCTCTCAGACCACCCTGTGGAATCTTCACACAATTCAACACCATGACAACAGCCAGAGAAATGTTATTCTTCCACACGCCTCAACCCACATCATCACTACCCCCCCGGCTCAGCACAAAGATAATCTCAAAAGGCTTCGGCCCTGTGCAAACCACAGCATCACTCTAGATGACCACAGAGTGGCATATGTGACAAAACTGCAATCTTCTAAACTGAATCCAACTGAGAACCGTGGCAAAAACCTGCAGAGCAGAAACAGAGAGAAACACAGTGTATGTAAGAATAAAGAGGCCTTAGACTCAAGACTGAGCTGTGCATCTATTTCCCCCATGGGACAGAAGATCTTTTCTCCTCCCTGAAGGGGATTGAAGCAGAGCCATCCCCTAATGGAGACTCTCCAGTGCAGGGGACAGATGTTCCAGCTGGGCTCAGCCACCGTGACATCCCGGCCTCCAGCTTCTGACCGCCCACTTTTTCCATTTCTCAGCACTCTGTCTTGTTAGGAACAGACTCTCTTCCTTTTACAGCCACCCCTCTCGAAGGAGAGGAGGAATGGAAGGAGAAAAAATAAATAAGAGTGTAAGAAACAGAACCTCAGCTTGAGACTAGACAACAAGCAAAGCCAGACTTTTGACTATTGTCATCAAGTCTGGTCCACACTGCCTACTAAATAGTAGTGAAATATTTGCAATTATTCCACTATAAACGTACAAACAGTAGTATGCTACACTGTTGTCACATTACCTAATTACGTTGCATGTGGATAAAATGGTTGTTATTGTGGCTTTTTCTTTTCAATTCAGTTTTTTTTTTTTTTTTGGCAGACCAAAATATTTTGAACTTTTAAAAGACAAAAAAATAGATAAAAAATACATACTGTAAAAGTATATACATACTGTATACTGCACAAATAGAAAGAATTAGTGGTGCACCGATCAGGAAATTTGAGGCCGATAACGATCTCCGTTTTTTTAACACTAAGATTGGCCGATATCGATTTTTTCTTAAAGTGCCCTTTGCCACACTTTGCAAGTTATATGCTGCAGTTATATGTTTATGCACACACAGTAAAATTACGGTAACACTTTAGCAAAAGGTTCCATTTGTTAACAGTATTTAACAACATTACTGTAGTTAACATGAACTAATGAACTTAATGTTAGTTACAACATATACTAATACATGTTCAAAATCAAAAGTTGTATTAGTTAATGCACATTAATGCACTATGAACTAACATGAACTAACAATGAACAATTGTCTTTTTATTAACTAACATTATGATAATAAATGCTGTAAAAATATATTTTTCATTGTTTGTTCATGATACCTAATGCATTAACTAATGAATTACCAAAATTACATTAAAATTACATTAATTGTGAATTGCTAACATTTATTTGTATTGAAAACAGTTATTAATAGTTCTGTTGCCAATATCAAAAGGTCATTGTGACTGCTGGCAACCAAAAACCATGAGAGCATCACACACAGTAGAGATACTTTCAAAAATAAAAAAAATATATCCATTACAAGCTCTAAAACTGCTCCAGTGAGAAATCATTAATATCTTTGATTTGTTTACTGTCTTTGGCATCTTGTTGTAACACAAATCATTAATTATTAAGCAAATGCGTGAAAACACGGTGCTGTTATTGAAGGTTAAACAGTTATATCTGTTATTAGTGGTATTGTGACCAACATTAATCTGATTTCAATTTGGATCCTCAGAGAATAGCGCTGGGATGAGTGACTGATGAGATATTAAGAGCACCTGCAGAGCGAGCATGTTTGTTTGACACAGAGAGCGCTCATGTTAAAGAGAGTAAAGCTAGAAGCGCTCATGAAGGCTCAAACAGTTTCTATCGCTCCACACAACATCTGATTGTCACGACTGTATTTTCATGTTTATTTGTTGTTTAATTCGTTTTTATACCCGTTAGCAGCCTCTTTATCCTTTTCCTGCTAACTATGCAAAGAGTCAGAATTACTACCATAATGACCCTAGAAAATGGGCAGCTAAATATTCATACACGTGTAATTCTGACACATTTTTAAAAACAAAATGGCATATTCATGTGAATTACATCATGTCTGAAAGTTTAAATTCGTGAATGCTTAGAATTGCCAACAACTCACCCTCCAAAGGCCACTCTGTCATGCTTCAAGGGCTGAGCAAGCACTCATTTATTAGAGAAGCAGTGTGTATGTGTGATTCCCTGCGTGCTGCAAAAATTATCGGCCCTGATTCTAGCCACGATTGGCCGATCACGGATTTAAGACGAATATCGGCTGATTTCGATCGGTGGCTGATCGATCAGTGCACCCCTAGTAAGAAGAATGCTATTCTGAACAATGAATTTATATTAAGCTTTGTTATATATGATTTCAGATTGACCTGCCGTTATCATGTAAGACAAAGTGAACGGTGGTTAGTTGCTTTAAATATCGGTCAGACAGCTGCTTTCTGTCTAACTGAGCAGTTCCTGGCCAGAATACCCTTTAGTTGCCAGTGACCAGTGTATATTACACAGTATTCAGTAAATAGTAAGCTAGTATTACATTCTGAACATAGCCAAAGCTGCACGGAAAGATCTCAATAACTTGCTACTAAATGTCTCAAATTAAGTAAATCTAGCCAATTACATTGGACATTACCGTTGGACAGAACGCTCTTGCAATTTTTATGTGCAATATGCATCAGACATTCCGTGATTCCATGGGCGGTCGAATGGCACTCTATCTGAGCATGAGAGACAACCAGAGCACAACTGTCTAACTATGGGATACTGGCCAGGGTGTGTTGACCCCTTGCATACTACATTCATTTCTTGGCCTCAATGCCAAGCTGCCTCCAATGGCATGGGGTTCCTGGGGGAACCCTGCCTTCTTCCATTGTCATTGCTGACTGGATCATTATCACAGCCCCCCTCAGACACAGGTGGAGCCTCAGTTGTGGAATAATGAAAAACATGTGGATGGCTGCAAATGCAATAGCCGCAACACTCCTAAAAAAAACCCTGCTAAAACAACAGCTTAAACTTTAGCTCTTAGTTCTATGATAGTTTAAGCTGGTTTTCTAGTAAGAACAGGTTTCAGCTGATCTTCCAACCTGGCAAACTAGTCTTCAGCTGGTCTACCTGGCCTTCCAGCCTAGAAAAGCTGGTCTTCAGATGGTTTAACTTTTCTACCAGCCTGGCCAAGCTGGACTTTAGCTGGCCTACCTACGCTCTAGCTAGTCTCCCAGCCTGTCAAAACTGATCTTCAGATGGTCTACCTGGACTTCCAGCCTGGAAAAGCTGTTCTTTAGATGGCCTAGCTGATCTCCCAGCCTGGCCAAGCTGGTCTTCAGATGGTCTAGTTGGTCTTCCAGTCTGGCCAAGCTGGTCTTCAAGCCTGGAAAATCTGGTCTTCAGATGGTCTAGCTGGTCTCCCAGCCTGACAAAGCTGGCATTTAGATTGTCTAGCTGGTCTACCAGCCTGGAAAAGCTGGGATTCAGCTGGTCTAGTTGGTCTTCCAGTCTGGCAAATCTGGTCTTCAAATGGTCTACCTGGTCTCCCAGCCTAGCCAAACTGGTCTTCAAACCTGGAAAATCTGGACTTTGAATGATCTAGTGGGTCTTCCAGCCAGGCCAAGCTGGTCTTCAGATGGTCTCGCTTGTCCCAACAGCCTGGAAAAGCTGGTCTTTCGATGATCTAGCTGGTCTCCTATCCTGGCCAAGCTGGTCATCAGATGGTCTAGCTGGTCTACAAGACAGGCCAAGCTGGTCTTCAGTTGGCCTAGCTGGTCTCCAAGCCTGCCAGCTGACAAATGCCCAAAACCACTTTAAATTAAAACCATCCAAACAGACTAGCCTTACCAGGTAGGAAGACCTTATATCTGCAAACCATCTTAGGCTGGTTTAGGATGTTATTTTCAGCATGGATATGTGTATTACTTTCTTTCTTTCATGGAACACAAAAGGTAGTTACTAGGCACAATGGCCCAGTATAGCCTCAGTCACCATTCACTTCCATTATATGGAGGAGAAAAAAAAAAAAGATGTGATAAAGGTGAATGGTGACTGAGACTAACATACTGCTTTAAATCTCCTTTTGTGTTCCACGGAAGAAAGTCATTTAAGTATGAAACAACATGAGGGCGAGTAAATGATGACAGAATTTTCTTTTTTTTGGGTAAACTATCCCTTTAAGCAATTTCCCCCAAATAAAATCACTACATAATATCACTACACGCGCCAAAATTTGTCTGCTTACCTGGCACCCATGGCATCCACTAAAGCTCAACTATAGCTTCTAAGCAATTGGGAAAAATAACTGAATGTGCATGACATGCGAAAACCTGCAGTGCTGCACACTCCTGCTATAGCAACACACACAGAACACGCAGCTCTCCGCTTACAAAGGAATGGCAGCAACCAAGAGAATCTCACTCCTATCAATGAGAGAAGAAAGGAGGCTGATAAAATCTCCTCAACTCAGATTCGTTTCTCACACAAAGCAGAGCTGCTGTGTGACGGTGATATTCGGGCCTTTAAAACACTGAGACAAATTGGCTTTGTGTAAAATCTCAGAGCCAGGTTTAATGGCTGCTCCCTGAGGGAATATGCAGAGTAATTGGTGGTGGCTCAGAGACAAAACAGAATGCTCAGGCTTGCTCTGAGAGCCACAGATGGATTGCTTAAAGACTTTATGTGAAGATGGGGTTCAGTGCACGAGTCAACTTAAATATGACCCACATTCTTCAGTCTCAAACCTCTCCGCTCTGCTGCACACTCACGGCCACTACAGGACTGAGCTTGGTGAGGAGAACAGCTTCGGTAGCTGGTCGGCAAATCCAACAAGTAAATGGGGGAAAGAATGAAACAGTAGTCCTGCCTGTAGTGCTGTATTCCAAGTCTTCTAAAACATAAGATAACTTTGTATGAGGCTTTACCTCAAGTATGACAAGAATCAATGTTGGTTACCATCAGTGGCATCGATGTGCCAAGATTATCAATTAATAAAAACTCAGAGGAATAGTTTACACAAATTTAAATATCTGACACACTCATGTCGTTCCAAACCTGTTTGACAGCAAAGTGCAAAATAAATTTGTAATGCAATGGCAGTTGATAGTGACTCACTGTAAAGCTTAAAAAATGCCAAAAACGATCATAAAGTTCACAGAATTTTCATTTTTGAAAAATATTCCTTTAAATATTGGTTCCTCTCACAATACATTTATATGGCTTCAAAAGACTTTAAGAAATAGTTCACCCATAAATTAAAATTCTCTCATCATTAACTTACCCTCATGCCATCCCAGATGTGTATGACTTTCTTTCTTCTGCAGAACACAAACAAAGATTTTTTGTAGAATATCTCAACTCTGTTGGTCCATAAAATGCAAGTGAATGGTGGCTGGAACTTTGAAGGTCCAAAAAGCACATAAAGGCAGCATAAAAGTAATCCAAATGGCTCTAGTGGTTTAATTCTTGTCTTCTAATGCGATACAATCGGTTTTGGGTGATGATTTTTTTATTTTTTTATAAATTCATCTTTTGTGTTTCACAGAGGAAAGAAAGTCATTAATGTCTGGAGCAAAATGAGAGTGAGCAAATTATGACAAAATTTTTATTTTTGGCAAAACTATTCCTTTAAATAGCTAATTGTGCTCTTGCCAGTGACAGCTGTTTTTCCACATTGTGAAATAAAACTTCTGGTCAAGAAGCTGTGGTTGAAACTGGTAGAGGAGGCCTGTCGAGGCAGTTGCATGGGAAAAAAATCTCTTCTAATCTATGACAAGACAGCATTTTGTTCTCAGCTCAATGTGAAGGCTGTAATACCCTCCTCCGGCATGAAACCTCTGGACATGTCAAGTCCTCCATCTCTGGCAAGACCTTGCGGAAGCACTGGAGGGAAGCAACCCAGCGATTAATAACCTGTAACGGCACTAAAAGCCCTCTGCTGGCTGGGCCTGACCCTCAGTGTGAGTGACCGCTCTCCTGTGGCACAGAGCACTATTCATCATGGCCAAATGAAAGCGGCTCCGACAGAATGGATCTCATTCACATCGCTGTCTGTTCAAATTACACTGGCCACAAGGGGACACCACACAATGTGCCTTGTTTTGGATATTCCTGATGGATTCTTCCAAAAGGCCGTTCACCAAAACACCTTGTATAAATGGAACACCGGCAGGTATTAAGGCAAGGAGAAGTTACAATGACTCTCCAAAGTGTTGAGCTGTGAAGAGCAGACACAGTAATGTGACGATACGAGTATGCACTGCACAGCCAAAGACATAGTTGACTTTGATCATCATAGAGCCACATCTGTAACAGCTATTGTTGGGGAGTAACTAAATAAAAGTAGCAACACTTTATTGTTTTTAATTGTGAAATATTACTTAAATGTTGCTGATGTTTTCAACTCAGTCAAATAAACCAGGATGTATCCAGTGTATTTATTTATTTTTGTAGTTGAATTTAGAGTAAATTTAGCTTTTCAAAATGAAAATTGTCATTATTTACTTACTCTAAAGTCGTTCCAAACAAGTATGACTTTCTTTCTTCTGTGGAAAACAAAAGGGAAAAATGAAGATTTGAAATAAAATGCATGATAGCCATATCGTTAACTTTTACTGTGTTTATATGGCATGTTTTTTTTATTTTTATTTTTTGGAGCTTGAAGGCCCTGAGTCACCATTCATTTTCATTATACGGCAAAAAGCTGTTTGAAGATTTTTTTTTTTTTTTTAATTTTTACTTTTGTATTCCATGGGGGAAAAAAGTTATGTAGGTTTAGAGCAGCATTAGGGTGAGCAAATAATGGCAGAATTTTCTAATTTTTGTGTGAACTATTCCTTTAATACTGCCACGCTAATTGAAATTAATTTTTTTTTTTTTTTTAAACATCATTATAGTGACAGAAAAATATAGCTCTGATTAAATTATATAAAAAAATATTGGACAGTTATAGATTTTTTAAAGATATTGCCCCCTTAAATACAGTAACTTCAATGTAGTAAGCAATGTTTTGTTAATAACTTGACTTGACTGTAGTTTAAATACTTTAAATTGTACATAATAGCTTGTTGTTATAGCTTGTAGTTTAGAAAATTACAGTTACAAAAATAGCTTCCACAACACTGGTAACAGCAGCCCTACACCACACTTAATCAGTGTAATCAGGTCATAATGCATCAGTAGAATGAGAAACAAAGAGAAAAAGTGAGAGAATGTGAATGGAATAAGAAAAACGAATGACAAAGGGACAGATAAAGGGAAAGTGAGAGATGGATATAGCATGGTTCCACAGATATCATTAAACCATTTCAGCAATTTTTACAATCTGACATCACACGCCAGGCATACCTGGCATGGCATATCATATCTGCTGTACATAGCAGTGGGTGAGTTTTTGGAAGGTGTCCAATATATTGTAAAGCCAGGCAGTGATCCGCTGTTTATTCCCCTGGGGGTTGTGTACTTAACCCTACTCTTGTGCTGCATACTAACACACATTAATTATGAGCTACATCAGACAGAACCAGCAACCAGGTCACATCTCACTGAAGACAAGACCTGCTGATTAATCTCTGGGTTTGAGCTTGTGTTTTAGACAACATGAAATCAAAAGGGACCCTATTTACTTTCTTAATGAATCTCTGTTCATAGTATACGGTATTTTTGTCACAATCTTTGACCAATACATTTTCATGACTTTGTTTTGAACTTTCCAGTCATTTGTAATCTGTCAAAAACAGACAATTTGTGAACTGGTTGAACGAGTCATTAAAAAGAATCGACTTAAAAAAACACATCGGATATTGTGCTTAATTCATAAGTTCATGTTATTCTAAAGAAGAAAAAAAATGTTTCGTTGAATCTGTTTTGCATCGTGCTGCTTAATAACATCTTTCAGCCGTGACTATAGCACAGCCTCTCTTACCTTATTGATAAAATAAAAAAAAAAATACATGTAATAGCAGTCAATTCACACGTACAGTATTTATAGATAAAATTATTTTACTTCAGTCGGATGGGAAAATAAAGTAGCTAATGCTACTTAAAAAAAGGGGGTGTCTGTCAACTGAATGTGCATACTTGTCTACAAAGTGTAAACAAGTGTTTATTATAAAGGGATCTAGGTTTTTTTTCCCCCAGTTATTTGTGGTTACCGAATAAGTACTCACAATGCACAATTTCAAGCCAAGTTCCATGCCAAATCCATGCTTTTTTCCCCCTTGGAAACAAGCAGAACATGGCCAGCTTGTTGATGGAAGAGGTAACAAAGAAATAAACTTATTATCAACTCAACACTCACACTGAGCCAACAAAGATAAGACAAAAAGAATACCGTAGTAAAAACAAAAAGCCAGGCTACTTTAAATTGGTTTGCTTTGTTAATGCAAATGAGACATCCTCACAGAGGCTGGAAAGGAATTTCCAACATACCTCTCATAAATAAACATTCACAGATAGAACATGTAAATGCTGCCATACTGTTGAACAGCCACAGTGTAAACACTTATATATATATATATATATATATATATAAAAATACAAAAAATTAAAAGATTCCCTGCGACTGTGGAAAAACCTCTACATGTCAAGTAGTATACAAACAGACAGGAGTTCCAGGCAGTAGGGTATCCTGGTACCCTCATACACACAACTGATACCTGGAAAGCAGACAGAAATTTTGTGAATGAAAAATAGCCTCAGTAATGAATAATGCATTGATTGTAAAGGAAACATCTCCATCCAGCATGTTTGTTATCAGCAGCCACTGCTATCGTGGTTTGTTCAACACAATCTAATACAGTGAATGTTACACATTCGTTCTAGAATTTTTCATTCATAATCACTAATAGAGCTATTTAGCCTGATGTGTGTCTATTTGTGTGAATGTGTGTAAGAGAGAGAGAGAGAGAGAAAGAGAGAGAGGAGGAAATAGAAATGTATTGCTTGTAATGCAGTCATTTGGAACAGCTGAGTGGAATTCAGCTTAAAAGAGGAGTCTTACATCATTATTACAGCACGTCAGAGAAAGAGAGAGAGAGAGAGAGAGAGAGAGAGAGAGAGAGAGAGAGAGAGAGAGAAGAGAGAGAGTGAGGAAGGAAGGGTGGATCACATAACCTGCAAATATAGTCTACCGCGAGGTTTCTCTGAAGGGTAGGAAGACAGGGTGTTTTGGCTGTACTCTGTCAGGTTTGTAAGTAATTATAATACATCCGGTACAATGGAGCGATCATCTACCACGTCATTTCCTTCCATTTCTACCTCACAATAAAATAATAATTAAAGGGGCAATATTCTATACTTCTCAAGATTTTCTTTGTCCTGCACATCTTTATAGCCCTTTTTCATACTTTTTTTCATAGTGTTTACAGCTGTCATCTCTAAAAAGGGGAAAACCCCCCATAAAAGCAGTCCATTCAAATTGTGAGCTATATTCCCAAACCCAGTCTTCTGAAATCATTTGGCCCCCTAATTGCTAAGCCATAATCATTATGACTTGAAATCAGTTTTTTTACTCATCAAAAGCTCTAAATAATAACTAGCTGACTAAATATTTCAGAGCAGAGCATAAGAAGGAAAAAGTCAATGTCCGCTTGCAGAGAACGCATCTGTACATATTTGCGGTCAAAGGAGGACTTCGACAGTATACTTTTAAATAAATGAATATACTTTATAAAATACACAAAACATTGATATATAATATTTTTTAAATATAAACAGGTTAATATACAGTAATATATTTATATTAAATAATGTTTTTTATTATTTGATTTAAATTTATAACATAATTCTTCGTGATATATTGCCCTGGCAATAAAAAAAATGCTGCGATGGGTTTTAAAATACAGCTGCTGAGGGAGTGACAGTACAATTTGCATTTTTTTCTCTTCTGACTGCCGTAATCCATCACTTTCTATTTTTTCCCCCTCTTTTGGAAAGTCATGGAAATGTAATAGGGGATTTTTTTCATTTGTTGTTGGAATAATAGGAATGCAAAAATACTTCCTGCTATGTCTCCAATTCACTGATTTAGAATTTTACCCCATTTAATTTAGTTCCACGTTCCAAGCCAGGGAATGTGAAAAGGGCCATTTCTAAGTTTTCCATGATTGTTGGACCCCTGCCTGTAAAGGTACCATATCTTTTTAAGTGTCTTCCCCAGATAATGCCAAAATTCCTTTCAAAGACTAGTATGGAATCCTTTAACTGCTTTTGCGTACTTGAGGCTAAATGAATGGTAAGCTAAGTTATGCAGGCATTAGCTTAAACCCACAAAAAAGGAAATTAGTGGTGAATAAATTTGCAAAATCACAAAAATCCATCAATTCGAAAGAATAGGGAGCCCCCGCAGTCACTGCCTCTCACAAGCCCAGTGCGCTGTTGTATGCTTTTGAACAGGCTGTTATTAGCGGCTGTGGTTGAACCTCATAATGACTAATGGAGGTGCTGAGACATGCAGGAACATTCACATTACTAGATTGCACGTCTTAACCACACTTACCCAAAGCTCTCTCAGATCACTAATGTGTTGCAAGTACCTAATTTCACAGATAGTTTGTGTTATCAACAAGTACAGAATGTAAAAATATCGGCACAAGGAAGAGTACTTGCTCTGGCCCTTGCCCTGGATGATTATTTTTTTCATATTAATATTGTGGCAGTCCGGGAATCTCATCTGGTACAGACATGAATACTCAGAGACAAGGAAACTTCTCCATTGTCATTGTAAAAGTAGGATGTGATGGTCGGTTGGTGTGGTATTTGTCCCAGCCCTCCTCCACTGTGATTGGATGGCTGGGTAAAAAGTGACAGTGACGAGCGATGCATTTTATCCAAAGTTGAAAATGTTTCAACCCTCAGTGACCACAAAAAAACCGCCAAGCACGCAGCGCTCAGCGTGGAATAGATGCTCAGCGCCTCGTCACGCTGCTGGCCTATTTTTTTTAAAAAGATTTCTCCCCTTTTTCTCCCCAATTTGGAATGCCCAATTCCCAATGCACTCTCTAAGTCCTCGTGGTGGCGTAGTGACTCGCCTCAGTCCGGGTGGCGGAGGACAAATCTCAATTGCCTCTGCGTCTGAGACCGTCAACCCGCGCATCTTATTATGTGGCTTGTTGAGCGCATTACCGCAGAGACATAGCGTGTGTAGAGGCTTCATGCAATCCACCGCGGCATCCACGCACAACTCACCACGCGCCCCACCGAGAGTGAATCACATTATGGCGACCACGAGGAGGTTACCCCATGTGACTCTACCCTCCCTAGAAACCGGGCCAATTTGGTTGCTTAGAAGACCTGGCTGGAGTCACTCAGCATGCCCTGGATTCGATACGTGAACTCAATACGCGTCTTTATTCACTGAGCTACCCAGGCCCCCATGCTGCTGGCTTTTTTTAAATACGTGGCGATCCCATTGCAAACATTTGAAAAAATATGCTGCCCTCAGTAAAAAACACTTTGGTGGACACACGGCCTTAGAATGTCATTGTTTAATTGTCATTGATAACACATTTTAAAGTCACATTAGTTGATGTTTTACATGTGGTCTTGAGCGTCCTCATATTTAAATGTTCCTCTAAACCCCTCCACAAGCAGCGTGGCTGGTGTCTGAATGTAACGCAAACAGTGCGTCATTGCTCGGTTGTTTAGAACTTCTTCTGGGGTCTGAACGAAGAACATAGAAGAATTTCTCCATAAGTGTGCTGGGGCCTTAATTATTCTTCAAAAAAATTTCTTTTTGTGCTCCACTGAAAACATTACAGCATTTGGGTTTTAAATAAAGAGGGTGAGTAAATAATGACATACCATTTTTGGGTGAGCTATCTCTTAAACCAACTACTACCACTATGTTGCAAAAGTACTGACCTTATTGCACCCTCACAGAAGCAATATAGGGAGTCAGTCCACCCCAAGGTACAGGAATCCTCCTCAAGTGCAATCTGAGAAGCAGCAGTGCTGTCATTTTCTGCTGTGTGTATTTTTAGAGTGCATTTAGGTCCACCTAAATGCATGGGAGAGAGACTCATTTCCATGCCCTCCTGTTGCTGTTATTTCTGCTGATGGTGCTGTGCAAACCCCTTTCAAATGACTCTTTCCCAAAGTGTTTTCTTCTCCTCGCTGTCATTCCAGGCTGAAATCTACATTTCAAAGTTGCCCCTGGGCATGCATTCTTGATTTAAGGGTTGCAGGTGTGTGCTGTGTCAGCAGCTCTTTCCATGAATGAATATGCAAGCTCATCTCTACAGTCATGTTGCAACATCAGGGCTGATGGTGAATCTCCCCTTGATGACACAGAAGCCAGATAAACTACAGCACATGCAGGATGTGGCTGACAGTAACTTGCACTTATTCAACTTGAACCACATATGTGGCAAACCTTCCCAAAGTAGGGGAAACAACTTTGAAATTGTAGCTTCCAGCAACAAGGAAATGGCTTGATGAGCCAACATGATCACACGGGAACACACCAGGAAGTGATTGCGTTTGCATAATCAGTAACAGATGCATTTGGAATTTGTGTTTTTCCTTCTAACATTACATTTTTACTGCACTGATGGTCAGGTTTAGGTTTGGGGTCTTTGTTGGGGGATTTTATAAAATATTAATTTCTCTTCACTGTATTACAACCTGTACAGCTGAAAACAACTCCCTTTTGGTGCCCCTACATGGATATTTCCCTTGAAAAATGGAGCTCACAGGTGCCCATACGTCCAACAACACTTACTGCTTTGGCCACTGGGGGCATTGTTTTGAATTTTGGTAAGATCCGATTTTTGCTAAAGGAAAGTCAACCTTCTGTTTCCGATTTCACTGTAAGATCAGTCTGGATGAGCGTTTTCTTTCCTGTGTTGATGCATTTCCTATTGAAAAAATAAGTTAGAATGGGCTATATAGAATAAATAAAATATAACGAAATGTGAGCTCAAACAAAGTGTAAAGGAGTCATCTTTTAAAAGTCACTCTGTCAAACATTCGGTAACCGCCGAATACAGCGAAAAGTCACATGAGGGGAGACATTGGCACTGATTAGCGCTGATTCATTCAATGCACTCTCAATCAATGTGATAGTGCCCGCCTCTCATGCCCTTGTCCTCACAGCGTTTCTCTGCAGATCGCTATGAATGGGACAAACTGATGGAAGTGGAGCAACTATTTGCACAGAAAACAACTAACTGACAGAGACAACAGCGTTTTTGGTCACATCGAAATCAAAATGAACTTAAAATTACTTACTTGAAATTACTTGAAATCTGAAATGGTATGTGAGTAACATGCTTTTTAGTGAGCACTCACTTTTAAAGGTACAGATCCATGCCATCACAAACCTTGTTTACCAAGGAGTAAATGACAGATGATCCAAAATAAGATGACTATAAAAATAATAGGCGAACAGATGAAATATACATGAAATATGCTTGTTGCTGTGTTAGAGTCTTGTGAGTTTACGTTATTTTAAACATATTTTTCAAATGTACTATTCTACTATTAATATTTCTTTCTATTTAAAAGTTTAGCAATTAGCACAAAAAAAATAAAAAAAATAAATCATTAGTGCATTTTTAAGTGATGCTTTGTTAGTAGCTTTAGTAGCGGTAGAGTCACTAACATAGTCAGTTACTCCCCAGCTCTGCCCTGTGGGCTGTCTACGCCACAATGCAATTAAATATCAAACATTGCTTTAAAAGCAGTGCAATTTGCTTAAAGCCACAGTGTCACAGCGGGGGAAATATCTTTTTAATAGCATGCTGGATAATAATCAATTTGCCCTGAGTGCCATATCTGAACGCATCTGAGAGTGCTGATGTTGAGTGACATTGACTCATGTCCTGTGAATGCCCATTAATGCAGAGCCGATCGAATAGTCAGCTCATTGGAAATGCCTGTTTAACCTCTTCTGCCATGGTTTGAACAAGCTCACAGAGTGCCCTATAGGCGTGATGGGAGCAGGACCTGGCGAATGGGGCGGTAATGACAGGCGTTTTTCAAAGAGAAATTAATTCAGTGGTGGTTTGTTCCGCTGACGCACTTCATATTGTCAATGGCCCATAAATGATTCAGTCCTGAGCCTAAATGTCCTTTGAATGAATCACACCACACTGATATTGCACAGACGGACAGGATCATCCCTCACGCCTGTCGATAAAGCGAGCCGCAGCTCACGGTAAGAAACCTTTTAGCGAAGCATTCATTCATCTGTCAGAATGTGGCGGTACAGATGACCTTACAAAATGATGGGAGATCAATAAACTAAACGCACAATGTCCTAGCTGACTTTATCTTACATTCTGTTTGCAAGTTCACTAAAACTAATAGATTTTTTTTTATTATGCTTCTACGAATCTGATGACCTTGTTGAAAAGACCAAGATGTCAAGTTATAACGTTTTTCACAATACATATCGTTTTCAAAGCAGCTATACAGAAAAAAGTGTGTTAAAGGAATGGTTCACTCAAATAGTTAAATTGTCATGCTGTTCCAAACCCATCCACAAAACACAAAATGAGATATATTAGCCAGAATGTTAGCCTCAGTCTTTTGTGTTCCACAGAAAAAAGAAAGCCATGTGGGTTTGGAGCAACATAATTGTGAGTAAATGATGACAGAATTTTCATGTCTGGATGAACTATCTCTTTAATACCCAAGTGTTCCTGGATCAACATATTTTGATATGTTGGACTTCGAGATGCAAAGACTATTTCTAACTTGACATAGCATCTTAAACGTGACGCAAGAGCCATAGACATCCGTCTAAATGTGTATGGCTGTAGTAGTGGTGCTTTAAAGGGGATGATTTTAAAGATGCAACTTTTCCAAGAGGGTTTTAGTGCTGTGCAGACTGCCTAAAGCAAAAAATAGAAAAACTTTAAAAATAATAAAAAAAAATTTACTAGATTAACTACCTATCGACTAGTTGGCCATCATAACCCATTCCTAGCTTAAGCGATCTTGAAAGTTTGCGCTGGGGTCAGCTTGTCTTTTCAGCAGATGACAACAACGTTCTCGGGGCGAGAGGCACCTGAAATGGTTCCACAACATTCATGTAAGTGAAAAGCTGGTGTAGAAACTGACTTCAGATCTTATTTCTCTTGAGAGCCTGTCACAGGAGCTCTATCAAACGTATTCCTTTTTGATATGCATGGGTAACATGAGAGGCCATCAATCAGCTATTCATGAGGTCCCAAGGTCAGCTGCAGTCAGACTTAAACAAATGGTGTGAATAAATAAAAGAGAAATACTCATATCTCTCAATACAATACATGCATTCCACATTCAGGCTGAACATGCAAATCATATGAAAGGGCATATTTCAGGCATGCATGATGAGGTGTCAGAGCGCATGGTCTCATAAACACCCAGCTGTAATAAATGCTTTGAGAGCCAATGAGCCCCTCTAACACTGAATGATAGTGCCCACCTCTTCCATGCAGTAATTCAGTGTATACAGACCCACACGTCAGAGGTAAACACTTTAATAAAAAGGGCTAAAAAGCAGCATACTGTAAAAAGAACCCTAAACGTAGTACATACAAATTATGCACTGTATTCCAAGACTTCTGAAGCCATACAACAACTTTGTCTGACCAAAATTTCCTTTAAGCTGTTGTTCACTCATAATCTTCCATGCTCAAATCTATAAAGGGTAATAATAAAAAAATAAAAAATAAAATTATTTCAGTGAAGAGAAATTAATATTTTATAAAATCCCCCCAACAAAGACCCCAAACCTAAACCTGACCATCAGTGCAGTAAAAATGTAATGTTAGAAGGAAAAACACAAATTCCTAATGCATCTGTTACTGATTATGCAAATGCAATCACTTCCTGGTGTGTTCCCGTGTGATCATGTTGGCTCATCAAGCCATTTCCTTGTTGCTGGAAGCTACAATTTCAAAGTTGTTTCCCCTACTTTGGGAAGGTTTGCCACATATGTGGTTCAAGTTGAATAAGTGCAAGTTACTGTCACCCACATCCCGCATGTGCTGTAGTTTATCTGGCTTCTGTGTCTTCAAGGGGAGATTCACCATCAGCCCTGATGTTGCAACATGACTGTAGAGATGAGCTTGCATATTCATAAATATTTTAATCATATGCAGTGAAACATTTGTGCTTTAAATATATTTAAAATTAGAAAAACTGTTATCCTCCAAATCAAAGTCATGTGGTGTAACCAACATTTAGGTAGCTATTTTATTGTTTGTTAATAAAAATAATAAAAAAAGAGAAGACCCTGACCCTCAAGACTGAGTATGAAGTCTTAAAAAAAAAACTGACATTTTATGAAAAGACTCATTTTGTTCAGGTCATGGTGCAACCCTGAGAATAATTCTTGATAATCTTGACAAAAAAACACATTCATCACATTTATAAAAAATATTTTTTACCTTGAAAAATGTGTTTGAAAACTTTTGTGTACACTCATGCATTCAAGGTGCAAGGAAAGTAATTTAATACCTTTTAATTGAGGGTTGCACAACATGACAAAAGATATATTTTTTTTTTTTTAAATTTCCCCCAAAGATGTATTAAACCAAATTGGACACAAAGGTTACATTTCTATAAACTTGACACGTGTGTTTGAAACAATATTTTTTTTAAGATTTCTCATTTTTATCACCTCGGACCACCTTATTGTCAATAACCCAATTACATTCGCCATTGTAATCAATTCAAATATGACACCTTTAGACGGGGTCACACCGGGTTTGACATCATTACCACCAAATGGTATTAGGCTCATTTGAGATGGAAATCGTTTCTGCACAAAACTTGCTCATCTCATATGAGCCTATCACGTCACATGACCAATTGCGACATGGTAAAGACTGAAATAATGTGACCACAAATGAGGTTTGAAAGCTCAAGCAGAGGAGATATTTGTCGTATGGACTTTTTTAAAATAATACTTTTATGTTGCTTTTTTGTCCTTTTTGGAGTTGGCAGTATAAATCACCATCTACTGTACTTTTGCTGTATGGAAAGCAGAAGCTTAGACATCCTTTGTTCAATCTCCTTTTGAGATCTAAATAGTATGAAGTTGGAACGGAATTGGGGTGAGTAAACAATTAAAACAAATATTTTACGGTGAACTATTCCTTTAAATACAGTGCTGTGAAAAAGATGATTTCTTCTGTTTTTGTGTATATCTCACACTAAAATGTTTCAAAAATTCAAACAAAATCTAACAAAACAAAGGCAATCTGATTAAACACAAAATGCATTTTTTAAATGATAATGTTATTTATTAAAGCAAAAAAGTTATCCAATACCAACTGGGCCTGTATGAAAAAGTATTTACCCCCTTAGTTACTAAATCCCCAAATCTATGAAAATGCATTCATAATGGGGTTGAGCTGGAATAGACACACCCAGGCCTGATTACTGCCAGCCCTGTTCAATCAAATCAACACCTAAATAGAACTTTTTCAGCAGCATGAAGATGGCTTAAAGTTCTCACCCAGTAGCACACTATGCCAAGGTCGAAAGAAATTCCAGAAATGATGAGGAAAAAGGTGATTGAAATACATCAGTCTGGGAAGTGTTACAAAGCTATTTCAAAGGATCGGGGACTCCAAAGAACGTCAGTGAGAGCCATTATCTCCAAAAAGAGAAAATTTGGCATTGTAGTGAACCTTCCCAGAAGTGGCCGACCTTCCAAAATTCCTATAAGAGCACAGTGACGACTCATCCAGGAAGTCACAAAAAAGCCAAGGACATCATCCAAAGAACTGCAGGCCTCTCTTGCATCAATAAAGGTCACTGTTCATGACTCCACTATCAGAAAGACACCAGGCAAAAATGCCATTCATGGAAGAGTGGTGGGGCGAAAACAACTGCAAACCAAGAAGAACATTAAGGCTTTTCTGAATTTTGCCAAAGCACACCTTGATGATCCTCAAAACTTTTGGGAGAATGTTCTGTGGACTGATGAGCTGAAAGTGGAACTGTTTAGAAAACAGGGGTCCCGTTATATCTTGCATAAATCAAACACAGATTTCCACAAAAAGAACATACCTATGGTCAAGCATGGTGGTGGCAGTGTGATGGTGTGGGGATGCTTTGCTGCTTCAGGGCCAGGGCGACTTGCAGTAATTGAGGGAAACATGTATTCTGCTCTCTACCAGAAAATCCTAAAGGAGAACATCCGGTAATCAGTCTGTGAGTTGAAGCTCAAGTGCAACTGGATTATGCAGCAAGACAATGATCCAAAGCATAGGAGTAAGTCCACCTCTGAATGGCTCAAAAGAAGCAAAATTAAAGTTTTGGAGTGGCCTAGTCAAAGTCCTGACTTGAACCCGATTGAGATGCTGTGGCAGAACCTTAAATGGGCAGTTCATGCCCGAAAACCCTCCAATGTGGCTAAAGACTGATCTCCAGTTATCGGAAGCGTTTGGTAGTAGTTTTTGCTGCTAAAGTTGGCACAACCAGCTATTAAGTTTAAGGGGGCAGTTAGTTTTTCACATGGGTGATATAGGTGTTGGATAACTTTTTTGCTTCAATAAAAAATATATATATTTGAAAACTGTATTTTGTGTTTACTCAGGTTGCCTTTGTTTTATGTTATATTTCATCTGAAGATCTAAAACAATTTAGTATGAAAAATACACACAAATAGAAGAAATCAGGAAGGGGGCAAATGCTTTTTCACAGCACTGTACACACACTTTTGTCTACAACTCCATGACTACATTACACAATGTCAATGGCCTTTATTGCTCAAAATGAGCATCTGGTCTATAAAAACAGCTATTATTCTCGGATTTTAGAAAAGCTGCTATTTTAATCCAATCACGCGCTTGATTTTTTTGTTTCATTATGAAATTCTGGCTGAGATTACTTTAGAACATATAATCAGTTTTATAACTCATGATTGCCTTGGTAATTTGTTGTTTTTTCTACGCTATTTTTTGCCCCCACAAATCTAGTTCATTTGCCGCCACCCACGTATGTGTGGAATCCCCCTGCCAAGGCATGCTGAGAGAAACAATCCCCCAACCCCCGTCCCTGCTCCATCGTGCCTCTTTAATGCAACAGCACCGCACCACTTCCCTCCATCAGGTTTAACCACGGGGAGCTACAGTTAACCACCAGCCAGCTTAAACAAATAACAGCCACTGCAGTTTGATTTGTGTTTCAGTTTCACGCAGGACGTTACATCGCACTGGTCTCTTATTAAAGTAACAGGTGTGACACAAGTGAGACTCATACAGTACATAACCAACTGGCTCTTTATTCTCTGCACAGGAAGGCATTTAGAAGGGAATTCTGAATCTGATAATACTGGAAGAGTAGATCTGGCGCAATTGTACATACAAGGTGCATGGATTAGATCAGTAGAGGTTAAACAGAGGAATACAGCAACACTTGTGGTAAAAAACTTTTAGGCCTTTTTCAATTTAAAGCATCAACATTTTTTAAATTTTTTTATAACCCAACAAGTAGAAACATGTTGGTTATTTTAAAATAATAAAAATAAATTTACCACAAGAGTTGCTGGATTCCTTATGGGAAGCCATATTATATACCTTGCACTGTCAATAAGCATACAGTACTTATATTAACAGACTATTTATTAAAGTTAAATCAAAGACTCGTCAAGTTTATGCATTCTGTTAATTGTTATTTTTTCCATTGCTTAAAAAATAATACCTACAATAATACAGCAACATGCATATTTCATGTAGGTTTTATTTGTTCGCCAATTATTTTTTATAGTCATCACCTTATTTTCTGATCAGTCATCTACTCATCTGTAATGGTGGCATGATGGCACGGAGCTGTACCTTTAAGAGCGAGTGCTCACTAATAACTGGCTCACTAACACACCATTTACATGTTTCAAGTCATTTCGAGTTCATTTTTATTTGGAAGTCACTAAAAGTGGAGTTGTCAGAGCAGGTTAGTTTACTCTGTAAATAGTCTCTCCACTTCCAACATTCATAGCAATCTGTGGAGACCCACTGTGAGTGCGGGAGCATGAGAGGCGGGCATTAACACATTGATTGATTTACAGCATATTGAACGAATCAGTGTGAAGTTGAGGCAACGTCTCCCCTCATGTGACTTCACCCTTCAACTTTTGCATGCCTGTTACTGCGTGGTTAACTTGCATCAAGACGACTTTTTTAAGTCAATGGGTAAGTAGTTCAGAACAGTCTTTATTGTAAAAGATTGTGTTAATAAATAGGTTTATAAGGCATTTTGTTATAAGACATGTTATGCGCTGAGTTCAGTGTGTGCTGCATGGTTAAAATAGGCTGAGCGCATCATCTCTCCTCTCACTGCGGCTTCGGGACGCAGCACCACATGCATGGCTCACGCACCCAGTGTAAAGACTTTAACCTGAAGACACAGTCTATGTAGAACAATCCTAACAAAAGTGTAGCTCCAGTCCATGTGTCCTCCATCTGTGTTGTTGTTGCTGTTAAACTGCTCATGCAAACAACATCAGAAGAATAATGGTAGACATTAGATGACGTCACTACGGGGGTTACTTTGATGTGTGCGAATGCAAGAGGGAAACGTCTCCTTATGTGTGCCTTTCCTCTTAAATGTTAATATTTAGAAAGTTCCTAAGGGGAAAGTATGAGGACTGTATGTGGGAAAGGGACTATTCTCATCATGCTGGAGCTTAAAGGTGGACTATGCGATTCCTGAGAAAGTTGATATTTGAACTCAACAGCCAAACAAGATTCATTTTCAGCGCACACACACAGAATGGCCAGCTAGCGGACTGTGAAGAGATATTCGCAGAATTTGACAAAAAGTGTATTAGATCAAAATGACTCACTCCACCTTTAATCAGATCACAATAAGCACAAGGGAGGCGTGAGAGACACTGCCTCCTTCTAAAACTTCATCCGCTGGTGTCGCTGTTTGACAGAGTTACTTTAGAAATAAAGTATAATTGCTACAGTATATATATATTATCTGAGCTCACATTTCATAATGTTTTATCTGTTTTATTTATGTACAGTCGATTATTTTCCTTATTTATGTAGTCAATTATTTTAGAGGAGGCACTGCCTCTCTTGCCTCTTCAGAGAAAACGCCACTGCTCAAACCGTGTTCAGATTTGCCAAGATACTCAAGTGTGCAAAATGAAAGATTACTCAAACATTTCTCATCAAATTCTCCCAAAACCAACTTATCTGAGCTATGCTATCGACATTAATGTTACAAATTTGGAGAATCCTAAATGATTTCTGTCATCGTAGGGCAAAATCTGCAATCTTTCAATGCTCACCGACGGCCGATTAATAGCCTTTACGGTGATCTTTAGCCTCCGACGAAGTTCTGGCAGTGTCAGAAATTTAGCATCGTATTCATATAGTGTGACTGCTAAATTTTGCATGGCCTAGGTTACCAATCTAAAAGAGAAAGAAGTACTATAACCCACCTTTTTTGTTTTCCCTATGTGAACGCAGAACTTTGTAATTTTTCGGGCTAGTCTTTTTATTTCCACAACAAATCTTTGCTTGTGGTAGCTATTACTATAGGCTACCTCCCCCACTCGCGTTCATTCTCAACATCTGTAATTTTCTGTATTTGTGATCAGGATGTCTTATTATAGGCCTATATGACAAAATCCACCTTTCGTTTTATATATTGTGCTTATGATGGAGTGTCACGCTTCCATCGGTCTCTCCATCTCCAGCCATTATCTGCTCCAACTCACTCCAATCAATTATCAGTTTCACCTGTTCCTAATCACCTAATTACCAGGACTCTATATATACTCACCTAATGTTCACCCTCCTTATCACTTTCCAAAATGTTTACTCTTCCTGATTATATAGTCTGTGTGATTTTACTTAGTTTGATTATGGTTTTCTGTCTTCATCATCACCCTGTTGACAAATAAAGCTGTGTTTGGGTTCTAACCATCTTCTGTGATTCCTGCATAAGCTTGAGAGAAGACTAAACCCTCAACATGAACCCAGCAGTTTGCTTTCTTCAGATACATCAGGGGAATTGTTCCCTGGAGGAGTATGTCATGGACTTAGCCAGTGAGGTGGACTTTAAAGGGGAATTCAGTAGTTCTCTAGCTAGCATTAGCATTGATCTTCTTCGTGTACTTTAAGTACCGATGTTACAGTGGTGTTAGACGCTATACTGCCATCTTTTGACGTGGATCAGCATGGCCATCTCTGCTGCCCCCGTCAGCTTTTAAATATCATTTGCATTTGGAAATGTCAGAGTTTTAGGTAATTTTTAAAGTTATTTATTACTCCTATAATATAATTGCTTTGCCTAAAAACAAACATCAGAAATCAAGTGAACATGCTTCTACTGTTAAGGATAGATTATTATTGTCCCTCATATCAATAATCTTTGGAGATTGTCTACGATTCACATTATTTCTAAAGACAGTTATTACCTTTATTAGAGAACTGCTTTGTGTAAAATAAACCTCAATTCTCTATCGATACAGAATGTTATGGTAAAGGAAAGATTAGAATTGTTTTTGATGTTCAAATTTAGCATGACCATGAATACTATATTTGAAGAACTCGTTTTATTTCCAAGCAACCAACGTCATGGTTTACATAAAATCCACAACAATCGCGTAGACGTAGATGCCTTACCGTTACCGATGTTTACTCTAGTTTTTTGCCTTTGCCGGTCTTTCTGTCTTCTTGCTTGAAACAAGTTGCTTCAGACCTTTTTTTACTTCTTCCATAGTACAACTACTGGATCTCCCGTTGTCTCCGCTGCTAAAGCACGATAAATAAGTATGTTCCATTGTGTTTTGTCACCATGACAATTTCCTTGTGTGTAAGTATACTTGGCAATAAAGCTCATTCTGATTCATCTTGCTCTTTGCGTCACCAAACAACAAAGTTCTAAGCATAGCCAAGAGTGTCTACACAGGCGGCAGCCAATTAGCGCAAGGATTCTCTTCTTTGACATTTAGTGAAACACCGTGGGTCATGTAATTTCAGCATGGCGAAACACACTGAAGGGGGTGACCCGCAACATGTAGAATAAAACACTTTTTATAGAAAACTATTATGAGTACAGTCTTCATCTCATGTGAGTGTATACCACTCCAATCAAACTCCACAAAAACCCAATTCATCTCGTTAATGTGTAAACTTTTTAAATTGGCTCCAAACTACTGAATGCACCTTTAATGAAGTGGCTTTTAAGGACCTCTTCTGAATTGAACTAAATGAGCCAGTGAAGTCTCTGATGCCTTATGGCAAAAGCCCATGGACTCTGGATTGATTCACTGATCTTGCGCTGTTGCTGAGCGGATCGGACTTCACTGTGGGAGTGGCGGATGAGAATGCAAACTCTCCTACAGTAGCCACCACGCCTGAGTTCCCTGTCATATCTGCCATGCCTGCCACGAGCCAGAGCCCACACCTGCCACGGTCCACGAGCCAGCACCCATGCCTGCCACGGTCCACGAGCCAGCACCCATGCTTACCACGAGCCAGCACGCACACCTGCCACAGTCCCAGAACCAGCGCCTGAAGACTCTGCCATCCCAGAGCCAGCACTGGAAGCCTCTACCATCCAAGAGCCCGCGCTTGAAGACTCTGCATCCCCAGCTGTCCAGACCACTGAGACATCTATGTACCCAGCTGCCTTGACATCTGCGTCCCCAGCTATTCTGACCACTGGGCCCTCTGAATCTACGTCCTCTGAATCTCCGCCCTCTGAGTCCCCGCCGGCTCTGTCCACTCCTCCTCCTATGGTTCCATCCGCTCCACCTCCTGAGGCTCCAACCACTTCTCCTCCTGCAGCTCCACCTCCTGCAGTTCCATCCGCTCCGCCTCCTCCGTCTGTTTCTCCTCCTGTGGCTCCGTCTGCTCCGCCTCCTGCAGCTCTGCCTCCTGAGCCACATAATGCTTGACATGGATTGGTAATGGAAATGCTGATGCCTTGACTTTATAAAAAAAAATACAAAAAAAACTCTCCTCCAGGCAAATCTCACAATTTTGCTTCTATTCTGTGATTGGGACCACAGTTGGCCACGATATGTTTTGTACAGTCTGAAATAATGTTGCAGAGTGTGCCATGGCGATCTCAATGCATTCATATTGTTCAGTCTGACAAGTAACAATCTTAAACGACTGCAAAAATCCTACAGTGTATAGCGGGCTTTTAAGCAAAGTTGACACTTTGACAGTAACTGAGAACTCATTAAGTCTCCTGAGCTATGAAAGTGCAACCTGTGAGCAACAAAAGTTGCCTCTGGGCTAATACTGTTCATCAGTGGTTCCCAAACCTGTTCCTGGAGGCCCCCCAAAACTACACATTTTGGATATTTCCCTAATCAAATACACCTAATTCAACTCATTAGCTCATTAGTAGAGACTCTATGACCTGAACTGGGTGTGCAGTGTGGGGACCTCCAGGGACAGGGTTGGGAACCAGTGCTGTACATCAATAAGGCTTTCAGAATCTGTTGAAAGTGATGGAAACAACAGATAAAAAGAAATAAATAAATAAATTTAAAAAAATAATCTTAACATCCTTAATACATACTCACCCGGTAAGCAAAACTGTGTAAGATACTGTATTAAGACTTGTTTTTAGAGAATGCCTCTTAAATATATTTTTATTTAATGCATCTTATCCATAAGAGATTTTCCTCCTACATTTTAAGCATCAACTGGAAAACAAGTCAATGATACATATAAAGAATATGATTTTTTTTCTTGTGTTCTCTCTGCTAGTTCTGCAGAATCAGCTATCAACCCAAACTGACACATTTGAAAGCACAATATCTATGTTGCATTGCTCCTTAATTGAGTGTGTATAGAAATGAAAGTATCCAGCACACAAAGGAAGACAAAGGGGATGTAAAAAAAGGCTGCGGTGATGAAACACAAAATCATCTGGCTTTGTATACCCTGTCATCCCTCTTTTAGCCCCAGGCCTCAGTGGCAGAAACTGGAAGTAATGTCCCTAGACACTCTAAAGGCAACAAAGAGAGCTCACACCCATTGCATTCACAGCTCACACCCTTTCTCACTCAACACCCTTCAAGATATCACTCAAGATATGATAGCAGAAAGTCTGCATTGATTGTAAATACGCTTGCCTCGAGAGAAACATGCATTAGTTTTGAAACATCCCTCAGATTGCAGCAGAGAAGATTTTGCACAAATCTGCAATCTAAGTGGCTTCTATCTCGGCGTTGAGCGGGGTTCTGAACAAAAATCTGTCATAATCTTCCTCTTACAGACACTACTGTTCAAATGACTGTGAAATCACACAAAAGCCACAATGCGGCATCCAAAAGAAAGCCGTGGCAGGGGAAAACAATGCAAGAACACATGCCTTCAGACACTTGCAGGAAATGCAGGTCCTCAAGGGGAGTGCCTCGACCCCTGCTAAACTGACCTTGAGGTCCGCAGACAAGCAAAGATCCCAACCTGCAGAAAATTATAGCTTAAATAGGGGAATTGAAAGCTAAACAAACGTCATTCCATATGGTACATTTTATGTTATCATTCTGTTCAAGGATTATCAAGCAATTCCATTATCATGGACACAAATAAAGCACAAAGAATCTTGCCTTTTATAAAAAGTTTGATCAAAATTGAGGTCATGTTAAAGGCCACGTGAAGTCAAAATTGGTTAGCTTTGAGGACCTCTATATGCCATTGTACCCTTGGAAGCTGACAATATGAACTTTTAGCAGATATACATTTAAAATGTAGTCTTTCTCTTCTGGGAAAACTGACCAGTATATTGATGATCATGAGTATACACAGGGGAGACCTAGGCTAGTTGTCACACTTTTTACTCCAGTGAATACTTCTCAGAGCATGTTTATTTTTGAAAGTTAATTTCTGTATAGGGCACAGGACATGTGTGCCAGTCTCTCTCCCTCTTTATAGCTCTCCCCAGCATTTCTGCAACAAGATAGAACTGTTAATCATCAAGGGTGCGCTCAGGTGTGAACCCTTAATGCTCTCTCTCTCTCCAGACGAACGCTCAACCACGCCCCAACCTCCACATACCCCCACGCCCGACTTGGGCCAAGGAGCCATCCGGCCTGTCCCCCACTCCCCCTCCCATTTCTGGAGAGAAAGTCAGCAACAGCCATCTGCTCCCCCGGTCTGTGGACCACCTCAAACTTAAAAGGCTGTAAAGCCAGTTAATAACGTGTGATCCGCGCATTAGCATCCTTCATGCGGTGGAGCCACTGGAATGGTGCGTGGTCAGAACAGAGGATGAAGGCCCGCCCCAACAGATAGTATCGGAGGGTAAGAACGGCCCATTTGATGGCCAGACATTCTTTCTCAGTGGTGCTGTACTTAGACTCTCTCAGCGATAGCTTGCGACTAATGTACAGCACCAGTCGCTCCTCCTCCACCACTACCTGCCAGAGCATCGCCTCCAGCCCCCTGTCCGAAGCGTCCATCTCTAAAACAAATGGGAGAGAGAAATTAGGTGCATGTAAAAGCAGTCTACCACAAAGTGCAGCTTTCACCTGTGTAAATGCCTGCTGACACGGCTCTGTCCACTGGACCGGGTCTGGAGCTCCTTGTATAGTGAGATCGGTCAGCAGGCTGGTGACTTTCAAATAATTAGGCACAAATCTTCTATAGTAGCCAGCCAGCCCTGTCTCACCTCCTTTTTGGTCTTGGGTCTTGGGCAGGTCGCAATCGCTGTGGTCTTATCAATTTGGGGACGCGTCTGCCTATGACCCAAGTGGAACCCCAGATACCGTAACTCCACCTGTCCAATTGCGCACTTCTTAGGGTTTGCCGTGAGTCCCGCTCATCGCAGAGACCTCAGAACAGCTCTCAAATGCTGCATGTACCGCTGCCAATTGTTACTGTATATAATGATGTCATCCAGATAGTCAGCAGCGTAAGCAGAGTGTGGTCTGAGGACTCAGTCCATAAGATGCTGAAACGTAGCTGGGACCCCCAACAAACCAAACAGAAGGGTCACAAATTGGTGTAAGCCAAACGGTATGGAGAAGGCCGTTTTTCATGGGACATCGGCGTTAAGGGGATCTGCCAATAACCCTTTGTCAAATTCAGTGTCGAGTAAAAGAGAGCTGTGCCCAACTGATCGAGCAACTTATCAATACGAGGCATTGGATATGCATCAAATTTAGACACCGCATTGACTTTCCTATAATCCACACAGAAACGCACCGACCCGTCACTCTTAGGGACTAGAACGACCAGGCTGGACCAATCACTGTGGGATTCTTCTATTACTCCCATATCGAGCATTGCATCTAATTCTTCCAAAACTACTTTTTTCTTGTGCTCAGGAAGTCGGTAGGGATGACGTACCACTACCCCAGGCGCAGTCTTGATGTGGTGCTGTATGAGGTTTGTACGACCAGGTAGAGGCGAGAACATGTCTGTAAATTCTTTTTGCAACTTGGTAACCTCTGTGACTTGAGACAGTAAGAGGTGGTCCCCACAAGTGACCGGGGTGAAATGATTGGCTTTTAAGTTCACCTCTGGCCTGAGATCCGCCCTCTCTGGAACCACCTTTGCCAACGTCACAAAGACCGCCTCCCTCCATAATTTCAGGAGGTTGAGATGGTATATTTGACGTGCATCACCCCAATCTGTTTGTTTTACCTCATAATTGAGATCTCCCACTCGTTGTGTGACCTCAAAGATTCCTTGCCACTTGGTATAATTTGGAGCTCGATGTTGGGAGTAATACAAGCACTTTGTCTCCCGGTGCAAATTCCCATAGCTGAGTGCCCCATCATACAGTTGGCTTTGACGTTCTTGAGCTTGGCGCAAATTCTCCCGTGTTAGTTGACCCAAAGTGTGGAGTTTTGCTCTAAGATCAAGAACGTACTGAATTTCCTTTTGACTGTTTAAAGGTCCCTCCTCCCAAGCTTCCCGCATGACATTGAGCACACCGTGCGGCTGACGACCATACAGCAGCTCGAATGGGGAAAACCCTGTGGAGGCTTGGGGAACCTCTCGAGCTGTGAATAACAGGGGTTCGAGCCACTTATCCCAATTCCTAGCATCCTCGTGCACGAACTTACGAATCATATTTTTCAAGGTTTTATTAAATCGTTCCACCAACCCATCTGTTTGTGGGTGATAAACACAGGTGTGAATCGATTTAATACCCAATAATTCAAGCAGTTCACAGAGTGTACCTGACATAAATGTAGTGCCTTGTTCAGTGAGGATTTCTTTCTGAATCCCCATTCGAGAGATTATTCTGAAGAGTGCCTCCGCAACACTATGAGCTGAGATGTTGCACAGAGGCACTGCTTCTGGATATTGCATTGCATAGTCCACCAGAACTAATACAAAGCGATGCCTGCATGCTGTCTGTTCTAATGGCCTGACGAGGTCCATGCCAATTCTTTCAAAAGGGACTTCGATTAGCGGTAGCGAATGCTCGGCCAATTGAAACGGGCCATTCTATGGTTCAGTGTTTTTCCCTGTCCCAAGTGTCCAGCCATTGGATTCTAATGAGCCACCTGGAATAACATTTCCCAATGGGTCTTTGGTACTAACTACTGGGTTGTATTTTCCTTTGTCTGAGTGTCCTGTGTCACTCTATACAACCGATCCTTAATGACTGCAAAACACAGATATATGAGTGCAATGTCTGGCTGGAGGCGTTGACCATCAATCATTTTCAAAGGCATGCCTAAGGGTCTCGTCTCATGTCTGCTCCAGAGGGAAATCCCCTGCAGGGAATCCTCTAAGGGCTGGGGAAGCCAGCACTTCCCCCTCCCTTACGTCATCCTGACGTGGAGCTGACATAGATGGGCCCTAGCTCCGCCTCCCCAGGCAGTGAATCACAAACCACACATAAGACACTTTGTTACAGGACCCATCCACACAAATTCCCCTCAATAAAGCAGTAACTGCCGGACAATTCATACACATGATTAGTGGATGGGTGAGGCGAGGACTAACTGCAGCATCAACTCTATGCTTTTTCCCCTGGAATTGAATCATGAGGGTAACCAAAGGATAATCATGAACATCCCCATGCACACACCTTACCTGCATACTCCTATTTGTGCCCAATGCCTTGTTTTGAAACAAAAGTTGGTGAACTGTGGTTTGATTACAACCAGAATCCACCAATGCTTGATATGTACCCCACTTAATACTCACAGGTATTTTGTATGCTCCGGCTCGATTGGGGGAAGCCTGCGGCAAGTCAGGAACCCGGTCCAACGTTTTCAGCTCCATTATTGGACATTGGTCCCGGAATTGCCCAGGGTTCCTGTATCTCCGGCAGGCCGACCCAGATGTTACACCTGCACTCGCGGCAGTGGGTTCTACAACCTGGGAAGGAGCATATAGAGAGAGGGGTTAGTGGTAGTAGGGCCGACCCCCAGAGCCTGGCTGCCGGCTTCGGAGGGGGAATTCCCCTTTTCCGGGGCGCAGGAATAGGGTGAAATGAAGGGATAGGACAGGAAAAAGGGACAGAGTGAAAGGGAGAGTGAGAGAGAGAGTGTGTGGGATCTCTCTTCCCTTCGGTACGCTGATATATGGTCCTCAGCCAGTTGGGCGACCTCCTCCAGTGACGCCGGGCAGTGGCACTGGACCCACTCCGCCATTCCTTTCAGTAGACGATGGATGAATTGCTCCAGCACCACTAGAATGATGACTTCCTCGGCATTGTGGTCCTCAGCCAACAGCCATTTCCGACATTGAGCGAACGCAAGCGGGTAGCCGTGCTTGTCAAGCTTTAGCGAGCAAAACTGTTGCTGGTGTTGTTTGGGGCTGTGGCTGACCAGCAGCAAGATGGTCTTCTTGAGGTCATCATACACCAGGAGATTAGCCGCTGGCAGATGTTGGGCTGTGAGTTGAGCTTCCCTGGACAACAGTGGAAAGAGCCTGGCTGACCACTGGGCACACGGCCACTTCCAGATCTCAGCAGTCTTTTCAAACAAGTCCAGAAAGGCCTCCGGTTCATCTTTTGCCCCCATTTCATGAGATTGACTGGAGGCATGATGGTGGCTGTGTCCGGGGATGCGGTTGGGGCTTTCTCCTGGCGTAGTAAGCTCTGGATCGCCTGCCGGTCCTCTGCTTGAGCCTGCAGAATCTCGTGGAAGTGACGATCCTGATCTTTACGAAGCTCTAGCAGGGTTTGATGTTGGGTATGCTGCATGTTGGCGAGGGATTGGATGACTCCGACCAACGGCGAGGACTCCATATTGGCGTGCGCTTCCTCCAAAAATCCCAGGTTTCGGCACCAGTGTAACAAGGTTCTATATATGTTGCCAAAGAGGAAGCGAAGGACGGAAACTTCAACTCAAATAATGGGTTTTATTTTCACACTCATTAGATAAATACTGCTTTTCAGTCTTCCCAAACACATTATCACGCCG
Organism: Myxocyprinus asiaticus; assembly: GCF_019703515.2. Classification (NCBI taxonomy): domain Eukaryota; kingdom Metazoa; phylum Chordata; class Actinopteri; order Cypriniformes; family Catostomidae; genus Myxocyprinus; species Myxocyprinus asiaticus. The sequence continues at coordinate 43,578,270 of NC_059354.1, forward strand.
ACACACACAGGACATGTGTGCCAGTCTCTCTCTGCCTCTGCTGTTCTCTCCCTCTTTATAGCTCTCCACAGCATTTTTGCAATGAGATAGAGCTGTTAATCATCAAGAGTGCGCTCAGGTGTGAACCCTTACCACTCTCTCTCCAACCATGCCCCAACCTCCACATTGATCAATTTGAACACATGCAACAACCTGCCCCAACCTAACTTTCATAAAAAATACCTTTGTCCTAAGAACACATTAAAATCATTTGGTAAAAATTTGCCTTGCCTTAATGCTAGTGTGGATTGATTATATTTGCTTGTTTACCCAAGAGCAATAACAAAAATATGATCAATATTGAACATTTTCTAATTTAACATGGTTAACATGAACTAGGTGTTTGAAACCAACATACAAACTTCTGCTGGAGAAAACACTGTTACAGAAAAACAGCCTTTGTGACAACTAGGCCTGGTCTTTCCTATATATAGTCTATTCAGTAACAACAATGATGTTAGAGTTGGTCAGTTAAGTTCATTTCCATCGAATCAAGCTGTACGTTTCAATTAATCTAAACTCTGATTCAACGATTCATATGCATTATCACTCAGAAATTATCCTTGAAGTCCCTGTGTGGCATTTTTCATTGTGTTCTGGTATCCCTCACAAGGCTTCTTGACTGGCTTAACCAGCAAGGCTTCAGTGGTTCTTCAACTAGCTAAACCAACACTAACTAGAAATGTATTATGGTCTAATCTTTGCAGATCTTTGCAATAGGGAATAAGAGACAGGTGGAGGAAAAGAGCAAGCTAAATCTTAGAAATGTTGCTAGCCATGGCAAGCCTAGAATCAGCCTACCATTATGTTCTATTACCCATCAGGGGAGCCTGGGAAGAAGTGGTCACAGATTGCAGTGATTAAAAACAAACTCTGCCAGTGAGCAGTGAGAAAGGAGGGGCTAAATAATACAGCCGCTCCTCCATACAGAGAGAGGCTGGAGTCTGTCTGTGGCCTTGCCTGCACTGGCCAACAAAAATAACCAGCGTCGACTTCCTGCTGTCACTGCTGCACACCTTCAACCAAACAGTTTCAAAGCCACAGTTTGCCCCAGACAGGGAGGGTGGATGTTTACTGTGTGTTCAAATATCAAAATAGACCATGACAGGACAATGGCTCTTCAGTTTTTTTGGATTCGAAACATACTCTACACAAGCACATAAACGCAAACGCAAATATAAATTGTATACTGAAATGTGTCGGAATTAGTGAAGGAACGCAAATTTGACAGTGTGCTTGCAATGTGTTCACATTTGAATTTGCGTAATTGTGCAAAGTATGCTTCTGGTGTTAGACTTTGCAATAGACTTCTAAAGAGCCAGAGTCAAACACATGAGCATATTTTAACCTAAAGCACCACACAGTTTAGTATTTTCTATAGTCTTTAATACTTTGAGTAAGTATATCCCTGTTTTATTGTTAGGCAGGAAAGGTGTGGAATTCTTCAGCACTCACAAGTAACAATATTAAGGCTATTTCCATTTGAACACCACTGGTAGCAGCATAGCAATTGTTCTGTCAGAGGACAATGGACCTTGTGGAGATGCAGAAATGAGAAGAATGAGGAGGGGGTGTTGATGATTTGAGTTCAGCGGGATGTTAAAGCATCTCGCCAGAGGCAAATAAAAGTATAAAAGATAACGGTGGACTGCTCCCTCCGGATCAGGTTTTCCTTTATTGAAAATCACTTTTCAATCTTAATAAATACTCCCAGTGTTCCTTTGTGTTAATGTTTGCTTTCAGATGACCCATCCTGTCCTGGCATTATAGCATAAATGTATGCCAATATTATTTATCTATGGTATGTGTAATACAAGTCATGTAGTCACTGAACAGATGAAGTGATCTAAGTTTTCAATATGACAGTAAGGTAGTGTTAAAAACTAATGATAATTAATTAATTGAAAGGCTATAGATTAAGAGTCTTTGTAGTCCATCCAAAATTGAATGCAGAGATGCAGGTAGTGGTCAGTAAAGTGTCTTTTGCTGTCAGGTTATAAAGAAATTGGTCAATTATAATATCAATTGGGTAAACAAGTTAACACAGTAAAACCACACTGGCATACATTCAGGCAACCTTGTTCTTAGGAAAAGGGTGTACTTTATAATGGTTGGTCACATTTGTTTTAAATTTCATAAATTAATGCAATTTATCAATCACAATTGAACTGTTTTTCTTTTTAAATTTTGCTGGATTGTGCTGAATAGCTTTTTTGTTTTCCGAGCCTTCAATGTTTAAAAGTTTAACTATTTTGAACTCGACAGGGGCCGTTCACACCGGACGCACTTTGCAGCCACTTTGCAGTTTTTCTAGCCAGACGTCTTTGACCGTTGCGCTGTGTCTCAATGTTGTCTCAGCATTTTATCTTAATGGTTTTTAAACATGGTGTAAAGTAAAAAGAACTCAAACTTTTAAAAACACATCTCGAGACGGCATACACCTTTTTGCACAAGAACATGTTTGATCTGAACCGCCCCTTCAAACGTAGCGCTCATGGCACAGGATGCTGAAAAAAGTGCGACGCAATGCAATGGTCAAAGATGTCTATCTGATGCACATGTAGGCAAATTTAATTGAACAATTAAAAAATAGAGCAAATGTGTTCCACCACCAGTCCTGAGTACTGGAGTAGACAAGTTGACCAAAATTCTCATCCTTTGTTACTTCCCTATACAGTTCTGTTTCATTAACCACAACAAAAAAAAAAAAAAAAAAAAAACAGGAAAAATGTGCACAGATGTGTTGCTATGTGGTTCCCTATCTGTCACTCACTTGATGTTGTGTCGATGTAGTGACACTATGGGTCACCCTTGGGAGCCCCAAACACCTCTGATCTTTGAGAAAAAGCCAATGGGAACTGGCGAGTGGAATTTGCATGCCACTCCCCCGGACATACATGTATAAAAGGAGCTGGCTCACAACCACTCATTCAGATTTTTTCTTTGGAGCCAAGCGGTCGTGTTCAGCGAGCTGAATCCCTCTGCCGTTCCATTCACCTCTAAGAAAGCTGTTGGATTTACGGCACATTACAGCGGTTTCTCCCCCTCGTGCATCGGTTGAGTGCAGAGAACACCCCTGGGCGCTTCAGCAGTCTAAAAGAGTATATATTCTTGCAATAAAAGAGTATATTTTCTACTAAAAAGTGGCACTGACAGAGAGCGTCTTTTTAAAGATGCCTTTCCGTCTGTGTTTAATTCCTGGTTGCGGTCGTTACCTCTCTGCTTCCGACGGCCACGATCGCTGTCTCACGTGCTTGAGTGCTGCCCACGTGGAGGCAGTGTTTGTGGACGGGTCATGTCCTCACTGCGAGAACATGACCATGGCAACATTGCGGTCGCGGCTTTCCTTCGTCAGAGGTAAAGCCACTCCAGCGGCTCCCTGCCTCAGTCCTTCTACCTACGGGTATGAGGCCGCGTCGGTTAGCACTGGGGGTGATTTGGGGACCCCAGTGGGAGCCGCTCTGCTGGGTAACCCCCCACTGACCTCCCATTCCCCAGCACTCTCGTTCGCCCCAGTCGAGTTCTGGGATGAGACCGGCGGCTCATCTCAGGGTGAGTTGACGGTCTCATTCGGGGCTCATGAAGAGGATTAGCTGTCGATCGCAGCATCGGAGTGCGGGCTGGTCCAGTCTGACGCCAAGGACTCGACTGGGCTCCCACCTTCGGGTGTGGTCGCCCAGTCGCAGGCCAACGCGGAGCTGGCTGCCATGCTTGCCCGGGTGGCTGCGAGCATCGGGCTGGAGTGGAACCCTCCACCCTGCCCTGAACCCTCGCAGCTTGATGATTGGTTCCTGGGTACGGAGCACAGCTTTCTTCCCAGAGGTGCATGAGGAGCTCACAAGGTCGTGGCAGGCACCTAACTGCCCGGACACGATCTCTGAGTTCCTCTTCTCTCACTACCCTCGATGGTGGGTCTGCCAGGGGGTACTCAGCGATTCCCCAGGTGGATAAGGTGGTTGCGGTGCACCTGTGCCCGCAAAACGCCGCCACCTGGCAGAAATGTCCGAGACTCCTGTCCAGGGCCTGTAGGTTTACGTCATCACTGGCGACAAAGGCTTACAATGCCGCTGGACAGGCCACCTCCGCCCTGCACGCCATGGCTCTCCTGCAGGTGCACCAAGCCAAGGTGTTGAGAGAACTACATGAGGTTAGTTCTGACCTGGGATTGATGCAGGAGCTGCGCTCGGCGACCGATCTCGCCCTCCGGGTGACAAAGGTCATGCCACGGACTCTCGGGCAGGCAATGTCCATCCTGGTGGTCCAGGAGCGTCACCTATGGCTCAACTTGGTCGAGATGAGGGAGGCTGACAAGGTACGGTTCCTTGACGCCTGTCTCCCAGGTTGGCCTATTCAGCAACACTGTCGAGGATTTTGTGCAGCAGTTCTCTGTGTTTAAGAAGTAGACCGAGGCCATCCAGCATATCCTGTGGCAACGGCACCAACTCCGCTGCAGCTGGGCCAGCAGGACCTAAGCGGCCTACCGCCTGCAGTGTTAGACACGATAACTCAGGCTAGGGTTCCCTCTACGTGGCGCCTTTATGCCTTGAAGTGGCATCTGTTCGCTAAGTGGTGTTCTTCCCGACGCGAAAACCCCCAGAGATGCGCAGTCAGGTCGGTGCTTTCCTTCCTGCAGGAGAGGTTGGAGGGGCGGCTGTCCCCCTCCACCTCGAAAGTGTTCGTGGCTACTATTGCGGCGCACCACGATGCAGTTAACGATAGGTCTCTCGGGAAGCACGACCTGATCATCAGGTTCCTTAGAGGCATGAGGAGGCTGAATCCTCCCAGACCGCGCCTCATTCCCTTATGGGATCTCTCTGTGGTCCTGCAGGGAGCCCCGTTTGAGCCCCTGGAATCAGTTGAGCTAAAGGTGGTCTCTTTGAAGACTGCCCTCCTGACTGCGTTTATGTCCAACAAGAGGGTAGGGGACCTGCAGACGTTCTCTGTCAGCGACACGTGCCTGGAGTTCAGTCCGGAATATTCTCACGTGGTCCTGAGACCCCGACCGGGCTATGTGCCCAAGGTTCCCACGACCCTGTTTCGGGATCAGGTGGTGAACCTGCAAGTGCTGCCCCAGGAGGAGGCAGACCCAGCCTTGTTGTTGCTGTGTCCGGTGCGTGCTTTCCGCATCTATTTGGATCGCACACAGAGCTTTAGATACTCTGAGCAGCTCTTTGTCTGCTTTGGAGGACAGTGGATCATTGACGCCACCGCTTTGGCATATTACGCCCAGGTTGTGCCGCCCCCCTTGGGGCTACGAGCACACTCTACCAGGAGTGTGGCAGCCTCCTGGGCCCTGACCAATGGCGCCTCTTTAGCAGACATCTGTAGAGCAGCGGGCTGGGCAACAACCAATATATTTGCGAGGTTCTACAATCTCCGGGGTGAGCCGGTTTCGTCCCGTGTGCTGTCAGGTACGAACAGGTAAGTTTGCGGGACAACTGGCCAGGTGTACCGCTTGCGTACAGCACCTTTCCCCTCCTGGAGGGGGAGACGTGTGCTTTTTACCCCCCCAGCCATGTTCACGAGGTCGTGGACCCTGGATATCCTTCCTCCTTAGCCCTGTGGCAGGCGAGTTCATGGAGAAATTCGATGCCGGCTCAGTACATGTGCTAATAGGCCCTGTACTGGGGTAGGTGCTCCCCATGCGCTGGTTGCCTGTATGTAACCCTGTGTGATGTATCTTCCGCGAGACGGTTTCCCCGTTTGTAAACCCGTGTCTTCCTTGGGCAGAGTCTCCCTCTGCCACCGGTCTCCGTGTTTGTAGAGCTCCATCCCCACAGGGACTTCTCCACATGCAACACTGCCGACAAGACTCGATAAGACCATGTGACGTATTTCCACACAATTGCCTCACCTTTGGGCAGGGTGTGATCTCCGCGGTGTCTTCCCCTTGGGAAAGGACACCCCCCTGACGTGGACACTTATGGCCCCCAGCTGAACGATTTCCACTCTTTTCTGGGGAGAAAAAAGAAGAGAAGAGGCCACGGCTGGGGCGGCCTGTCCCCATTTTGGACAGTCGACTTGTCCCCGAGGTGCGGAGGACCGTACGACACTTGAAGGAGTGTTGGGGGAGGTTACGTGATGGCCAGGTGTGCTGGCTACAAGGCATGCAACGGTTTTCCTTTCTCGCACCAACAGTCCACGTAACACAGTTCAGCTAGTTGTGGCGTTTCATATAGGGACCCCTAGTGTCACTACATCGACACAATGTCGAGTGAGTGACAGATAGGGAACGTCCTGGTTACTTTCGTAACCTCCGTTCCATGATGGAGGGAACGAGACGTTGTGTCCCTCCTGCCACAACATTGAACTACCCGCTGAAATGGCCGGGACCCTGTCTCAGCTCCTCAGCACAAAACCTGAATGAGTGGCTGCAAGCCAGCTCCTTTTATACCCGTATGTCTGGGGGAGTGGCATGCAAATTCCACTCGCCAATTCCCATTGGCCTTTTCTCATAGATCAGAGGTGTTTGGGGCTCCCAAGGGCGACCCCTCGTGTCACTCGCGACCCCTCCATCAGGGAACAGAGGTTACGAAAGTAACCAGGACATTTTCAGTTGAAAATAGAGAGACCCCAGAGTTTTTTCACTGCTTACAGGGCAGCATTCACTGGAATCCCATCAATCAATGAGGCCTTATCTAAGCTGCAAGTTTCTGGAATCCATCCATGCAAATTTCATGCACAATGCAAACAAATAAACAAACACACACACACACACACACACACACAAACACACACACACACACACGAGTCGGGCATAGTTTGCACAAACAGAACAATGAAAAGACAATGTGGTAATTGGTAGCTATCAATTTCTTTGTTGCCAGTAGATTACAGTAAAATTCACTTTTAGAATAATCAATCTTGTTTAGAAGAGCAGAGATTACAGTGCCTGTCTGAATAAATGCTTGCATTTATCATTGCATGATACATTCTGTTCTACATACTACTTAGTACTTAGTAAAAATAGGAGGCAGCGTACATTAAATACTTTGCACAGTATTCAGTAAGGTGCAAGCTAATAATCCATTCTCAACATTCCCAGGCTCCTAGCCAGTGTCAATAAGCTCAGTATTGTGTCAAAAATGTAGAGCCTGTTGTGGTGTTCCACCCTCTGACATCAGACAAGTGTTTATCAGTTCACACAAGCCCCTATTCAAGCAGGCTCTCTGTCAAAAGCCTCACTGACCAATATTTTATGCTTGAGTAAATCCTGAGGTTCACAGTCCAGCTCATGCTGGCATCTACAGCACTGCATGTATGGAACAAGCTGCCCATCATTGACAATGTAACGTGAGGTCAGAAAACCCAGAACAGATTGCACACAGCTGCTCTCTTAGTATCTGCATACAAAAGCAGTTGGAGCAAAATTGGTATTTAGACAATGCTAATGGAATTAGTTATAGAGGCTCTTCTCCAACACATATGATTCAGACTGATCTCACAGTAAAATCGGAAACAGTAGGTTGACTTTTCTTTAGCTAAAATCAGTCTGTGCTTACCGAAAAGCAAAACACTGCCCCTGGTGGCCAAAGCGGAAACTATTGAACGCCATATGGGCACATGTGAGCTCCATATTCCAGGTGAAATGTCCACAGAGGGGCGCCAAAAGCGAGTTGTGAAGCAAGTTGTTTTCAGCTGTACAGGCTGTAATACAGTGAAGAGGGATGCATATTTTATAAACTGTACCCCCAAACCTAAACCTGACCATCAGTGAAGTAAAAATGTAATGTTAGAGGAAAAAATGCAACCTCTGAATCGTGCTCGTTATCAGAGGCGGACTGGCCATAGGGAGGACCGGGAGCTTTCCCAGTGAGCCACTGGGCAATGTGGGCCGGCCCGTTCAAAGAAAAATGATCAGGACTGGCCCATCCTAAAGGAGATATAGGTGGCTGCCTAGTGCACCAACATTCCAGTGAGAGTCCCATAAATCAACAAATAATTAACTAACATATAACAACGTTGCTATCATCATTGACTTTTGTTAAGAAACTGACTTTCAGCAAAGGCGCCTTTCATTGGAAGCGATTAATGTAACATGCGTGGAGCTGATTATTCAACATACAAATCACAATAATGGTGACAACCAAAAACAACATATTAAGTAAAAGATAAGATCTGAATAATCACAACATGACAAATAACTTAAAGTTACAACAAATAAAATAATAGAAGCGTAAATAAAACTGGCAAACATTGAAGCTATGAGCAGACACTGACAACTGCACAATTTATTCATACCACAAAGCATTACTGGAAACTGGGGCGTGGTTCTTATCACAGGATTATTAGACACAGATCGCACACCAGAGATCTTCTAGCACTGAGATAACAACCTTTGCGGTTCTATCATTGGAGAGAGCATAACGGCTGTAATGATCAACTAGCATTTTATGACAGTTTGCTGATGCTATACAAATGAATGGAGAGAGCCGTAAACTGACACCTTCATGTCATAAAATTCTCCGCGACTTCTCTAATAAAACAGCAATTTTATCATAGTAAAATCCACACATACTGTAACTCACTACAAAAGGATTGTTTAGTGTAAAACATGTTGAAGATTAGCAGACAGGTGGTTAATTCATTAAATGATGAGCTGTGTCCTCACAAAAGCGGTTTATTCAGTGTTGTGAAGCATCTCCTCCATAGACATCCATTAAAAAAAAACGGCCTTTTGTCTCCTTGCCAGTGTACCGCCACAGAATGTCTATGGAACGGCCACGTTATGCCAATCTACACTAACCTTGTAGGCTTCCCTATCAGAAGGGCTTTGTCGCACACCTTGACAGAAATGCAGAAAAAAAGTAATGAAAAATATTACTTTGTGGCTTACTTTGTTTAAAGGATGGCAAAGATAGTGCATGTCAAAGCATAGGGATTTTCACATTTTCTCAAGAATAATGTGGGGAAAGAATTCAGACACTGCTGATATAATGATGCCAAAAAACTCACACTGTGGGAAAATATGAGCAATTAAACTGCAAAATAACCAAACTAGCCTATCTGCAAAGATCTGCACTCTAAGAGGTTTGTTAACACTTTATATACTGTATATTTATATATTTTTTTTATATATATATTTTTGAGGTGTTTATAGGCGCTATTTTATATTTTATATAAAATTATATTATATTTTAACTGGTGTTTTAACATTCAGTTTTGCACATATTCTGGCCAACATTCTGTTTTCATTGATTGTTTTGCAATAAATAATTATTTATACATAGTTGGGTAACTGACATGAAATTTCAAGCATTGTCAGCACTGTCCTGCACTGTGACGTAATTTCTTCATCTAACTATTTTAAACAACATCTTGTATAGCTGTAATTATTATACGGAACTATATGTTTCCATGACCCCATATCAACTGAGACACTAGTTTATTTGCACTTCTAGAAAAAAGTGGAAAGATGATTAAAATCTTTAAAAAACTTGCTGACTTGTCACAGCGCCTAAATTACACACTTTACCTTGTACTTTCATGTACATTTTAACCTGACATCTGCATGTTGAGAAAAAAAAAAAGATTCTGGAACACTTTATTTGTCTGAGCTATAAAGTGCTTATTTTTCATGCTTTCTCTAAAAAAATGCTACTGGAATAATTGATCAAATAATTTTTCATGGATAAAAAAGCACTTATTGGCTGCTTTTCTTTCACTCGCCAGTCCACAGGCATGATTTACAAGACTAATTTCAAGCATTTAAGCCTTTAGATTATTAAGGTCTTTCGGATCACAAGAAAATTTCACTCAGCCAGGTGTCCAAACTCCTGGCCGGAACTGTGCAGTTGATGAAATGATCAAGTGATGAAATGGTCTGAGGAATAGAATGTTTAATTAAGATAAATGCCCATTAATTCAGGGCAAAATCGAATAGTAAATAAATTGACCTTTTCACAAACACTAACAGTCCATAGAAAAGTGTTTTTTCAACAAATTCTTTTTTTTAAACTGAGCTGGAAGATAAAATCAATGGGCCAGGAATAGTGGGCCACTCTGGGCCAGAAAGTCCAGGGCAACTTTTTAGTCTCAGTCCGCCCCTGCTCAACACTGATTATGCAAACGCAATTATTTCCTGATTTCACTGTGGGATCCGAACTGGGGTCTCCCAAGCTGTTAATGCTAAGTGCTTCCGGTCACACACTGGAGCCGATGCAAAAATATCTGATAGGAGATGGTGTTTGACAGTGAATCGGCAAAATGCGGCCAATACTAGGGTACCGGAACTCTCAGAAACAACATGCTGACTTCTCGTGTGATCATATAGAATGAATATGCATGTCTACCAAAATGTAGGTGGGGTAAAATACAGTTGTCTTTTAAAAGAATAGTTCACTCACCCTCATGTCTTTCGGAACCCATATGACTTTCTCCCATGGAACACAAAAGGAGTTATTTATATTTCTAAACTGCTCTTTTTCAGAATGACAGGGAATGGTGACCACAGCTGTCAAGCAAGAGTTTCAGTGACTAATGGCTTAAATTTCAGTCTGTTCCTCACACAAATCTATCATATGACTTCAGAAGTCTTGGAATACAGTGCATGAGTCATACAGTTATGATGCTTTTATGGTGCATTTGGCCCTTTTTGGAGCTTGACAGCCCCTAATCCCCATCTACTTTAATTGTATGGAGGAGAGCAGCTTGAACATTCTTCAAAACGTCTCTTTTTTTTGTTCCATGGAGAAAGGACAGTCATATGAGTTTTGGATAAAATGAGGGTGAGTAAATGATAACCGAATTTTCATTTTTCGGTGAACTGTCCCTTTAAAAGCACTGCTCCAAACAAGAATACTGCTCTTGTGAAGTGATGTGATGAATCAGTCAAACTTCACTTGAATAGGAGCAGTAACCAGCTGTGATATTAAATATTGATGTTCATTTCTGCCTCTGTACGCTGACAGCCTAATTAAGAGCTCATTAATATTCAAGAGCACAATCATTTTGGGTTTAAGCAATCCCAAAATGTACTCTCATTTAACCTTTAAGGCACAAAGTGTGGATTTTAGTGGAGACAGCATTTCTTAGGGACGCTCTGGGAAAAAAAAAAAATTCAGATGTGGTAGATGATTTTACTGCTGGGTTTAAACAGCTTAGAGAGGCAGTGGCTTTGTTGCATTCAAACCATTTAAAGACACATGATCATTGTAGGTCAACCACAAACTCCCCATGGATTTGCTATTTCCAAAATACTGCATCATTCATTGTTACAGGCAACAAAAATAAATCTAAAGTGAATTTTTCTTGGCAAGCTCAATATCCATAACAGCTCCCTTGTTACAGGCACTGTTATTGTCTGTCCCAATGCTCCCTCTTTCCTGTATATTTCATTCCAAACATATTTTAGCAGACATAACGTATTCTATTGGAAATAGCTTCTCTAAACAGAGCAACATTGTTAGGCCATCTTTTGTTTAAATAATCAATTAATTCCCGATGTATGAAAATCCCTTCCCACCTTGAATTTTTTTTCTCTTTGAGTATCAGGTTACGAAAGAAAAATAGGAGGCAAACAGCATTTCATGTTGACTTTAACGACAATTGTAACATTTACGAATGTCTCAGTTGAAGAGTGAAAAGCTGAAGTGTGTAAATTCTGCCAACGTTATTGCAAAAACAATGACCATTTATCAACAGGTTTAGTGAACACTTCGTATTTCATTGGTCGGCCAAACTCGCGGCATTAGTTGAGCCAATGTTGCAGTGTCAGTATGCTCAAATTCCTTACAGTTGAGGTGCTCTGCATATTAAGCTGGGATATGAGAAAGTATTTTAACATCAAACAAATTACATCCTCATCAGCAATAAACATAATCCAAGTGTCTACAGTAATAATTTATCTTTAGATATGAGTTAAATCTAATCTGTTGTATTTTAACAACAACGTTCCAGTCCTCACAAGCAATCTATAGCTTTTCATATTTCTTTTATTTGATTCATATCATGGCTGTTTGTATTTTACTGGAGTTCCTGTATGTCATTTTTGTGACATCGAGTGTTAAGCACAAACCCACACTGTTCTGTTTTCTTTTCCTTACCTTGCTGTCAATGCGCTGTCACACACAATAAGCACAAGTCAGGAGACACCCGCACACCTCACGCAGCTCAGATGTTGAAAAACTCCCCTGAATATATATCCTCCTAAACCTGGCCTGCTCCCATCTCACCTGGAGATTATCACTTAAGAAAGTGGAGAGTGACAGCCCTGTCAAAGATGGGAAAACAGTGTTGCTCTATAGTTTGGTGAAGTATGACACCATTTGGTTCAAAAGTGTGCTTTAATCTAACATTTCAAAGCAGGTGAAACTGAAACCGAGTTGCTGTGAGCCATACAAATGATGGGATGACCACAGGATCAACATCTAAGTTTATTAACAAAGAACAAATGAGTTTGACGGATCTCACAGAAATTGGCTCCATTTGGCTCCACTTCACTATAGACCTATTGAGTAGTAAATTCTGTTGACTTTAGAGATTCTGACTCCTGAGAAGTCATGCAGTATATACTCTATAGCATTATGTACTATAAATCACAGACAAGTCGAGCTGAATATACTATACAGCAGTCTTTATATTAAACTATAGACTACAGTATACACATAGCCTACTATAGCGAAATACATTGTTGTATATAGGCTACTACAGAGCAGTACAGACTCTAAAGATGTCATTTGGGGGGGTTACAGTATGAAGAATTGTTTCCATTGATCATGCCCACTGAGCAAAGATACGTCATTGTTGCACGTTAAAAAAACGTCCCCTGAGGAGCCAGAATGAACGTTTTTATGACGTCTTTTTATGACGTCCTCTGAACGTCCAATGTTGACGTCCACAGGACCTTTTTACAATGTTAAAAATGAGTTCAAATAGGGTCATTGTGGACGTCTTTTCAACGTCTTATAACGTCAACTGCAGACTCATTAAGGGGCCGTTTACACGACGTTTTCAACTAAAAACAGAAAACTTTTTATGCGTTTTGGCTGTTTGTTTACACGACAACGGCGTTTTGGAGCATAAAAACGCAAACTTTTGAAAACGGGTTTCAAAATGCACATTGTTGAAAATGATGCCATTATCGTCTCTGTGTAAACATACATTCACGAATCTGTGAAAACGATGATGTCATGCGCACGCGTATTACGTGTTCAGTCTATCCACCTTGATGCTTAGCGACAAATATGGGCGTTACTTCCGTTGTCAAGTAATACAGCTGTTGTTACGATAAACATCCATTCATTCTTTCATTGCGGTGTTGGGATTTTGAGGAGAGTGTGTATGATTTCACATGGACATACATCAGTCACTATATCAGTGTGTTACTGAACGATAATAAACTGCAAAATAGTCATAAAGACAAAGCGCGAACAAAACCGGTGCGCTGTTTCTCCCAGATGCAGTTGAGATTTAATCTTAGCACAAATGCAACATATCGAACAAAATTATCCGTTGTTTTTAGTGGAGAACCTGTGTTAGTTCAGCTTCAGATGTGTGTGCTTGTCATCTTGTCACCCTGCATGCTGATATCAGACAGACACACTGAGGAAGAGCCTTGAAGTTCTCATCCTTGGGTATGTAATCGCTTTTTCAAGTTGTCCGATGGGACGGTTATTTTCTTTTAAATCCGCAAGTAAGTTTAAACTTTTGTTCGGCGGGTGATTGACTGGTGAGAGGTGGTGCTTCGCTGCCATCCGGGATGAATCAGGATGGCGTTTTAAACCTCAAATGCGTTGTTGTTTTTGACTACCTCTGTATGTGTTTTTGTGATCAAATCACTAAACATTTTACACCCCGTTTACAACTATATTTAGCGCTGACCATTTGCGATCGGATCATCTGAAATGCGTCTTATTACCAGCTGTAAACAGCGTATAAAATGACTGCAGCCAGAGCTAGGGAATGCTATAGAACGACTTCCGGCGGAAGTCCCACCCACATTCGTTTCTCCAGTAAGACCCCCAGGAAAAAGGTGGATAGGCATGCGCACGAGTACTTCAAAACAACACGCGAGACATTCAATTCTACAATGGCGGACTACAGACTGTGTTTGTGCTGCTCAAGATTTTGAGTTTATTGGCGCTTCTCCAGCAAAGTGTACTTGCTTGTTTTGATTATTGGGGGTTACCTCCCCCATCCCCCCTGGAATCTATGCCACTGCATGATGTAAAAAAAATTATGAGGGATGCAGAGAGCAAAAAGTACTATTGACTTTAGATATGTCATACAGAATATGCTATAGCGAATTATATACTACTGACATGAACTCTAGCAGTATAGCCCATACATCATAAGGCAGTACAGGGTGTAAACAATAGAGAGCTGCTGTACAGGGACAGAGGGACTCCCACCTGAACTGGAATTCCAGCCAAACTTCTCACCCACACGCAAGTTTCCGTGAGCAGCTGATTGCTTTTACCATGGAGTCCTCACAACAACAAGTCAAAACTTCCTCCTGACGCCACAACATCTATTAAACCGCTCATTCTCAAGAGGAAACACGACTGTCCCTCATTGATGTCTTCTTTACAAACATAGACCTCCCATTAACTGATGATATTCTCAAAGCTTGCTCGAATTAAATCCAACTCAGGTGGAACATACTATGACGTGATAAAATGTCACCTTGGTTAAAATGTTGTCTGTCTTGGACAATCCAAAGTGGTGGACATACATTAGAGGAGAGAAGAGTGGAGGACATCCCTGCCTGGTCCTCTGAGGTCCATTCGCAATACAGCGCCACCTGTCGGTTTATAGTAATACTGCAGCACCTCTTCTCCTTCCTACTCTCCAATGTTCACAGCTCGGCCGGAGCCCGTCGTCTTCCCGGCTCCATTTCAACTGGATTTTTAACACTCCTAACCAGCCCAGATCAGGACAGGACCGCGTCTAAGGTAAAGGAGAACCTCTAGGGGTCTCGAAGAGTCCAGATTGGGTGGCCTAACGTCGTCCTTTCTTAGTGTTTTTCACGTCTGTCGCTGAAGAGAGAGAGAGAGAGAGAGGGAGAGAGTGAGAGGGAGAGAGAGAGAGAGAGAGAGAGAGGAGCTCGAAACTGACTTCACGCATCAGTTGGTACACCATGCTTGTACTGGAGTGCCTCCTACCATAACAAACCCTCTTCGCACTTACAAAGGATTCGGAAAGATCCGTTCCGAATCTTTTCGCTCCGATGTGCGGCAAACGACTCGATATTTTCCTCGCGATCCGCTCGTGATATCGCCCTCTTCTCCTAAAGTGAAGGGGGGTCGAGCCCCCCTCGCTGCGAAAAGGTGCGATTATCGCTTTGCTTCGAGGCTCTGGAATTGCAGTTCTTCTCTCCGATAAATTCTGGTAGAATAGCCGTACGTTTTTTGTGGGTCAGTTTTACTCTCAAAAGCTTGGCTGCAACCAGTCAATTGCACCTATTCAGCAGACGGACAGAAAAAAAAAAAAAAAAAACTCGTGGACACGCGATGGTCGCGGAAAACTGCTACTATGTATCGCCGATACATGTGCAACGTCATAATGGTTGCAACAATCTTGCGCTATTTACAAATACTAGCTGCTCAACGCGCTAATGGATTAAGTTGGTGTGCGTGTGTGTGCTGTCGAACCAGGCATAACGTAAAAAAACAAAACATAAAAAAAAAAAAACGTGTGTCCTTCAGAGTGACAACAGTTGTGATGTAATTGGAACGGATTGAACCGTATCCCGGTCATTGTTTGAGCAAACAGTCTGAATGAAGTTTTCCTTTGAAGATGCATTGAGTGATTTGCCATTTGCTTGTTTGCTTACCCTCATGCTCATCAAATATGATTTGGATATGTTTATATTTAGGGACTTAAGGGTTAGGGTTTCCAGGGTTAGGGTTTCCACTGTGCAAATGTGTGATTTGCTTAAACCCCAGGAGGTTTGATGAAGCATGCAAGCTCCTGTGATCTTAATACATAGTCAGCCCTGGGACAGCTCTGGTTTAGAACTTATTCTTGTCCTTCAGAAAGGTGGAAAATGTCTAGTGAAAGGCAACGGTCAGATGATGAAAGTCCAAGCACCAGCAGCGGTAGTTCTGATGCAGATCAGAGAGATCCTCAGGTCCCAGAACCAGAGGAGCAAGAGGAGCGAAAACAACCCACGCCTCCACAACAGCAGAAGAAATCCACTAAACTGTCCAGCAAAACAACAGCCAAATTATCTTCCAGTGCAAAAAGGTAAAGCTGATAGAGTATATAGGCTACTGTCTTACTTAAAGGGATAGTTAAAAAAAAAAAAAAAACCTTATCATCACTGATTTTTTTTCATGTGATTTCAAACCCATTTGACTTTCTTTCCTGAATGGAACACAAAAGGAGATGTTAGGCAGAATTTTAACCTCAGTCACCATTAATTTCCATTGTATAGGGAAAAAAAAAGATGCAATGAAAGTGAATGGTGACTGAGACAAACCATGTCCCTTCATGTTCCACTGAAGAAAAAAAAAACGTCATACAACTTTGGAACAACGTGAGTAAGTGAAGACAACATTTTCATTTTTGGCCGAACTGTCCCTAAACATCGTTTGGTATTAACACATGATGTAATGCATTCTGTTTTAATTGTTTGAGAAATTCTTTGTTATAGGGATAGTTAACCCAAAAATGAAAATTTTGTCTTCGGTTACTCACGTTGTTCCAAACCTGCATGGATTTATTTCTAACGTGGAACATAACAGTAGATAGGCTGAATGTTAGTCTCAGTCACCATTCACATTCATTGCATCTATTTTCCTTTTCCATATAAACAAAGTGAATGGTGACTGAGGGTGTCAGTCCCTATCATTCCACCAAAGATCTGCCAAGTCTTCATTTTGGGGTGAACTTACCCTTACTTACCCTAGGCTGAATACTGCAATGTTAAATCAGACACATTTTCTAACACCTTTAGAAACTGTTCATTAATGCTTTAGTGATTTTGTGCATTTGTGTTTCTTTTCTTAATTTGCCTATTAGCAACATTGTTGACATTTGTGGTCAATTACATAACTACAGTATGTGGACAAAGAAAGTGTAGAATGTTTGTTCCATTATCCAAGGTATTTTACATTTAGCAAAAGTTCAGCAGAGATTAGGGGGGAAACAAGCTTGAAAGCACTGTAGAACTTTTACCTCAAGTTATCATGAGGAACAAAAGAAGTGAATGAAAATGAGATCTCACTTATCAGATATGTCTGTGGAGTGGTTCCTGCTTTAATCAGGTTAGGTTTCTTTTGGAAACAAAGCAATTGTACCCTTAAATCAAATATAGAAGCAGTGTGGTAAAATTGCTTTCTAAAAACTAAATGGAAATCAATCGCACCCTGTCATCAGTGGTGATAAAACTATGTAGACTTTCTAAATGTGGGTGAAATGACACCAAAACACTCATTCTTAGAAAATGTCAAAAATCCTGCTCCCGGCTCCTTTACACGCTGTTGATAGTGCATTAGTAACAGCACCCGAGCTCTGCTTTAAAGCTCATGTCAATTATGCTGGAGCACACCCCCTCTCCTCCCTCCATCTCATTTGCATATAAGCTTTAAAAGAAAATCTTTTGTGCTCAAAGTGACTTAAACCCACCGATGAGGGGCGGGTTGGGTGCCAAGGGGAGCGGGCTTTGAGCTGAGGTGAAGATCAGCAGTGTGCAATGGAGACAAAGGCAAAAACGAGCAAGGCAAAGTTTTCCTGCTATGGGATTCAGGTTATGCCTCCGAGAACAAAGAGGAAGCAGCCATGTTAGCTGTTCTGAAGGGAGAGCCAGCCGTGCAGTAAACACAGTAGAGGTAGAGGGCAGTGTAATTCCCTGGCTGCTTGCAATTCTCAGCTTTTCTGTATCTCTCTCCTTTTCTCTCTTTCACTTGTTTCGCTCTCTCAGAATCCAGAAAGAACTTGCAGAAATTACTCTGGATCCACCGCCCAACTGCAGGTATGTTATTTAATGCATTAAAGGATTTTATTCCTTCATAGACTTGCTTTAAAATGGATTGATGTAGAACAGATTGCCTTTGGAGTTTCAGTTAAAGGATAGTTGATGGATAATATGTCCATTGACTTTTTTAAATGTACAGTTTATATTAAAGTATAAGGGAAAATATACATCTTGGGTCCTATATATCTGGTCACCATTTCTATGATGTTTTTCATTATTTTTAGTGAAAAAGTTCTTTTTAAATGGCCCTGTAGTGTGGCAAATTCATTTACGAAATATTCCAGGTAGCCTTTAAATAATATGAGGTAATTAATGCTGCATGCATAGTATTTATAAAAATGCTAAATGCTGTTTAAAATGGTTTTTGATGGATTATCATGGACATGTTAGCATCCCTTAAGTATTTAATGTCTGCAACAATTAAACTGATGGACATACTGTAGACAGCTCTAGCATTTTGCTCCTTGGCTTTAAAGACTTAGCACTGATAGTGTTTTACTTTCCTTGAAACATTATTGTTATTAATGTTGCTGTGGTCTATGCAGTGTTGTGTTTTTAATCATATGGCAGTTGCTTCTCCTAAGCATATGGCTTTGATTTCACCTCCTCGTGCTGAACTTATTGTTGAACCCCCATCTCTTTTAATGAGCTGACCTAGAGATGCCAGAACAAGATGAGGGAGCTTTTTGAAATTCCCTCTATAGCTCTTGTGTGTTTTCTGCTTTAAAGAACTAAGGTTTTCTGATTGTTTCTTGATATCTTTAAAGGTGAATTGGTTCAGTTTTTTGAAGATTTTGTTAGTGTTGGTGATTTTTAACGGTCTTGGAGTGAATATGGTTTGGCTTTTTTAAATATTGACAGCGTTCAGAAATTGTGCTTCTTGAAATTGATTTTCTGTCTTATTTAGATGTTTTTTCATGTAATGAAGTGAATCTCATAAAACTCGAGATTATTTCTTGTTAACATTTGCAAACAAATGTAAAAGGGGAATTATTTTTTTTTTTTTTTTTTTTTTTTTTAAAGTGACATTATTTTCATGACAATTAAGCTCATTATAGTTATGTAAATGTTACATATCGTATTTTCCAGAGTATATTGTAAGTCCAGGGTTGGGAGGGTTACTTTTGAAATGTATTCCACTACAGATTACAGAATACATGCTGTAAAATGTCATTTGTAACGTATTCCGTTAGATGACTCAATGTCAGTAACGTATTCTAAATACTTTGGATTACTTCTTCAGCACTGGTAGATTTTTTTCACTTGTTTTGACTATAAAAACTATGCCAGTACAGTAAGACAAAATGCATGTTAAAAATACATTCTCTGAAAAACCTAAATATCTTATGCAATGTTCTTCTAAAACATGATAAATCAAATTGATCTTGTTTTAAGGATTTTTAGATATTTTTACAGGAAAACAATACAAAAATGATTATCAATTATATTATTGATTTTTGCCCTAATATCAAAGGTCTTACTAGAAAAAAGAAACTATTATCTAATGTGAATTTTCTTGATAAAAAAATATGATCGTGCCTGGTAACATGTGCATGTAAAATGGCTAGAAATAACATTTTAGCTTAACGTAAAGCTGACAATTTACACAAGGTTTATTTCTATTTCTTCTGCTCCAAACTTACTTCAAACTTACATCTCTGTCTGCTCGTATGAATGTAACACATCATAAGAAAGTGTTTCACCGCTGTTCAAATGCACTTTGGATCGCATCATTTATATGTATAAATGTTTTCCATCTGAAAGGACTAAATATTAAATGAAACAAATGACAATAAAATGCAAAGTAATCTCTTCAGTAATCAAAATACTTTTTGAATGTAACTGTACTCTAAATACCAATGATTTAAATTGTAACTGTAGTGGAATACAGTTACTTATATTTTGTATTTTAAATACGTAATCCCATTACATGTATTTCGTTACTGACTGTGTAAGTCACATGTTTTTTTAATCATCTGAAATGTCCTGTGACTTATAGTTCAAAGTGATTTATTTACATAATTTACATGTAATTGAGTCTGCCGGTCAAACAAACGCACACCTAAACACATGCTTACACAAAAAAAGATTAAAACATCAGTCATTGAGACGATAGTAGCATTTTAAAGTTGCCATTTTAGAGTATATGGTAGCTCAATACAGTTGTGTAAATGTTACACATTGTGTAAATACTGTAATAATAAAAAAAAATACAGTGTGTTTGTATATATATATATATATATATATATATATATATATATATATATATATATATATATATATATATACAGGTGCATCTCAATAAATTAGAATGTCGTGGAAAAGTTCATTTATTTTAGTAATTCAACTCAAATTGTGAAACTCGTGTATTAAATAAATTCAGTGCACACAGACTGAAGTAGTTTAAGTCTTTGGTTCTTTTAATTGTGATGATTTTGGCTCACATTTAACAAAAACCCACCAATTCACTATCTCAAAAAATTAGAATATGGTGACATGCCAATCAGCTAATCAACTCAAAACACCTGAAAAGGTTTCCTGAGCCTTCAAAATGGTCTCTCAGTTTGGTTCACTAGGCTACACAATCATGGGGAAGACTGCTGATCTGACAGTTGTCCAGAAGACAATCATTGACACCCTTCACAAGGAGGGTAAGCCACAAACATTCATTGCCAAAGAAGCTGGCTGTTCACAGAGTGCTGTATCCAAGCATGTTAACAGAAAGTTGAGTGGAAGGAAAATTGTGGAAGAAAAAGATGCACAACCAACCGAGAGAACCGCAGCCTTATGAGGATTGTCAAGCAAAATCGATTCAAGAATTTGGGTGAACTTCACAAGGAATAGACTGAGGCTGGGGTCAAGGCATCAAGAGCCACCACACA
Organism: Myxocyprinus asiaticus; assembly: GCF_019703515.2. Taxonomy (NCBI): domain Eukaryota; kingdom Metazoa; phylum Chordata; class Actinopteri; order Cypriniformes; family Catostomidae; genus Myxocyprinus; species Myxocyprinus asiaticus. Next base: position 43,599,111 of record NC_059354.1, read on the forward strand.
CAGACGTGTCAAGGAATTTGGCTACAGTTGTCATATTCCTCTTGCTAAGCCACTCCTGAACCACAGACAATGTCAGAGGCGTCTTACCTGGGCTAAGGAGAAGAAGAACTGGACTGTTGCCCAGTGGTCCAAAGTCCTCTTTTCAGATGAGAGCAAGTTTTGTATTTCATTTGGAAACCAAGGTCCTAGAGTCTGGAGGAAGGGTGGAGAAGCTCATAGCCCAAGTTGCTTGAAGTCCACTGTTAAGTTTCCACAGTCTGTGATGATTTGGGGTGCAATGTCATCTGCTGGTGTTGGTCCATTGTGTTTTTTGAAAACCAAAGTCACTGCACCCATTTACCAAGAAATTTTGGAGCACTTCATGCTTCCTTCTGCTGACCAGCTTTTTAAAGATGCTGATTTCATTTTCCAGCAGGATTTGGCACCTGCCCACACTGCCAAAAGCACCAAAAGTTGGTTAAATGACCATGGTGTTGGTGTGCTTGACTGGCCAGCAAACTCACCAGACCTGAACCCCATAGAGAATCTAAGGCCAACAATTCACTAAAAATGTTTTTTTTATTGGTCTTATGATGTATTCTAATTTTTTGAGATAGTGAATTGGTGGGTTTTTGTTAAATGTGAGCCAAAATCATCACAATTAAAAGAACCAAAGACTTAAACTACTTCAGTCTCTGTGCACTGAATTTATTTAATACACGAGTTTCACAATTTGAGTTGAATTACTGAAATAAATGAACTTTTCCACGACATTCTAATTTATTGAGATGCACCTGTATATATATATATATATATATATATAGGTTAGCCAAATACATTTGAACTCAGTTTTTCACAATTCCTGACATTTAATCATAGAAAACACTCCCTGTCTTAAGTCAGTTAGGATCACTACTTTATTTTAAGAATGTGAAATGTCAGAATAATAGTAGAGAGAATAATTTATTTCAGCTTTTATTTCTTTCATCACATTCCCAGTGGGTCAGAAGTTTACATACACTTTGTTAGTATTTGGTAGCATTGCCTTTAATTTGTTTAACTTGGGTCAAATTTTTTGGGTAGCCTTCCACAAGCTTCTCACAATAAGTTGCTGAAATTTTGGCCCATTCCTTCAGACAGAACTGGTGTAATTGAGTCAGGATTGTAGGCCTCCTTTGCCGCACACGCTTTTTCAGTTCTGCCTAAAAATTATCTATCGGATTGAGGCCAGGGCTTTGTGATGGCCACTCCAGTACCTTGGCTTTGTTGTCCTTAAGCCATTTTGCCACAACTTTGGAGGTATGCTTGGGGTCATTGTCCATTTGGAAGACCCATTTGCGACAGAGCTTTAACTTCCTGGCAGATGTCTTGAGATGTTGCTTCAATATATCCACATAATTTTCCTTCCTCATGATGCCTTCTATTTTGTGAAGTGCACTAGTTCCTCCTGCAGCACCTCTACAACATGATGCTGCCACCGCCATGCTTCACGGTTGGGATGGTGTTCTTCGGCTTGCAAGCCTCAATCTTTTTCTTCCAAATATAATGATGGTTATTATGGCCAAACAGTTAAATATTTGTTTCATCAGACCAGAGGACATTTCTCCATAAAGTAAGATCTTTGTCCCCATGTGCACTTGCAAACTATAGTCTGGCTTTTTTATGGCAGTTTTGGAGCAGCCTTTCAGGTTATGTCGATATAGGACTCGTTTTGCTGTGGATATTGATACTTGTCTATCTGTTTCCTCCAGCATCTTCATAAGGTCATTTGCTTTTCTGGGATTGATTTTCACTTTTCACGCCAAACTACATTCATCTCCAGGAGACAGAATGTGTCTCCTTCCTGAGCGTTATGATGGCTGCGTGGTCCCATGGTGTTTATACTTGCGTACTATTGTTTGTACAGATGAACGTGGTGCCTTCAAGCGTTTGGAAATTGCTCCCAAGGATGAACCAGACTTGTTGAGGTCCACAATCTTGTCTGATTTCTTTTGATTTTCCCATGTTGTCAAGCAAAGAGCCACTGAGTTTGAAGGTAGGCCTTAAAATACATCCACAGGTACACCTCCTATTGACTCCAATTAGCCTATTAGCCTATCAGAAGCGAATTGCCTAAAGGCTAGACATAATTTTTTGGAATTTTCCAAGCTGCTTAAAGGCACAGTTAACAATGTATACTTCTGACCCACTGGAATTGTGATATAGTCAATTAAAAGTGAAACAATCTGTCAGTAAACAATTGTTGAAAAAATTGCTCTTGCCATGCACAAAATAGATGTCCTAAAAGACTTGCCAAAACTACAGTTTGCTAATATGAAATCTGTGGAGTGGTTAAAAAATGAGTTTTGATGGCTTCAACCTAAGTGTATGTAAACTTCTGACTTCAACTATACATATATACACAGTGTTTCCCTTATGATTTTTTTCAGCAGCGATGCTGTTTTCGTGCATCCATGAGCTTGCAACGCCGGACCCGTATTTACGCACATCAGTTGAGGAATAGCTTAAAACGACCGTAGTATCATTATAGATGGGCATTCAAGTTCGCCTTGTCATGTGTGTGTGTTTACTGGGGACTTTTGAAGGGCTCTGGGAGTAAAAATGTCTAAAACATCTGAACATGTACAACAATCTTACCTAAATCTCACGGGAGTTACAATTCTTACCTCTAGTTTTATTGAGATAGAATGATTTCTAAAGTATATAGCCTAATTATGGTCCTCTGTTTCAGTCGCTTGTTTCTCAGCAGAGAAATGTGATGCAGTGACTTTTACTGTATGTTGTTGTTCTAGGCAAATACCTTTAACAAAGACTTTAACAGGGAGTTGAAGGGCAGTTCACCCAAAATTCTAATTTCTGTCATTACTCACCCCCAAGCCTGTATGAATTTCTCTCTTCTGTGGAACACAAAAGGAGGTGTTAGGAAGGATGTTGGTTTTAGTCACCGTGCACTGTCACTATTTTTTTCCCCCCATACATTCTCCCTACATCTCCTTTTGAGTTTCACTATTGAAAGGAAATCATAAACGTTTGCAAGTGATGACAGAATTACTATCACTTTAAGTCAATACTCACCAGTTACATTAAAATGGCCGTTTAATTTAGAAAGAAATGCATTGAAAATGTAAACCGATGAAATCCTGAGAGAGAACATTGCTTATATGTACAGTATATTAAAGATAGAAAAAGGTGTATTTTAATATTATGTACAGTTGAAGTCAGAAATTTACATATACTTAGGTTAAAGTCATTAAAACTAATTTTTTAATCACTCCACAGATTTAATATTAGCAAACAATAGTTTTGGCAAGTCAGTTAGGACATCTACTACCATCATTATGTTTGGAGGAAAAGGGTGAGGCTTGCAAGCCGAAGAACACCATCCTAACTGTGAAGCATGGGGGTGGCAGCATGATGTTGTGGGGGTGCTTTGCTGCAATAGGGACTGGTGCACTTCACAAAATAGATGGCATCAAAAGGAAGGAAAATTATGTGGATATATTGAAGCAACATCTCAAGACATCAGCCAAGAAGTTAAAGCTCGGAAATGGGTCTAACAAATGGACAAAGACCCCAAGCATACCTCCAAAATTATGGCAAAATGGTTTAAGGACAACAAAGTCAAGATATTGGAGTGGCCATCACAAAGCTCTGACCTCAATCCGATAGACAATTTGTGGGCAGAACTGAAAAAGCGTGTGTGAGCAAGACTCTGTTACACCAGTTCTGTCTGGAGGAATGGGCCAAAATTCCAGCAACTTATTGTGAGAAGCTTGTGGAAGGCTACCCAAAATGTTTGACCCAAGTTAAACACATTAAAGGCAATGCCACCAAATACTAACAAAGTGTATGTAAACTTCTGACCCACTGGGAATGTGATGAAAGAAATAAAAGCTGAAATAAATAATTCTCTCTACTATTATTCTGACATTTCACATTCTTAAAATAAAGCGATGATCCTAACTGACCTAAGACAGGGAATGTTTTCTACAATTAAATGTCAGGAATTGTGAAAAACTGAGTTTAAATGTATTTGGCTAAGGTGTATGTAAACTCCTGTAAACTGTATATTATTAATATTATAGTATTTATATTACTATATTATTATTATTATTTATGCATATTTTTACATACTAATTAAAACTGACTGATTCACAGGGTAGAGAAAATACCTGTACAGGTCAGATGGATCTCCAGATAGATGGAGATGACAGATGTGGCAGGTGTTTAATTGTTTCTCTTCTCCCTGCAGTAGGTTTCCTTCACCCGGAGCAGTTCTGGTAGCAGTTTACACAAAGCATTTTTGCTGTGTCTGCCTTTCTTGTCAAAGGTGCTGTAATATGATATGAGGGAGTGATATGAAAATGTGGCCATATGAAAGGCGGGAAAACTAGATCGCTCCAACGTTGCGTGCTTACAATATTGACAGCTTTGCTTTGTAGATTATAAACAGGAGCGGTAGTTTTATTGCATCGTTTGCTTACAGAGACACGGTACAACGTCATTCACACGTTGAATCTTAAGTTCATTAAATATGCGACAAACTTACTTGTGACATTCTGTGCACACTTACACACTAAACTCAACAAGCGTTCATTGAAGTGCACGAAAGAGGGAGAGAGAGGGATACGGAAGAGCTGATTTACTCAGGCAGATTCTGGAATTACAGTTTGATACAAACACAATTATTGATTTGTTCATCTGTATGGATTGGTTTACCAATTCGCAGATACATTTTAAAGTGAATAAAGGTGTGCAGTAATTCCATGCATTCTTAATGTGGAACATGCAAAAATGATTACATTTGTGTGCAACACCTGCAGTCCCGTGCTGATTTTCAGACCCTGCGGTTAGACTGCTATACGGTGACGTGACTGTGATTACGTGCGTGTATTTGTGTGTGTGTGTGTGTTTGTGGTGAGGTCCTTTTCGTTTCATACCAGCCCCATTCAACAGCATGCAGTGTAAAATGCGTGCAGCTGACTGGGCCTAGCAAGCGTTACGTTGCATAAAGAATATTAATGAACCATGTGAAATCTCAGCAGTGGTGCTCATAATTTAGCAGCGGCGGTGTTGCTCATGTTTCGATTATTATGATGTTTGTCATACAGTGAGGCAGTTATGGAAGGTTTGAATTGAATCAAAAGCCTCCAAATAATCTTATACCCATTGTGCAACAAATGCATTTGGCTTTGATTTTTTTTTTCTTTCTGATTTTCACAGTCAAGGAGAGTGTTAGAGTTTCTCGAACATCAGATAAATTTGATTCACTGTCATGTCTGAAAGACCTTCAGCAACTGAATTGAGCACAGTTGACAGGTCATGCACTACCGCTGTACACAGAAACCCCCCCCCCCCCCCCCCACACACACACACAAACTGCCTTTGTCATTACCCAGAGGGAAATTTTAAGAGGAATGAGATGTTTAAGTGCTACTTAAATTTTGATTATATTCAAAGGATTGTTTACTCAAATATCATTTACTCACTCTCATGTTGTTCCAAACCTGTATGACTTTCTTCCATGTAACACAAAAGAAGATGTTTTGAAGAATGTTCATGCTGCTCTTTTCCGAAAATGTCTTTCAGACATGACAGTGAATCAAATGTGCGTGCTGTATTCACTGCCTGGTTTTGGACATTGGACTTGCACTCGGCTTTACCAAGGGCTTTCAAGCTCCAAAAGGACAAAAACCACCATAAAACATCATAAAAAAAGTCCATATGACTCATGCACTATATTCCAAATCTTTTGAAGTCATCAGTAGCTTTAAGGAACAGATAGCTAGTGAGAAACAGACTGAAATTTAAGTTGTTATTTTCTGAAAATCTTGCTTTGAAAAGCCGATATCTCCATTAGTTTTCATTGTATGTAAGAGAGCTGCATGGACATTCTGCTACTACAAATAATTCCTTTTGTGTTCCACAGAAGAAAGTCATGAAGGTGAGTAAATAATGACAAAATCATCCTTTCTGGGTGAATCCCTTTAATTATAATGCCGAATGATGTCCAGTATAAAATTTGTCAAAAAAGAACACATTTCTGTATTAGTGTCAATGAAGGTCTGTTTGAGCCTTAATGGGTCTAAGGTGGTACCTAAGACAAACAAGTAACTTGTGAAACACTAAAATATGCTGTAAATATGATAGAGTGCAGCACAGCATTTGCCCTACCAGCTGTGAGATCAATTCAGCTGCTTGGAGCCGCGAGCTATAGCTGCTGATAATGGTAATTGACAATGCAGGGATTTCGTGGCTTTTCATGGTCTGATCTGAGCAGCCACACAGTTCAGAGACTTTTATCCCTTAACGTTCATCATTAGCTCCCTCACTGGTTTTCTGAGACAGCATATCCCTTGAGCACCATATACCTGGAGGCTGACATAATCTTTACTGATTTGTGGGTAATGCACCACATCATATTTGTATTTGTGGAAAAAATACCACTAATGAGCCTACAACAAAACTCATAATGTTTCCAGTTCCACACATTGACATATGAACAACCATTCAGTAAGTATTCTGATTTAAGGCTCACAAGTTGGACATGATGAAATGAATAGATTAGAATGGACCTATTTTATGATGCTTTTTGCATAATTTTTGAACTCAAAAAGCCTCAGTCCCCAGTCATTGTAATTGCATGGAAAAATGTGACTAGTGCATTATTCAGAATTTCTCCTTTCGTGTTCCACAGTAGACAGAAAATCATGCAGGGTTGGAACAATATGAGGGTGACTAAATAATAAGAATATTTGTATTGTTTGGTGAACTATTCCTGAAATCAGAAAGTACTGTTTTTATTAGCTCGTCTTCTATCGAGATTGATACAGTAACAGTAGGTAAACTCTTTGCTTTTGTCACAGCTTTCACACTGTGGTTATAATAACTGTTTAGGCAGGCGCAGCTACGCTAACATGTTTGAAATGATGTGTTCCAACGTGACTAAAGGGGAAAATGATTATGGTGATTCACTTCTCTCGGAGAGGCATTGACAGTGCTTTGGTTTTCAGGTGGCGCCCAACCTTTCTGCATTTTCTGTGAAGTAGCTGTCCAGCCACTTAGCCTGTCATGATGATTTACAACCAAATTCCTCCCAAGAAGCAGATTTTAACATCAATGTGGAGACCACTCTGAGTTTTTAAGCAGTCTATTAAAATTCATGCCGTGGACTGACAGGCCTGACTGCTGCCTGGCTCAGATTTGCAGATTTGTCTTCATAAAAATAAACAGTAAAACTTAAATCGCCTCTAAAGTTGAATGATAGGTACTAGATGAAGCCGTGCACGCATGCTGAGCAGATAGAAAGAGGAAGCATTTGTGATTAGGTATAACGCGGTGTGAGTTTTAGGGTTGCCACGGTGTACGGTGTTACCGGTTTTATTCAGTATAAGGGACAACACCGGTGTGAAATTTGATACCGAATAAAAGGGGGAAACATTAGGATTGTAATGTATGTAGTTGTAAATAATTCCCTTAAGGCTCTTAGTAACCAGTGTGTGTGTTTGAGGAATTAAAGAGGCGTTGACACACACCTGCTTGGTGTGTTATGTCTGGGTTTATTTGATTGTGAGTGAGTTTGGGCTGGGCAATATAGCAAAAAAATAATATCTACATTTGTTTTGAGTCCACTGTAGACATCTGTTTGCTCTGAAATTGAACTCAGAGAAACTGCATTTGTTCAGTTGTAAAGAAGTAAACAGCAATATTTACTAGAGGTAGACCGATATATTGGTTTTACCGATTTAAGCGGTGCCGATAGTTGCTTTTTGGAACTGTCACTATCAGCAAAAATCAGTGGCAATAGTTGTCGATAGTTTTTTCAGTTCGTCATTTCAAAATAAGAGTCCCCGGTGTGTTTTGGGCTTGTTTATACTTAAAAGTCCCATGTCATGCACCAAAATATTTTTGTGATTTTTGGTTGAACAATAAACTGCATCTGGGATTTTATTCATTTAGGACTCTTTGTCTGTGCCCATCATAGTAAGGAAAAGATAATACTTTTTTTTTTACATTCTATAAATCGATTTTTAAAAGCTGTCGGCTGATTATTCGGTTATCGGCCTTTCCCACCACTTTAGATATCGGTATCGGCAAAATCCACTATTTCTATGCAGGGATTTCCCTGAATATTTTAGATCAATTATGCAAACAGATCATTAAAGCTGAAGTGTGTTATTTCTGCACCAACGAATGAAATTGCAAAAATAAACGAATACGCCGAAAATATTTTCATAAGCTGATTTTTGTTTTTCAGCATATTGCTGAGCATGCAAACACACTCATTGAACCAATTCATTGAAACAGACAGTTTAAAAGAACTGGTCCGACTCTATCAGAATTTTGCTATTGAGGTTGAAAATCAAAAGACAATAATTAAAATATTTTTTTCAACAGATATAATGTACGAAAATAATAAGTTGAACCCCCTATCTCTATCTGTATTTTGCTACACTCAAAAACAGAATTTTTGAAGATTTACAATTATTTTCAATTTCATAACAAAATACTATCAAATTGAATTGAATAATCTTTAATTACATTTTTTATTTTATTTTTTTTATTTAATTTTGTTAAACATTACAGTTTTTATGGAATATACTGTAGTTATGAATTTGAAATGTGTAAATAAAAATGCAAAAATATATATATATATTTTGAGTGTATTAAGGCTTTCAAATCAAAACAAAAAGTTGCTATTAATATATTTGCGTATATATATTAATATATTTCTCTAAATGAAAATTACATTAAAGCAGTTGCGATATTCACAATGTTTGTTAACTTTACATTATTAACAAATTAATATTGAATGGTTGGTAAATACTCTGTATATCGCCCAACCCTCAACATGATCACACAGGAGGTCGGCATGTTGTTTTGATACTTCCAGTATTCTAGGATCAGACACGTTATGCAGACAAGAATCATCTCAAATCAGACATGTTTGCATCGGCTCCAGTGTGTTTACTTTTACCTGTGGCTTGATCGGATGTGCGTCACATCAGCAGTGTGGGAGACTGGGGTTTGGATACCTGATACCACGTTGAAACCAGAAGTAATTGCATTCGCATAATCAGTGGCGAGCGCGATTCGGATGTTGTATTTTTCCATCTAACATTACATTTATACTTCACTGATGGTTAGGTTTGGGATTTGGCTGGGGTGTACAGTTTATAAAATATGCATTCATCTTTACTGTATTACTGACTGTACAGCTAACTCTCTTCACACCTTGCTGTAGCTGCCCCTCTGTGGACATTACACCTGGAAAATGGAACTCACACATGCTCATACACCCAACAACACTTACCACTTTGGCCACTGAGTGGAGTTTTTTTGAATTTCAGTAAGCACAGACCCATTTTAGCTAAAGAAAATCAACCTACTGTTTTCGATTTCACTGAGATCAGTCTGCAACCCTTGCTATACTCTGTGGGTACTGGTTTTGTTTTGCTATTGTCACAAATTTGTCAATCATGTCAAAAGTGACTTGTGAGGACAAATGATGTGGTCCTTGCTATTTGAAAGGCTCATAAATCGGCCACATCGTGTTTTAAATCTAATTATGTCAACAAGTTTCTGTGAGGTTTATGTTTAGGGGTTAGGTTATCTAGGTTATCTTAGTATGAAAATCATTGCATCTATGAGAGACCCTCACTAATATAGCTTCAAAGGTGTGTGTGTGTGTGTGTGTGTGTGTGAGAGAGAGAGAGAGAGAGAGAGAGAGAGAGTGTGCGCTCTCATTATCTCAGAAGTGTTAAAAGGGCTGGAATTTTCTGGGAGGGCACAGATCTTGATGACAGAATTCCTCAGAGTAATGAGTTGCCATATTGGCCCTCATTATCAAAGCTCTCTTTCATTTGAGATTTGAGATTTCATAGATTCTCTTGTGCTTTTTTTCCCTCTCTTAGTTTAGATGTTGTGTATTCGTGACCCCCAGCAGCAATGACACAGTGTTTGACTTGTTGAACATGTCAGCAGCTGTGGATGAATATGTTTAGCAGGGCACTGATGCAACAATATGAAACAGCCGCCATGTGAACCGAATGGCCCACATTAGATAAATTCATCTTTTAACCTGGAGGAGTTGTTTGGCTTGTGTCCTTTATTGATTTTTATATCTGGCCACGGCTGTAGATTTCACACTCTGCCTTTTTGTCTTGCTCTGCGGAAATTGAAACAATAAGATCACATTTCAGCACTAAACCGAAAAAACAAGATGGCAGAGTTGAACAGCAAGCCATAATCTTTATTTTTATATCTGTCAGCTCGTTAGTCTCTCAGCCTCAGACGTCTACACACATTTTCTGGTGTTTTCTGTGCAACCAATCATAGAGAATGCCACACCATTTTTATAAAAAAAAAAAAAAAAAAAAATAAATTCACGGTGGTCTATTATTGTGGTATATTTCAGATACACTCAAAAAAAATTTTTTTTAAGATTTACGCATTTAAATGTCATAACAAAATTCCATTAAATTGAATTGAGCTATCTTTAATAAAATTAAAACAATAAATCTTATATATATATATATATATATATACTGTATGTAAGTTTTATTATTTTAATTTTGTTAAAAATGTTACAAATTTATTTGATGGAATTGCGTAAATCGTAATAAATACATTTGTGTGTGTGTGTGTAAACCCGCCCCTAAATGCCATTAAAAACGAAATAAACTGTGGTTGGCTTCTTTACATGTCAATCAGATGGTCACTTTCTGTGTTCAGAATTTATGCCGTCAAAACTCTTGCAATGCAAGACTATCTGTCCGTATATTACGCATCACATACGCTATTAAAATATGAGTCCTGCGGTTGCCCTTTAGACATATGAAGAGACTCATTTCAGATGCCTCTGCAATGTACCATATCATTGTCGTCATTATAGCAGACTGCTGCAGAAACTCCCCTTCATTATGCCTGAATAAAGACACGCAAAAACAATGAAGGGAAACGGTGTGCGACGTAAGCGTGCAGCCTGCGTGCTGAGACGCTCGGAGTAAATATTTAAAGAGGGCTCTTGGCAAGATTGTGTAATTGAGATCTGATGCATACTCATGAATCACGGACAGCAATTATGGCCTGGGTTCTATTTTAGCCTGTGCTGATGGTTCTCTCAGTGCTATTACACACGGGTCAGGCTCTTCACTGGCAGTTTGTACACTTAAAATCTTGCAAATGTATTCAGTGCTCAGTAGAGCTGGATGATATAGCTAAATCAATTAGATCTCTCCTCTTGCCTTGCATTGGAAAAGATAACATGTCCTTAAGGACGAATAGCTATTTGACCATATTCCTATAATGTAATATAATATATATAATACATATATTACAATGGTAAATTTTTCTTCTTTTATGGTTATTATCTTTATAATAATTACAAATGTTATATATATATATATATATATATATTTAGTTCATTTTGTTTAATTTAATGGCTAATGTTAATGCAAATATTTCATGGATGCGAAAATAAGCATGCCATGTGAAACCCAATAAATATAATATATATAAAGAAAATCAATTAGATCTCTATATTTTTCAGCTTTTTCACTATGTGTTTGATATATACATCTCAATATATTTATGTATTGAAATTAATGTTTTAAAAGGATGTTTTTTCTTTTTCAATTAGAGGAACCAATTTCAACCAAACAACCACTGAGTACGTTTACATGCACACCAAAACTACCAAAAATCTGCTTATTCAAAAAATGTGACGACACAAGAAAATCGTGTTTACACGAGATTCAAAATCATCGGGTAATTCTCTGCTTTTGATGTCAAAATGTAAACACTTATGCACTTAACACTATGGACATTTGATAAGCCAGTAAAAATGCTGATAAAGGTCTTTTTATGCAATGCAAAATTGGGGTAATGGGCTTTTGCTTAAAGGTAAACTTTTTGTCAAATTCTGCAAATATCTCGTCACAGCCTGCTAGCTGTCTGTTTTGTGGGTGGGCTTAATTTTTTTTAGTATTTGTACACAGCCCTTGCTCTGTAAATGGGACAAAAACAAAGTGGAACAGACCGGTCCACACTACACTACTCCAGCCAATCAGCAACATGGGGTGGTTCTTGCACGTGCACAGGATGGAGGGGTGGGGGGGGGTCAGAGCGAGAGGAGAAGATCGACTGCAAATCTGGCTGTTGTGAACATTCTAAACTCCAAGGAGGACAAATGGCTGAGAAACAGACCAAGAGAAAAAGGTCAGATGAATATAAACTAAAAAAGAAGGATTATGATAAGTCGAGGGCTAGGAGCTGCGTCAACATCGGCGAGGCTTTTCGGCGGTGGAGAGACCTCCGAGAGGTAAAAGGCTTGAAGACGGATGCAGATGTTGCTAATTTTCTTCTCGATAGGTGGATAACATAAATTTTGCTATGTTTCACAGCACCCATATATGCTGTTGTTGTGATGTTAGATTTAGTATTAAGAGAGATGTGAGTGTCTGGAGCTGTTGTGCGTAAAACTGTCTCGCGTGCATGAATTTGGGGGGTGGAGCTGCCAAAGGAGCGCTGAAGGGAGGGGTGTGTTTGTTTTGGCAGTTGAGTTCGAAAATCAACAGTGTTACTCACGAATCGCTGAGTGCACCTTTAAACCGACTTTACCCCAGTAAACATGACCACACCCATTGTCAAGGAATATTCCAGGTTGTATGCAAGTTAAGCTCAATCCACAGAATTAGTGGCATAATATTAATAACCACAAAAATTTATTTTGACTTGCCCCTCCTTATCTTAAAAAAAAAAAAAAAAAAAAGCAAAAATCTGGGTTGCATTGAGGCACTTACAATGGGAAAGAATGGGAGACATTTTTGTAACATTAAACTACTCACTGTTTCAAAAGTATAGAGACAAAACTTAAACAATATGCGTGTAAACATGATTTTAGTGTGATAAATCACTTACTAACCTTTTCTGTGAAAAGTTATAACCCGTTTTACAACTCATTGCTATGATGATGTAATGTCAACAAACTCAAAAACCCAAAAACGACTGTAGAAATTACAATTTAAACAACTTTACAACTCAAACAATACATGAGTTTTAACAAAATAATTAATGTGCTTTTATAAACTTATAAGCTTCACATTTCTGCCTTTAAACCCTCCAAAAATGTCCCCATTCACTTCCATTGTAAGTGCATCACTGTAACCTCAATTTTTGCTTTTTTTGCAGAAAAGGAGGGACGAGTCGAAAGTAATTTTTGTGGTAATCAATATTATGCCACAAATGCTGTCGATTGAGCTTAACTTCCATTGAACCTGGAATATTCCTTAAAGCATAATCAATAAAAAGATTGTTGCCAAGTAGATTCAAGAATTAAAATACAGTAAAAAAATAAAAAAATTTAGTGGGGATGTGTATTACACTGCTTCTCATGAACACAAGGAAGAATGATATTAAATAATTTTCATTTATATTCACCAGTATAACAGTACATAGTAATAAACAGCAATATCCATATGAATATTTTTTTACTTAAATATTTTAATAAAAAATGCCACACAGGGACATTTGTGAACATTTTTGAGTGATAACTGATAATTGAATCAATTCATTGAAATTAAGCTTAGTAATTCTAACACTATTTTCTTTACTTGAGTTTTAATCAAAGATGCTTAAAACATCTGTCTTAGCGATTCACGTGACAAAAAAAAAAAATCTCAAAATTTGTCTAATGATGCGGCCTTCAGGAATCTTAATGGCTAAATATAAAGCACATTAAATCATCACGATAATTACAGTGTCACTTTATTTTATTGCTATATCATTGTGAACCTATAACACCCAGCCCTATTTGTACATTAAAAGACCTGCAAATTTATCGAGTGCTCTGCAAGCCTTTGTCGAAAATTGAAAGGTAGCCCTTCAGCGATGCATTATTTTCTCAGGGGGTCTACCATCCTTCTTTCTCCTCTCTCTCTTTTATCTCTTTCCCTCAGTGAAGCACACATTTATTACAGGCTTGTGACAGTGACAGCATTTATCATGCCCTGGCTCTGTTCCAGCTGTCACATTCACTGTGTTTTGTTTTTTTAATTTTTTTACTGGTGTTGTGTCACAAAGTGTCCTGCAGACAGATGCACACCTGTCACAAGACAGACGTCTTTCACTCAAAACAGAACAGACAACACAGGAGGCAAAGTAGTAGTAATTTTAAAAGATTTGATACATATGACTAATTGTTTTGGCCTTTTGCCATTTTATTAAGTTGATAAAGACTCACATTTCATGATAGTCATCGATATCCCGTGCCCTGTCTCGGAGAGAGACAGCCTGAGGAAGCTGACCTGTCATGGGTTGATTATTTTTGCGGCATGGTATTGGTGCTTTGACTGGTCTTTGTTGAAACAGTTTTGCCTAGAACTGTGATTATCACTTATCAGAGTGCTTGAAGACTATGGTTTATGGTAGTTTACTTAATGGGATAGCTCACCCTTTAAGGAAACTGAAGAAAAGAGCTGGTATATTAAAAAAACATGGATGTGTGATCTCACTATGGACAGTGAGAGTACTGTATGTTGGAAAACCTGAAAGTATCAGGGAATTTTAAAACTGTGATCTCCAGGCCTGGAAAAGTCTTGGACAAAATAATGGGAATAGTAATTTTTAATAGTGAATATGATGTTTTGTAGTTATGCTCTGCTCAAAAATATTTAATTGGCTAGACGTTGCTCTTCATGAGTCACAACTGCTATAAAATGGTTTTCCATTCATCACAAATGACTGGAAAAGTCATAGGTCAAATTGATCAGTCAAAAGCTGTGTGAATCCTGTATACTGTATGATAAAGCCACTCAGTGCATTAATAATTCAGTTGATATGCTGCCACTGGTGTGTATATTAGTTTACAGCGGCTTCTAACGTGACCTCATCCAATCAGATTTTACTGCCAGAGCTATCCTTTCCTTGTTAAACATTTCAGGATATTTTTGTTTCAGTAGGCTCTGGAAATGCAAATGTTGCACCACTGTAATGTAAGATATTCAAAGCACGTTTGTTTACATATGCTAGAGTTCTCTCTGCCTATTAATGGTGCTTCATCCTTCCTCAACCCCCCACCCACTCACCGCTCACAGCCATCGCTCCATCACCCGTGGCTGATAAGACAGTGGAGTCATGTCGGGCCTCGACCATTTGGCCTGGTCTTTAGATAACCACCCGACTGCAACTCACACTGTGACTGTGATAACCAGAGCCCTTTTTCTCCCCTTCCCCCACCCTCTCACACACACACATACACACTAGCCTTCTTCTGCGGCTTCTTTACATTGAGTGTTCTATCCTACTCTTGTTTTAGTATGGTTAGATTTGTCATTCAGGCCTCACTGTTTGTGTAAAGATTTGTTGCCTTAACTGTGTCCCAGTTTAAGCCTGGTATTAAGAACCGTTTTCAGCCTGGTCTCATGAAATTGAAGTGAACATAACAACATTTTTGCAATTCAAAATTTATAACACATTTGGCTGCAGGTTTCCAGTGAAATGTCCAGCTGGGGGCTCCAAAAGCATGTAAAATGGTGTCGTGTTCAGATGCGGTTTTAAGGTGAATTTTATATCATTTGCCTGAAACTAACCAATAATGTTTTAAAATATAAATGAGATGTAAAAAAAAAACATCCTTACCTTATCAATGCCTAAACGTAACCATTAGTGTTTTAAAATGCAGAAGCAAAATGAAAAAGCACATTTTCTGAAGCAACCACCTCATTTTGTGCCATTTCTATGACTATCTCGTGTCCCACATCAGCTTGAGTTCATAGCTGGTCTTGAATCGCGGTCCTCCGACGATCAGGTGAGCTACAGAGCAAGCTGTCGCAATAAGTGTATATATGTAGGTGGTGGGTCAGAAATAAAGCATTAAAATTTATTGTTTTTCAAAAGATGTGTTTGAGTAAAAGTGTATCGATATCATAAAATAGCAGGGTCTGAGTAATAGAGAGAAAATTAAGTATTTATAAAGTCATTATCAGACAATAAAGTCATGATTTGAGTGAATGTGAATAAAACACACAGTTGTTGTTGCACCTCTAGAGTTCATTTCACCTGGGAACTGCAGGGAACAGCACATGGAGACACGTATAACAAGTTTTGCAAAAAATATATATAGAGAGTCACATTTTCTCTATGAGACCAGGTTAAACATTTTGGGTGATTCCATCACAAGTAATGGTAATATGCATTTCTTTGTGTTCGGATTTCAAGTAATTATGTCAGTGTATTACTGCAAAATAATAAGGCACAGAAAAGTAAATGAAGAAAAAGAGAGCATAAAAAAACAGCACACTGTTTCTCTCAATTATGCTTGCATTTAATGCATTTAATACTTGCGCTGGTTCCTGTAGTTGAATTGGTAGAGCATGGCACTAGCAACGCCAAGGGCATGGGTTCGATTTACCTGGAAACACAAAAACAGATCAAATGTTTACCTTGAGTGTACTGTTTGACACTTTGGATAAAAGCAGCTCAATTGTTAGAGTGTGGCACTAGCAACGCCAAGGGCATGGGTTCAATTACCTGGGAACACACAAACGGATAAAATGTTGAAATGCACTGTAAGTCGCTTTGGACAAAAGCATCTGCCAAATGCGTAAGTGTAATCACAAACATGATGTTTAGAGCAGAATTCCCAGTTATTTTAGTGGTGCAACTGTATTAACTGAGCTTCAGATGTCCAATTATGTTAATATCAGGCACACTGAAGAAGATATGAGAAGGTCTTGTGCAAGTTTTTTCAAATTTTCTGATTCAGACGGTTATTCCCAAAGCCACACTTAAACGGTAAAGTATCTTGTTATACTGCAGTAGTTGATTGGCAGGTGAGTTGGTGGTGCTTCACTTCTGTTCGAACACATTTGAAAAAATCAGTGGTTACACTATAAAGCCAAGTATGGACATATGCATTTTTGAACACATTCAATTGGACAAATCTCATAACGCTTTGGACCCATGGCCGGGTCTATGTGTGGGTGGGGGGGGGGTATATTGTCCTTGTGCCCCCCCCCCCCAGTTGGACAGTGAAACAGCCAAGGGGGACCCCCTCCAGTCAGATGAAATAGAGCCTATAGCCCACTCTAAAGGTCAAAATGCCCCCTAAATATTGCATCTTAATACCAGCCCTGTTTGGACCCCATTTCAAACGGATCGACCCAAACGCATCTTATTACCAGGTGTTAACGGGGCCAGTAACGTGCGGCTCCTCTGAATGGATTTCACGTTGATTTCGTAACTATGTAGAGACAATTATTATTTTATTTTATTTGCAAACATATTGAGCAGAATACTAGTTTTTATGCAACATTGCATGTTCATTTTAGGCAAACCAGAGAAATTACATCAGGGCTTTTTAATGTTTCCACTAAAAATGCAATGTGGTCACATGTTTCTGACTACATCCGAATGTGTTTTAAATAATCAGATGACAAAAAACATTTGCCACTTTCATCTCTGTTAAGCACTGTCCACTTGTGATTGGATCGACAAGTGTAAACGGGGTCTGCATTTGACCGTGAGTGTTTTATGCCACTATTTGAGTGTATGGGCTGAAGATGAATAAATATGAGCCTGAGAAAGTGAGTTTTGCTTCCCCATTGAGGTTCGTTAAACTTGTTTTTTAGTTATTTACACTGAAAACCTTTGATCACACTTCTTCCTTTGGTTCAGTTTTAGTCCTCTGTGTATGTATGTGTGTGGGGGGGGGGGGGTTGTCAAGGAGGGTCCTTCTGTATTGTTTGCTTTCACACCAGCCCCCCACCCCCCATTGCTTGACACCCATGGAGACGTAACCTTGTTAGGTCATTATTGCTGCACTATAGCCCCCATGATGCTTGGGCTCTCAGAAGCCGCATATTACGATGCCTGCTGGCTTCTGGGTTATTTACACTATGGTGATTTGAAATTAGCTCCTATTTAACTGACATTTCAATTGTCTTGATTATAGGCTATAAATCTAAATGATTTTTTCATTCTTAATATCTGCATTTATTTTTTTTATTTTCTTTTTTTCATTTTCCATAATGACTTGTGTTTCAAGGATGAAGTCTGCTGAACAATAAACAATAAGACAAGAAATAAGAAAGAAATAAGAGTGATTACTGCAATGTTGCATGTAAAATCTGGATTTCTCAAGGTATTTTAATATTGTGGTGTCAAGGCCTGTAACAAATTAATAAATAAGAATAGTTGTGTCAAAATTATGGAAATTTCTACAGTGAATGTGTATTTTTCTAGATATACTCAGCTCTGAAATATCTCATCTGCTAGAAATTGTTCTTTGTGAGTGCAATCTCTATAAAAAGATTTTTAAACAACTGGAGAAGTCATTAACATTAATTCCTGTTACTGTAACTTGTAGTGTAAATTCACTATGCCAAAAAAAAAACTTTGTTCCTGTTTCTCAAATTAGAGTGCTTTCATCTTCCTGTGGAGTCTGGGTTTCCCCTCTCACACTCGAGAAACAAATCCTGACGTTTTTAAAGTGTGTTTCTAATGCTGTCTTGTGATATAAAGCAGTCTGAGCTTTAGTGTTAACTATTTCAGACATCCGCTGCAAGTCTGCCAACTCTTCCTAATGTAAAGGCGGCAAATATTTAGCCAAATACTTAGAACAGATATCTAATTTACACCAAAGTCACAGCTTTTCTGAGACTCTTAAAATGCTTATTCGGCCAATTCATTTTGTTTTATTGCTTCATTTTAATCAAAAATTTAAAAGATGAGGTATTTCTAAAAGGAGTAGCTCACCCAAAAAATGTGTATTGTCTCTGTTTACTCACCCTCATGTGATTCTGACATTTCCTGAAGCACAAAAGGTGATTTGCAGAATGTTCACACGGTTCTTTTCCATAAACGAAATTTTACTTAAAGCCCCACAAAACACAAAAATACCATAAAAGTAGTTTATATGACGTGCGTAATATTCCAAGCATTAATAAGCCATACAGTAGCTTTGTGAGAGGAACAGACCAAATATTAATGCTGTTATTTCCTGATCATCTCATTCACGCTTGTGTTCAATTAAAACATAATACCTTTAGATGCGTCGCACCACGTTTGATGTCACTGATGTCAAACGACATTGGTTATCGCATGTCACATGACCAACTATGACTCTGCAAATTTTAGTTTAAGAAACCTACAGTGTAGGGGGGTGATTAGTAGTAAACAGCAACTTCAATTTGGGTCTGTTCCTCACATATCTGGACATCACAATACCTTAATGGTGCATTTTGGAGCCAGACTAATCTCACAGTGAGATTGGAAAGAATAAGTCAACTTTTCTTTATCTAAAATCGGTGTATACTTACTGAAATTCATAACACTGTCCCCAGTGGCCAAAACGGTGTTCTTGGGTGTATGGGCGCATGTGAGCTCCATTTTCTGGGAGTAATGTCCACATAGGGGCACCAAAAGCAAGATGTGAAGTGAGTTGTTTTCAGCTGTACAGGCATTAATACAGTGAAGAAAAATGCCTGTTTTATAAAGTCAACCACCCAACCCAAACCTTTGCCTAACCCTTACCATTAGTAAAGTAAAAATGTAATGTTAGAGGTGAAAATGCAATGTCCGAATCACGCTCGCCACTGATTATGGAATTGCAGTTACTTCGTGGTCTTGACGGGTTCCGAACCCTGCTCTCCCCCGCTGCTGACGCGACATGCTTCCGGACACAATGCGCTTCTAGATGCGCCACAGGGGTAAGCAATCGATCTTGAGCCGATGCAAACATATCAGATAGATGACGGCGGTCCGTGAGTCAGCATAATGTCGCCGATCCTAGTGTACCGAAACTATCAGAAACAACATGCCGACCTCCTGGGTGATCATGTTGTTGGAGCTTGGCAGTAAAATTCACCATCCCCTCTAACCTTAACTCTCTCATTTAGTGTTTCATTTAAGAAATAATTATTTTGTCATCATCAACTCGCCCTTTTGTTCCAGCTCCAGCAATTATAAATTCTTTCAGGAAGACTCACAGATTTGAGTAAAGTTTTAGATTACATTTATTTGATGAATATAAAACAGGAATGTAATGTCTCTCTTTGGCGTAAGCCCTATCTGGCAGTCCGAAGAATCAAATCCTGCCGGAGATAGGAGGCAGGGGCGAGGAGCCTACCCCAAAAGAGAGAAATAAAATACTACCCCCAAAAGAGAAGATCCGGTCAGGTTACGAACCAGGTCTTGTGTTTGGCATTCAATCTAGAGAAGAGAAAAAGGAGATGTGAAGATCTAGAATTGTCACTTGTCATGAAATATTCCGTGTCCCTGACATGGTTGTGCAATACCTTTGCAGTAGGAAAAGCCATGCTTGCATTTACTGCAGGACTGCAACTAACGATTATTTTGATAATCGACTAATCTAATGATTATTAAAACGATTATTCGACTATTCGGGCGATTATTGCAACGATTAATCATTAGCTCTAAACCGACTATTCAGCTTGTGCCCCGACTTAAAAGGTTGTATTAAACGTGCTTGCTAACAATAAAAAGATCTTTTAAAAATACCTCTAAATGACATTCACTGAATTAAAGGGAAAAAGTACTTTTATTATGTTTAATTCAGTAAAAATTTCACTACAAATAAATCCTATTGTTATCAAGTGTATTTGTCTTTTTTCCATTTAAAATTGTCTAAAAATCCTTAAAACAAGATACATTTACTTGAGAAGTAACATATAAGATATTTAGACTTGCTGTAAGAGAATGTATCTTAAATATAAGTGTATTTTGTATATAAGTGTATTTTTTCACTTGGTTATACTTCTGCGAGTGCAGTAAAGACAAAATATACTTATATTCAAGATCGATTCTCTAAAAGCAAGTCTAAACTTCTTATATGCTGCTTCTCAGGTGAATGCATCTTTTTTAAAGGATTTTTAGTTATTTTAAAATATTTGTATTTTTAATATTATATTCAACATTCTCAGATAAAAAATTTAAAAAAATTATTCTGCAGTATAGCTGCTAAATTAAATGTACGTTGTTTTAAAGGAGTTTTAGATATTTATATTGGAAAACAAGCCAAAACAAAAACAAAAAAAAATAATTTTTTTTGCAGTGTATAAACTCTCACCTTTCTGTTCACTTCAGTCAATCTTTAACTCACAAAAAAAACGAACAACTCTCTGTTATTAATAAAGCTGCGTTTGCATAGTGAAATGCACAGAAATGCACAGTGACATATATTATGATTCAATAAGTTGCCATCGCGTTATAATCTAACTTAGCTTATTTCTGATGGAAATCAGCTGCTGCCTGAGCCGATGATTTTGACAAACTTGGTGAGGTGCGCACTCCTTCGGCGCCGGGTCATGCATTCCGATTGAGGTGGTTGCGGTGGCTCAATTGAGGGAGATCTCCTAAGCGAATGAGATATGGATGAAGATACGAGTTTGCTGATTGTTTACTCCCCATTGGTTTGATACATGCAGAAGTTGAGATGAAGTGACGGCGTCATTGGGAAGGGAAGGCGGGCTTTCAGAGATGTTCTGTGCACTGGTTCGCCTGTGGCCTGGTGAGGTCGGAACATGTCTATTATCATTCCAAGAGGGCGCGATCTCATTGAGAATCTGGAAATTTGCAGACGTGTGTTGCGGCGAGGAGCTGCTGATCCTGGATAAAGGTAAGGAGCAGTGAATAAGTCTGTGTCTATAGCTGGATGTTAGCTGGTCGGGGAGCGAATTGGACTCGACGTCAGACACTCGACGTTAGCACACTGAAACAGCAATGTGATAGATTGTGAGCAGACTTATAAAGCAATGGCTTACATGTGATTGGTTAGGAGTTACCTAGCTAATGGTGCGTTGATGTACAGCTGCTGGTCTTCCCGCTAGAACTACGCTGCGCTTACATTTCTTGGGAGAACTATTAATTTAAGAAGGATTTCAAGATCTGTTAGACAGCTTATCTCAAAAAGCCTTTCATAAAGTTAAAAATTGTAACTGTAGTCTTAAGAATGGGGTCATTGTTCAAACGTTTCCTGTAGACTCCCTGTCTAAGTGGGTGGTTCTCAACCAAAATAAGCTGCAATGTGAACCAGACTTAATATGGGTAGTTGTAAGTCTGACTGCACACGACTCCACAGTTAAACACTAAATGTGCTGCCCAGATCTCTCATTCCTGACATTAAAGCTGATGTTTCCTGAAGCCTAAATGAGCTTAATTCAATATATTCTTCATGTTAAGAAAGGCTCCTTAAATAATCACTGTTCCACAAGTGCCATTTTATATCAGAGTAAATTCAGCTGCTCCTAACGGGCGTCAGAGATCTCATAATCCACTATCAAAAATCTAGACAGATCACATTGCAACAAGTCTTCGCAGTAATTCAGCATCTCTCTCTCCTATCCCTCCTCTCTCTCCTCTCTAAGTACAGAAGTGTGCTTGATTTAGTCTGCTTGTTAGTGTTCTGCTGATCTCATGATTGTGAGATGTTAGGCTGTCAGTAGCCTTGACATGTTCAGAAGGTGAAGCTGGCTTTGAAGGCACTGCTGGAGGAGTACGTCATGTCCAGTAAGCTCTACACACCACAGATATGTCCTGCCGTGTCATAACCTGTTAAAGTTTCTTACTGCAGATGGGATTAAGTTCTCACTTATGGAGCATTGTGAATGTTTTGCATGTTACGAGATACTCGTAATTAGAGCCCAACCGATATGGAATTTTTGAGACTGATACCGATTTTAGAGAGGGAAAATTCACCGATTACCGATATGGTGACTGATAAAGCAAATTTTTGAGCTGGAATGAAAACACCTTTTTTATGTGGATTGTGCACCGATTTTGCACCGATATGACTATGCAAAGGTGTTCAGAAGGCTGCTTTCTTAAACAAATATTTTTTATCAAAGAATTTGACATTATTATTATACATTGTCAACAAATTCTAGAAATGAACACTAAGAAAATAAAGAATAAATAAAAATACAATAAATAGCTTAATAAACATCAGTACTGTTAGTATAGGTCAATTGCTGACCATTTAAATAAAGAATAAATAAAATAAAATAAAAATCAGTACTGTGTGTTTAGTATAAGTCAATTGCCCACCATTAAAATAAAGAATAAATAAAAATAAAATTAATAGCTTAATTAACATCAGTACTGTATGTTTAGTATGTCAGTTGCTGACCATTTAAATAAAGAATAAAAATACAATAAATAGCTAAATAAACATCAGTAATGTATGTTTAGTATCAGTCAAATGCTGACCATTAAAATAAAGAATAAATTCAAGTAAAATAAATAGCTAAGTAAACATCAGTACTGTTTAGGATCAGTCAATGGCTGCCCATTAAAATAAAGAATAAATAAAAATAAAATAAATAGCTAAATAAACATCAGTATTACTGTTTAATATCAATCAAATGCTGACCATTTAAATAAAGAATAAATTAAAATAAAATAAATAGCTAAATAAACATCAGGGGCTGGTTGCACCAGCTATACATACGTTACAACTTAGCCTAGTTGTGGCGTAATGGGTACTAAGTCACAATTTACGCTCTACTAAATATTTGAGCGTTGCACCATTACATTTATCTAGGACGTAACCCTACGTATAAACTAAATATATACGGCAGCCTCCGACCAGGAGTAACTGATGGAATAAAAAAGCAGACTCATTTAATGACATCTATGAGCTCATGTTTTGGTTGACAAGCATCAGTCCTTTCGACATATATGATGGTGTTGGCATTTACACTCATTTACATTTACGAGAGAGAGAAAAAAACACGTAAGCGGCTCTTCTGCATGAAACCGATCTAGCAGGGCTGTTTTTAGGGTGTGTCGCCCGGTGTCAAGTTTCAACACATTCAAAATATATACAGTTGTGCTCAAAAGTTTGCATACCCTGGCAGAAATTGTGAAATTCTGGCACTGATTTTGAAAATATGACTGATCATGCTTTTATTTGTGATCATATGAAGCCATTTATCATCACATACTTGTTTGGCTCCTTTTTAAATCATAATGATAACAGAAATCACCCAAATGGCCCTGATCAAAAGTTTACATACCCTTGAATGTTTGGCCTTGTTACAGACACACAAGGTGACACACACAGGTTTAAATGGCAATTAAAGGTTAATTTCCCACACCTGTGGCTTTTTAAATTGCCATTAGTGTCTGTGTATAAATAGACAATGAGTTTGTTAGCTTTCGCATGGATGCACTGAGCAGGCTAGATACTGAGCCTTGGGGAGCAGAAAAGAACTGTCAAAAGACCTGCGTAACAAGGTAATGGAACTTTATAAAGATGGAAAAGGATATAAAAAGATATCCAAAGCCTTGAAAATACCAGTCAGTACTGTTCAATCATTTATTAAGAAGTGGAAAATTCTGAGATCTCTTGATACCAAGCCAAGGTTAGGTAGACCAAAAAAGATTTCAGCCACAACTGCCAGAAGAATTGTTCGGGATACAAAGAAAAACCCACAGGTAACCTCTGGAGAAATACAGGCTGCTCTGGAAAAAGATGGTGTGGTTGTTTCAAGGAGCACAATACGACGATAGTTGAACAAAAATTAGCTGCATGGTCGAGTTGCCAGAAAGAAGCCTTTACTGTGCCAATGCCACAAATGACAACACCTTGACATGCCTCACAGCTTCTGGCACGCTGTAATTTGGAGTGACGAGACCAAAATAGAGCTTTATGGTCACAACCATAAGCGCTATGTTTGGAGAGGGGTCAACAAGACTTGTAGTGAAAAGAATACCATCTCCACTGTGAAGCATGGTGGTGGCTCATTGATGTTTTGGGGGGGGTGAGCTCTAAAGGCATGGGGAATCTTGTGAAAATTGATGGCAAGATGAATGCAGCATGTTATCAGAAAATACTGGCAGACAGTTTGCATTCTTCTGCATGAAAGCTGCGCATGGGACGCTCTTGGACTTTCCAGCACGACAATGACCCTAAGGCCAAGTTGACCCTCCAGTGGTTACAGCAGAAAAAGGTGAAGGTTCTGGAATGGCCATCACGGTCTCCTGACCTTAATATCATCGAGCCACTCTGGGGAGATCTCAAACGTGCAGGTCATGCAAGACGACAAAAGACTTTGCATGACCTGGAGGCATTTTGCCAAGACGAATGGGCAGCTATACCACCTGCAAGAATTTGGGGCCTCATAGACAACTATTACAAAAGACTGCATGCTGTCATTGATGCTAAAGGGGGCAATACACAGTATTAAGAACTAAGGGTATGCAGACTTTTGAACAGGGGTCATTTCTTTTTTTTCTTTGTTGCCATATTTTGTTTTATGATTGTGCCATTCTGTTATAACCTACAGTTGAATATGAATCCCATAAGAAATAAAAGAAATGTGTTTTGCCTGCTCACTCATGTTTTCTTTAAAAATGGTGCATATATTACCAATTCTCCAAGGGTATGCAAACTTTTGAGCACAACTGTGTATATATAGGATATTAAAATGAATAAATGTCTATTTTTCCCAGCCTGTTGTATTAGTATGTATCACCCCTCATTTATTTTAGATACAGTTCCTATATATTATTATTTACACATGGCAAATATACTATTTATCAGATCTACTTTTATTACGTATCCTATTTTAATGTCTGGAAAACCAGATGTTTAAATATTACATTTTGTAAATGCAAAGACTGGAATTGTTCGGTTGAAGGGGGTACCAAACTGTGAATCCTTACAACAATGAAAGTAGCTACGTGATTAGCTAGTTAGCTATAAGCTTGTTGTCACGGAGAGTAAAAGATGGACTTTCCAGCATTGTGTCTCACCAACTAGGCAACAGCGAAGCGTGAAATCAACACTCATCAGACACAATCCACCACTGCACCGTTGTCTGATGAGCTGCAGACCTTTCAATCTGCTACATTACTGACTACACTGACAAACTATAGCTGGCTAACACAACAAACAGATGTGATAAACAGGAGTGACATGGTTGTCAGGGACAGGGTTAACGTTATATTAGTTATATAAAATGATGGGGTAATTTTTTATTAACTTTCCAGTATGTATTTCACAAACTAGTTAGCAATTATTGAGAAGAGATCACTCAAATCCACACCGTTTAACTCCGCCCTGTCTGCAAAGCCACCGTCAGCTCAGAGTCAGCTCTGTAAACAATGGAGTCGGAGCGCGCTCTGCTGGACAAACTACGCTATGACACCAATTCTAAAGCATTGTTTTCTGCATTATATCTTCTGAAAAAAGTTTTCATATCGGTGCATATCGGTAAAATATACGCAGATACCGATATATCGGTCGGGCACTACTCGTAATACTGTGTGCGATGGTAGAAATGAGTAGATATACACTACCGGTCAAAAGTTTTGAAACACTTGTTCTTTATTATAATTTTTTTTTTTTTTTTTTTTTTTTCACATTTTAGAATAATAGTAAAGTCATCAAAACTATGGAATAACATAAATGGAACTATGGGAGTTATGTTGTGACTAAACAAAATCCAAAATAAATCAAAACTGTGTTATATTTTAGCATCTTCAAAGTAGTCACCCTTTGCCTACAATTTGCAGACATGTACTCTTGACATTTTCTCAACCAACTTCTTGAGGTATCACCCTGGGATGCTTTTTAAACAGTATTGAAGGAGTTCCTATCTATGTTGGGCACTTATTGGCTGCTTTTCTTTATTATTTGGTCCAAGTCATCAACTTCAAAACCTTTTTTTTTATTTATTAAATTTTAGTTTTATAATGAAATAAATTAATATGGTGGTACAATTCTATTTTTGTCTACAAAACTAATTTCAAACATTTAAGCATATGCCTTCAGATCAAAAGATTTTTAAGATCATGAGAAACATTTCAGTGAAGTGTTTCAAAACTTTTGACCGGTAGTGTATTTGCGTGGCTATCAATGGGCAGGACTGCTTTACGATATATATACACAGGAGTGACGTAATGGAGTAATGTGAAAATACAGAGCAGGACATGTCCCACACTAGCCAAGATGAGGAAGAACTTGTTATTAAGGGGAGTTGTAAGGCACAATGCGAAGCAAAGATAATTGTTTACAATTTCTATGAAGTGTTGCAACTTGGCACATTAATGTAGAATTCAACTGATGTGCAGTAAAAGGTAGGCTATGAATATGTCAGCTATTTTTCAATGGCTTTGAATGTGCCTCATCCAATCAGAGTTCAGAGTCAGAGCTATCTGCTTTATAACATTACTTGTTATAACATTACTCTGTTGAGTGTTTCATTGTTAACTCAGGTGTTATATAATGTGAAGCTGATGTCAGACTTATTCATGCATTCATTCTTTCATTCTTTATCGTAATCTTGTATTTTGTCCATTAAGTTCCAAAATAAAAAGAGACTTTTTTCCTATGTGTGCTGATTTTCCAGCAACAATAACTATATTGTAATGTATACCGCTACTGTAATATAAAATGACTTGTTATGTACTATTTTGGTTATTCCGTCCACTCCATTATTAGATTATCCTAACAGATCACTTTACAGTAAGTGCCAATGTGTTAGGGCCATTTGCAGTATTCTCATTTTTCATAGCTCTGTGGCAGAGCTCTCTGTACTTGACTCAGACAGGGACTGTATGTGGTTAACACTTAAAAGTTGCTCTATCAGCTGCTGTAAATATTGCATGGAGTAGAAAAATACTTCCTGTTGCAAATGCATCATAATAGAGATGACACACCTTGTTACATTTCTCTTTCTTGGAGGGCTCAGGCGTTTATTATGGATTTATATATTTACATATGTTTTGCGCTGAGAAGGATAGGGCAGCCCAAAACCAAATACCACCACAAATGTTGTTTTCATCTACACAGAACATTTTTGTTGTATTAGTAATTGAATCTGATGGTCATTGCAGACTAACAATGAAGACATCTTCATTCATAAGCAAATATGAGTAATTCCTTAAAAAGAAAATCCAAATTTTTGTCCTTTTATAAACAAGTGTTTTAAAAGTGGGCTTTAAAAAAATTGCCATTTCTGTTGTCTGTACATTGAGTGCATGGGCATGGCTTGGCTCATCCCACTTTGTTTTTCTATAAAGTGGAGGCTGACCCGGCCACTGCATTGCTTATCTGAGCTGTCAGCCTTCATCAGTCTGCGTTAAATCATCGTCATCATCACAGGCAGATACGGTGGGCTGCAGCAGCCGCTCACTGTACTGATGTCTCAGCACTCGTTTATTTATACACACAGGCCGTATTGACTCAGTGCTTATTTTTGCCCTATTGGCTTTTCATGTTGAGCAGAGAGAGGCAGCACTAGTGATGGGGAGTCGACTCCAAAAGAGTTGATGAGAGAGGTCAACAGAGAATGGCCAGACTGGTTCGAACTGACAAAGTCTATGGTAACTCAGATAACCGCTCTGTACAATTGTTGTGAGAAGAATAGAGGGTTGAGGGTTGGTGCTGTTTTGGCAGCATGATGGGGGACCTACACAATATTAGGCAGGTGGTTTTAATGTTGTGGCTGATCTGTGTACATACTGCATAACATCTCCTTTTGTGTTCCATGGAAGAACAAAAGTCATACAGGTTTGGAACAACATGCAGTTGAGTAAATTGATAGAATTTTCATTTTTGGGTGAACTATTTCTTTAAGGCTTTTTACATTTTGTTGTATGATTCCAATCATCAAAAGAGGCAGATAGATCATTAATCACAATTATTTGTTTGTCATTTAATCAACAGCCACAGTTTCTTGATCGTGACAGCCCTATGTTAACTTAATTAGTTTCTCAGGGCTCTTTTCAGCGTAATCTGCTAAACACTGAGCTTTACACTGACAAAAAGACAGATAGGAAAGCAGACAGGCCCTGAATCCCCACAGTGGTAGCTTAATATCATAAAGGCATGCTTGTTATAAGAATCTAAATGGAAGCTTTTTTTATGGTAGGAGTTTCCTCTCAAGCGTTAAAGAATAACAAGACTTGCTCAGTCATTAAAACAGTCTCTACAGAGATATGTGTGTGTTTTACAGGAAGTGGGTGAACTGCAAACACATTTGAGGTAATTATGGTGTATGTGTGCCTCAAGGAAGTGCTGGATTACACAATACCCGAGGTCAGAGCCACTCGCAGCCATGGCAGAGCCGCCTACCAAAGGGCCTCTGGATTATTCAGGTCACCCCTGTTTTTCAGCAGGATTACTGCCTGAAATTCACTGCTGACATTTTTTCCAGGTTATATAACATTGGCAGAGCGCATTTGTTCTAATTGCAAGATAAATGTGGTTATTATCGCAGGCGTTTCTCCACCATACCTGCTTTAGGGCTACCTAAAACCCCTAAAGGATGTTTAAATCACCTAGAAAACCCAGCAGGGCGATAACCTGTTGAGGAGGGACATTTTTCAAATTAATCTGATGTAGCCAATGGCTACATTCACATAGCATACCCAAAAATGAAAATTCTGTCATGATTTGCTCACCCTCATGTCATTCCAAACCTGTATGACTTTCTTTCTGAATGACAAAAAAAGATGTTAGGTGGAATGACTATCACTTTCACTGTATGGAAAAATATGCAATCAAAGTGAATGGTGACTGAGACTAATATACTTTCTAAGATCACTTTTGTGTTCCATGGAAGAAAATCATACAGGTATACAGTACTGTAAATTATGACAGAATTTGCATTTTTGGAAATTTAGCATTTGCATTATTACTTTAAGGGGGTCAGAACTGTGAGAACGTAGCCCATTAATTCATTTTCCACAACTATATTTCTTTGTAGATCTAATACCTTCGTATTCACCTTATTCAGCCTCGCTCCTTTTCCACGCTTCACTCTTCCGCATTGTGTCATCTAACTTCCTGTTTGTATTGAAGCTACTTAGAAGAGTCGATCAAAATGGATTACTTGTGGGAGCACAGAAAGTAATTTTCAACAGCACCCCTTTACTGCGTGATAATGCTGGTGAGGTATTTTGTCTTTCACTCTAAATGTTCGTTTTTTTCCCACACACGCAGAGGTAAATTGGACATGGCAGATCATATTCACACTGCACTTTTTCACAATACAAGCCTTTAATTTTTATATGTGTAATTCTCCCTAATTTTTAGATTTCAACATGTTAAAATGTGTAGTTGTACTTTTTAAAATGAATTTGTCACCCTACAATGTGATTACAATTGTTGTAAACGGAATATAAAATAAAACATGCACTTTTACATGTGTATAAGTGTGTATAAATATAGTGTCACCCCTCCCCCGTCCTGGTTTAAAGCTCAAAAAATCTGCTTACCTTATCTATAACGCCATGGGTGAATGACATGAGAAGATGGTCAGAGGGTGTCGTACAGAGATATTTTTAATGACTATGTGTTGTCTCTTGGAGTTTAATGAGCACAGAGGCACATCAATTCGTCCACAGCTTGAACGTAGGATTTTGTGTATTTATGAATACACAAAGTACTCTTGTTTTAAAATCTCCCTGCTCTGCTTCTATTTGTACACTATAAAACACTCATGATCGTTTATGACTACTCTATATCCTGTAAATCCACTTTGCTAGATGATTACACTTTGACATCAACACCATAGATATCTATATATCACTGCTAGAACGGAAGTTCCGAGACAAAATTTTCAAAATGGCTGCACGCTAGTTTTTCTGGCGCATAAGGTGAGTAAGTCTCCTGTATTTGTTGTAAACCATGTGGAGTTGATTGTGTGTTTCCGAGAAGTGTGTGTCAGCATGAGTCAGGAGGACTTGTTTGTGGCTTCTTGCAATTGTTTGCCACTGGTTTGTTCCTATTAAGAATTTGCTAAATCTGTTAGGATTGGCACTTCAACTTCGACGTAATTACGACACATCATTACTGACCAGCATCAGGAGGGCTGGCAGGCTCTTAGGCTTTACACAGTCAGTACATTTACATGCACTTTAAAAGTTTAATTTCAGTTGGACTAAAACAGCAATCTTCTTTTATAATGCTTAGTCCCATTTTTGTGAAGTTGGACTAACAGACCTTTAAAATGCAATTGTAGCTTGGCATTGTCCAGCTTGTGTGAACCGTAGTTGGAACACAATTGGACTCACAGTTGAAAGACGGGGGCGATGTGCAACGTGTATTTAACCCAGTATATTTTACATCCTTCTTTCAAATATTTGATTACGAATTGTCATGTACACTTGGACAGAGATATTAATACTATTGCACAACTACGCAAAAATCTGCTGTAGCTCGATCACAACTGCCCATGTAAACGTACTGAGTGGCTCTCAAATCATTGCTTTGTTTGTTTGAGCATCCCGACCAGCTTAATATAGCAACATTTGCTTAACCAATGCCGTAATTTTATTTTTAAAATTTTAAGTTGGCAGATGAAAGCCGTGTTCAGGAAACCTGTTTGAAAACAGTCACTGGGCTCTATTTTAAGAGCGCTAGTGCTAAGCGCAGCGCTATGCCATAAGTCAGAAGCGCAGTCAATGGGAATGGCCATGCAGTTTTGGTATTTTTGTGCAAGAATGTTCCAAGTCTATGCGCAAGTGGATTTCGTGTGAGCAAAGCACTAATGGGCTGGGTTAAATCCCAAAAAAATACTTCTCCGGTTATTGCAGCATCAGCGTCCTATTATGTAGTCCATTCCCTCAAGCGCCAGCGATATAAAGATAGACAGCATATCATATGAAGCTGGTAGTGTAAATGGACTGTATACAATTCAATTAGAAGTAAAGAAAAATTGACTTACATTCTTTTGCGCATTCACAGCGTCCTTGTTGAATGTCAGGCATGTTTGTATGACAGTGACACGCTTCTTTCATACGCATGGAAAATGTAGTTCAAGATTTGGATGTAGACCATTAAATTATTGAGATTGTAAGTATTAATAATTTTCATCTACTGACACAAATCATGGCTAGTATTAACAGTGATTGTATCTGCACCTACTTCTACTGGTCAATTTTGATTTTTAAAAATGTAATTCATAATCCAAACATTTAAATTTCTCCAACTTCCACGTGTCCCTTTTGAAGTGACTTAAATATCACTCTACGACAACAGGTGGAAAAATATTAATACAAATTAGATCATTAAACAATTATAAATGTAAACAATAATAATAATAATAAATAAATAAATAAACCATGACATATAGATAGTATTTAACACAAATCAAATACATTTTAGTTTTTCTATTTTTTTTTCAAGTTTGGACATGAACTTTATTACCACCTTCTGGTGGAATTTCCAAACTGCAAATGTAGGAATTGAATTTAGACATTGCGCTGAAAACAGACCTGCTTTTGAAACGTCTTCACGCAATGACCTAGGTATTTCTCAATAAAATAGCCAATTGCGCTTTGCGCCACTTCATTACCATACAATACACCCAAAGTGTGCACGCAAACACCCATAGATAGCGCAAACACTTCCACCCGCGGCCACTTGCGTTTTTTGCTGGCATGAAAATTGCTCTAATAATTAGCGCTCTCACGAAAATTGGATATGAAGTAGTGCGCGTTCATTGCATGTAGCGCTGCGTTTTGCATGCTTACGAAAATAGAGGCCTTTATCTTTGCAAATCTGTTTGGTGACACAAGTAGTGCAGGAGGATTGAATCCACTAGAAACCCCAGAACTGGCAATAGAATGTTTGAATGCTAATGAGAGTTATCACAACACTGGCTTACCATCACTTCACTTGTTTTTTGACTCTTGTTTGCATAAAGTTAATTTGCAAAAACTTTTTGACACACTCACCACTTGCTCTGCACCTCTGTCAATTCCACAATCCCCTCACGCAAGCCCTGCCGCTCAGCTCCCATAGAGAATGCATTGGAAACGCCCCCTCATGCCCCTTGCACTCTATGCTGGTGGACGTGTACGGTTACGCAGCGTGAAGCTCACCTTGGAGCTTTACAACCCACCCTACTGAACGCTTTTCAGATTAATGTTCAGAGGCATTTTTATCTCATTTTTCCCTCTGCTAAGCTACGATTGTATGATTCACTTTGACATGAGCTTGATCCTCTGCAAATGTCGTGTTGATTTTATGGCGATAAGCGATGGCCAGAGACAAACCTGCATGTTGTTTTTCTGTTAAATGATCTATGTAGCAGGCCGCTCTTCCTAAATCTGTCATTTATTGCTCATTGCTGTATACAGAGTTTGTTTTTTTTCACCCTCACAGCGAGTTAGTCCAATAGTCCCACATCATTTAGCTGTCCTCTCTCGCCCTAAAGCATGAGTGAATAGATATCCAGTGTGTAGGCTTGTGACTTGCTGGCAGAGAAAAGCTTTTCATCACATGCTAATTGAGCAATAGATGCAGAGGATAAGTGCCTGCTTCACCTGTCTCCTCCATGAGAGGCTAGTCTCACTCGCTTCTAAACCACCACTATGAGAGGGCCTTTAGCTTTATGAGAGTTGCTCTTATGTTCTTCCATTAGCCATGTCTGTGCAGTTGCACACTAGATCTCAAACCGCCCTCAGACTGTTGTTCTCCACAACCTGTGTAGCAGACATGTTGTTGTGCATGTTTTATACTATTTTTGGCTAGACAATTTATAGAATATATTTACAATGTATTCACACTTTTGCTGGCATTATAAAATTAAGCATTACTGTGAATATCACAATGATTTAATGTGCTTTTTATGTGGCCATTAAGTGTCTGACAGAGTGTGTAATAAAGTCATTTTGCAATCCTTTTCTTTTAAGTATGAAAGCATTAATACAAATGTTTTAAAAGTGTCTCTCAATAGTGATTTAAACTTAAGTAGCGAAAATAGCATTTGAGTTAAGTTCAACTTATTTTCAAAATGACAATTTCAAAATGTCTGTTTCAATGAATAGATTCAGAACTCTCTGATGACTGATTCAAGTCAAGTCATTTTTATTTGTATAGCGCTTTTCACAACACACATCATTTCAAAGCAGCTTTACAGGAAATCATGCATTAACAGAAAATGAAACTGTAATATATATGAAGTCTTAGAGTGATCATTGTGTAGTTTGATTAAATATGATTGTAAATTATGTATAGAAATTAAATAAATATATAATAATTGTATTTAGAACCCCTGTGAGCAAGCTGAAGGCAACTGTGGCAAGGAACACAAAACTCCATAAGATGTTGGTTAATGGAGAAAAATAACCTTGGGAGAAAGCAGGCTCACTGTGGGGGCCAGTTCCCCTCTGGCTAACATCATGAATATAATGTCAATATTAGTTATTTGTGTGCAGTGTAAGTCATGGTTTTATATTTGTAAATTAATATATATATATATATATATATATATATATATATATATATATATATATATATATATATTTTTTTTTTTTTTAACTTTAAGATTAATGACTAATGTCTTTGAAGGCCATCCTGGATTAACTGCAGAATGTTCATGGAAAACCATGAAAAATCTTTTTTTTTTTTTTTTTTTTTTTTTATGTTGTGAAATTGTTCCTATATTAAAATGCTTTAGTCAAAATATGTTGGTAAATATTGCTGTGTATTAGGATGTACTGTATATAGGTGCAAATAAATGAAAATTTCCTTCTGTTCAGTTAGTGAAAAACTGTGGAGAACATGATTCAGTTATTTTTAGCTAGATTTGAACTGTCTCGGAATCACTAAGCCATTTCAGGGCAAACATACTGCTTACTGCTAACTAAAAGTTTTTATGGCCTGCAAATACAGTATATTTCAACTCAGTGACAAGTAGACTTCATATTCGTAGGGCACGAGTGGCAATCAGTTAGGGGATCTTTCACCTCACCTCGACCTGTGCTTTTGTTTTTGTGTGTTTTTCAGTGCGGGGCCAAAGGGTGACAACATCTATGAGTGGAGATCCACCATCTTGGGACCTCCAGGTTCAGTGTATGAGGGGGGCGTGTTCTTTCTGGATATCACCTTCTCTTCTGATTACCCCTTCAAGCCACCAAAGGTATGGAGACATTTCATCCATCTTCATTCTCTATTTTTGAGGTATTTAAACTGGGGGTCCTCAATTCTCAGCCTACCAATTTGTTTTCCTTTTAACAAAATAATCTTGTTTAGCTATTCAAGGTCTTTGAGTTGATTTTACAATAACTTACAAGAGTGTTAGAGAAGAGTTGGAACTTTTGAGATCAATGTACAGAAAGATACAGTACATAGTAGTAGAAGAGTGTTCAAAAGTCCACTTTTAAAATCTTGGATTCAGAATCTAATTTGAATCTGGAAATGTTTAAAATGAATAAGAAATTTGTAAGATTTTTGCACTGTTAATTAATTCATTCATTCTGTTTCTGATTCTGATTAAGAAATGTGTGACTCTTTATGACTGTGATTGTCATTCAAGCAAAATACTAAGAAGATCTGAAATGTATGTTTATTTTTCAATTCAACTTTTAACTAATCTTTTATGCTGATAATTTCTAATTAAAAGTTTTAAATGAGAAAAATGTAAAATATATGTATTTTCACTAGCAGACTTTTTAAATTCTTTTGTAAATGTGTATTTTGCTGCTTTTAGTCTGTAGTCGGTCAAAGTGAGCACCACAAAAGAGCAGCAGCCTTTAATTAAGATGTATTAGGTCTACCAAGGACACTTCTGTAACACATCATTCCGAACAGATTTTGACCTCCTGTTAAAATACCTCAAGGATAACGTGATGCAGGACAATTGTGTTTGCTTTGTATTTTGTGCGATGGATGGCTGAATATACTCTTAGGTACTCCTCAAGTCAGATATTTCCAGCATAAAGCAATCAGCAAGACCTTGACAGGCAGCAATGTGGTTTATGAGTGCTGGTTTTCTACGATGCAGTTGCCAAAAATCACCAACTCTCATTGAACGACTTCTGTTTGCTTCAGATTGCTGTCATTGTGAATGCCCCTTCAGACTTTTCACCTCTGAGTGGCCCTCTGCCTCTGTCTGGCCCTTATCTCTACCATCAGTGGCTTCTGTAAACAACAAGTTTATATAAAGCTCATGAGCTGGAGGGGCTCTTTGTTCAGATCAAGCCACAGCAAAAACTCAGTAATACAGTAATTATAAACAGGATTCATCATCTGTAGTGGATGCCAGGCAGAGGTAGTGGCCTGCACCCCCTCATTCTTTTGTCACTAGATGAAACGTGGGGCATCTTGGGGGCCAGTCCTGCCTGCGTTCATTTGGGTTGGTACTCTGGGAAGTCAGATGCTCTTTTGCACTGAGCAGCGTGGCTTGGTTTGTGGTCCACTAATCTGTGCTTGTGTGAAGAACTCTGGCTGTGTTTGGAGAAGGGAGGAAAAGACAAAGAAAGGCAGAGGCGTCTCATCCTAAAACTCTATACAGAAATAAGAGTATTGGTTAACTTGAGGTGTAAAAGGATTTAATGCACTGGTATGTTTACAGGGCAGTTTGGTTTGGCCATTCTTTTATTTTTGTATTCTTTATTTCTTTCTTTCTTTTTCTCCTTCCTTCAGTTGTTCTCCCTTTGTTCTTTCTTTCTTACCTTTCTTTTTCTCCTTCATTTCTTCCATCAGATGTTCTCCCTTCCTTCCTTTGTTCTTTCTTTCTTTTTCTTTCCTTTCTTTCTTTTTCTCCTTCTATCAGTTGTTCTTTCTTCCATTTTCTTTCTCTTTCTTTTCTACCTTCCATCCCTCCTACTTTATTTCCTTTCTTTTTTCTCCTTCCTTCAGTTGTTCTCCCTTTGTTCTTATTTCTTTCTTTCCTTTCTTTTTCTCTGTCATTTCTTCCATCAGTTGTTCTCCCTTCCTTTGTTCTTTCTTTCTTTCTTTTTCTCCTTCCATCAGTTGTTCTTTCTTCCTTTTTTCTTTCTTTCTCTTTCTTTTCTACCTTCCATCCCTCCTACTTTATTTCCTTTCTTTTTTTCTCCTTCCTTCTCCCTTTGTTCTTATTTCTTTCTTTCCTTTCTTTTTCTCCGTCGTTTCTTCCATCAATTGTTCTCCCTTTCTTTGTTCTATCTTTCTTTCTTTCTTTCTTTCTTTTTCTCCTTCCATCAGTTGTTCTTTCTTCCTTTTTTCTGTCTTTTTCTTTCTTTCCTACCTTCCTTCCATCCCTCCTGCCTTATTTCCTTTTTTCTTTCTTTCTTTTTCTCCTTCAGTTGTTCTCCCTTTTTCTTTCTTTCTTTCTTACCTTTTCTCCATTTCTTCGATCAGTTGTTCTCCCTTCCTTCCTTTGTTCTTTCTTTCTTTCTTTTCTTTCTTTTTCTCCTTCCATCAGTTATTCTTTCTTCCTTTTTTCTTTCTTTCTCTTTCTTTACTACCTTCCATCCCTCCTACCTTATTTCCTTGCTTGCTTTTTCTTTTTTCTCCTTCCTTCAGTTGTTCTCCCTTTGTTCTTATTTCTTTCTTACCTTTCTTTTTCTCCTTCATTCCTTCCATCAGTTGTTCTTTCTTCCTTTTTTCTGTCTTTCTTTCATTCTTTTTCTTTCTTTCTTTCTTTCTTTCTTTCTTTCCACACCTATGATACCTAAAAGAATAGTTCAACCAAAAATGAAATATTTGTCATAATTAACTTATCTAATTATCATACTTTTTTATGATAACACAAAATGAGGTGTGCGATGAGATAGCGCTCATGAACGCGTAAAAGACATCAAGATTTACACTGACTAATCTCTTTCTTACTTGTTTTAGGCTTTCTCTGTGTAGGAACTATAGGGGACTCTCTTGTTTTTTAAATCTGGAATACTTATAACTACTCTCCATCTTAAAAAAACAAAAAAAACAGGCATTAGCAGTTGTGCTTTAATTAGTGTGCTGACAGTGTGCTATGCCATACTACTCGAGTGGTTTATTCCATGTCTTTTGAAGCAATACGATAGTTTTGGCTGAGAAACAAAAAAAACAAAAAACAAAAAAAAGTTCTTATACACCAAAATTCTTCAGCTCAGCTTACAGAACCAGAAGGAAACCCCCAGACTACAGTATCGTGGGAGGCCGAGTTTAGCGGATTAGTGTCAAAAAGGCTGAGGACCATTATGTGCACTAGTCCACTCCTTTGGCATATAAAGAGCGCTTCTTGGATTTGTTGACCGAAATCTCTCACTCTGCCCCCTGCAGCAGCTACTGAGACATCAGTCACATGATGCAGCATAAACCAAGCGACCAAAATAACCCTGCCTGCCTGGCACAATGCTGGCATTGAATGAAAATGGTGGTCTCAGAGTCCGACTTGACCATAAACACAGCCAGCATGACATAAGCAGCCTATGTGAGGCCTGACTGCACAAGACTGTGAAACAAAACCCTGCATTCTGTTCCATTCTGTTGTGCTCATCTAGCTATTCAACTCAAGAACACATCTTGTCTGAATGCCCCATAAAAAAATTATTAAAACAATTGCATGTTTCCTTAAAGAGTAATAGTTATTGTTGATTTCTTTAATTGTCCCGTCAAGCCTTTAATGCTTTTAGGATTTTCAGTTCTGTGTTTTGACGGTAGTATCACACCTCTGGTTAAGACGTTGGTTATATGACCTAGAGTGATTATTAAAGCACAAAATGCTGCAATTTAATTCTATAAATATATAGTCAGCAGGCACTGTATGCTTCACAGTAAATGTGCGTTCTCTTCTGTAAGCTTCTAAAACAAGTACAGTGTGTGATGCTCATAAAATGTGGTGTTTTGATAGTGTGTTTTAATCTTATAAGCTGCTTCACACATTCACGTGTTTTCTGAACATGAAGCGCAGCACATGCAAACTGTATTTACGGTTTAATAATCACACTAGGACATTTCACTATTTTAATTTGATTGTCCATTTCAGTGTAAAAGGATTAACAGCATGGCAAGTGCTCATAAGTGGGTGAGCATTTGAAAGCAACCGTCTGTCAGTCAGACCGTGCGCCGAATTGAGCCGGTGCTTGGTACTACTGGTACTAAAGAAACACTGGTATCATACATCCTTTTTTATTTTAGTATCAACTTGGTACCGAAGTACTTTTGACATTACTAATATGGAGTTTTGCACATCCCTAGTTGTACGACTGGTCGAGTAGTCAACCCTAGTTAACCTAGGCTTTAAGTCATCAATACTCTTCTCAAGCGCTACTGACACACAGCTTTGAAGCTGGGTTAGGTTAAGCTTGCTTGGCTTTCTCGCACTCATCGGATCGATAGCTTTTAGGATTCAGCCTTGGTTTCTGAGAAAGCTGCGATACAGCTTTCAAAAGTCCCTTGTATAGTGAAAGCCCTGTCCATAGTACCAAACTGAGGTTCTGGACTAGTGAGCTAACATCAGCCTTGATTTTTTTGAGGCTTTGTGCCAATTTCTGGGGTTTCCTCCTCTGTGCAGGTCACGTTCCGTACAAGGATCTATCACTGCAACATCAACAGTCAGGGTGTGATCTGTTTGGACATCTTGAAGGATAACTGGAGTCCAGCTCTGACCATCTCTAAGGTCCTGCTCTCCATCTGTTCCCTGCTGACAGACTGCAATCCAGGTGAGTAACCTACAGCAACTAAAGTATAGTTTACCCAAAAATGAAAATTCAGTCATCATTAACTAACCTTTGGGGTCCAATGTTGAAGTTGATTGATTTGACTTGTTTTATTTGATCAATATATCATTTTTTAGTCATGTTCATTTTAGGTTTCGTTGATGTGTTGCTTGAATTTTTTGAAGGTTTTGTCATGAGGAAGTGCAAACAGATAAAGGCCTTTCTAAATATAAATGGGGTCTGTTTGGCCTCCAGTTTCAAATCCTTTATAAAGCCGTCACGATGTTTGTTTTAAAAACATCTCTGCCATTGTTGTCAGCTGAGTCAGCAGATGACAGAACTTTCTGTTGAATCCCACACAGCTTTCATTCACTATCGTATAGAATCCATTCCAAAACCCAGTGAGCTGCCTTGCAGCCTCCTGCCTACAAAGGCAGATGCCTTCTAAGGCAGGATCCTAACCAACATGTGACCTCACATGTGACTGATTTGGAACACTCTACATAGGCAGCTACTCTGCAATATGATGCAATAGTTTAACAAGCATAAACATAAGACACTTTTAGCACTGTGGATTTCAAGAAAGCAGTCTCGATAAAACCTTTTTTCCCACTCACTTTTTTTTTCTTATAATGTCCAACAGTGTATTTACATGCATCTCAGGAGATTCATGTCGTTTTTGACATTTCTTCTAAAAGTCATGAAAATTCCTATTTCATTTGTAACGTTTTTGAGATAAACTGGCAGACAACTTTGTCTGCCTAAGGCTAATTTCTAGGGCTGTCCCCGACCAAAGATTTTCCTAGTCGACTAGTAGTCGTTAGTTTAAGCCATTAGTTCAGTAGTTGTCGCACGTTTATGATATTCATTTAATTACTTAAATATATATTTTTGGGGGGGGCATCAGAAAATGGTTTGAGTTCCAGGGCTGAGAAAGAATAAGTAACATTGCTAACACTGTTCTACATTACAGAGAAATACTAAACGTAATAATGAGCCTTTAAAAACAAAAGCGATCCACAGCGACACCGGCAAAAGTGGTAATGATTCTGAATGTGTCAGAAAAACCAGCAAGGAGACTGTCTGAACATTTTGTTAATTTATAGAGAGAAATGCACATTAGGGTTGTGCTGACAGACGATGATCTCCGGGATCGACGATGGTCAGAGTGATCGCCAATAGCTGGTGCCGTTGACAATGTCAAGAAGATTTTCCCATTAATGTATTAAATTATTATTATTATAGACTATTATTATTATCAAATTAATATTACAAATAATTTGCCCCACGGCACACAGACACACACTTGAAGAAAAACACTTTATTATATTATTAAGAACAGATGACAGAAAAGCCGTCTATGCGCATGTATGACACGCTGTTTGTATGGAAGTGTGCAGTCTCGTGGAACATGTGCATGCAAAAAGGTTCTCACTCTTTCTTTGTTTCTGTCTTCTGATTTTTTTGTTTTTGTTGCAAGAACAGTATTGTCTGAGTGCTACAAATGACCTCAGATATTGCAGCTCAGGAGGTGCTTTTAGTTCAGTTGGCTTTATTTCCACAGAGCAGTTCATTGTGACCATAACTCTGCAGCCTTTACATCTATGATTATACAAAAACACGTTCACCTCAATGATGATTATTATCATCATTATAATTTTAATTTTTACATTTATAATTGTTTTTATGGCTTCATTTTTGTAAGTAATTTTCCACCTGTATGTTTAGATGGATACTTGCCTGAAGGTAAATGGAAAGGTGGTTACTTATATATTATTTTTTTGATCATTTCATTATTTTAATTGGTTTTTCGTTTTGTTTGGAGTGCAATTTGAATTAAAAAATTTATTTGATTAAAATTTTTCATCTTTTAAATAAATTAATTACATTTTCAATGCAAAATCACTAAAGCAAGAATATTCACCAGTCCCTCAGCCCAAGGGTTGCTGATGTAATTGGATATACATGTATATCGTGAAGGAGGGAACAAAACAAATTTATTTACACACATGATGTATTTTCCCGGACAACGAAATACCCAACCAGTAGAGAATGCACAGATGAAGTAGGTTCTTTGCCAGAGAAATGTTGCCCTTCACAACTGTTGTAAAGCCATCTTTCAAAAAGTTGAACAACACACATTTTAATTGCACAATTAAATTTTTAGTTAAAATAAAGTTAAAAGTTTGAAATCAAAGTGTCTTTATTGTGTAGGCTTAACCCTAACCCTGCTTAACGAAGATGACCCCATAGTACCACCTAGCATCCAACCAGTAGTAATAGTTCTTTTTTTCTGCAACCAATTGACCAATCAAAACTTGGTCGACCAAGACTCTTCTCATCAACTAACGTTTGGTCGACTATTAGGGGGCAGCCCTACTAATTTCATAGCTAGCATTTTATGTATTCTACAGACAATTAAATACAATTGCACAAAATTACAGCTTGATTGGAAATTTTGTCATTGTTTTCAACATCACTTGAGCATGCTCTTCCCTGACACTTTTGTTTACTTGGATTACAAGTACACTTACTATTGAAAAATCTTTATCAGACACAAAATGTTTTCGTGTGTGGAAATGACGCCACAACTCTGGGACAGCTGCAATAAAAAAAAAAACAAAAAAAGATATTCTCACAATAAATATTCAAATGGTTTATTTCAGTCTTTCTTTAGATTATCATAGTTTTAAAAACTACTTACGTTTCCTATCATTTGGAACACCCTTTGCATCGTGCCTATGATACCTTAAATTGCTACCTCTGGAGGCAGTCTTTAAGGTTTTAGAACTGAGCTATTGTCTCACTTTTTTCCTTTCTTTTTTCCCATCTCCCAGCGGATCCTCTAGTGGGAAGCATAGCTACTCAGTACCTGACCAACAGAGTGGAGCATGACAGGATAGCTCGACAGTGGACCAAGAGATACGCTACATAGACAGCGACCGCTGACATCAAGACCACAATCTCCCACTCCCTCCAACCCAACCCCCAACACAGCTTTCCTTTGTCCCCTTTTCCTCCACTCTTCCTCGAACCAACACCCCAGCTCCCATCACCTGCAGGAGTGTAAAGATCCAGGAGAGGCAACTTTACAATGTGCAACAAATCTTTATAGCCTTTACAATACGGACTTCTGTGTATATGTCATACTGATTCTACCCCATGATTTTACCCAATACGGACTGGGAGCGCAGACAGAACCCGCCAAGGTAAAGCCTGCCGGAGTAGAATTTTGTAGCTGTAGATTTAGTTGTTTAAAAGCCTACTTGCAAGTCTTGCTTCTTTGGGATATTAAAAATGTATTTTGTGATGTAATAAGGAAAATGTTCCTAAAGTCAACCAAATATTATGGTGCATTTTAACCTAATCCATTATCTGTTTGAAGAAAATGAAAAAACAAAAACAAAATTGAACTGTAGATTATTAGAAAAGATGTCATTTATATGAGACCCACACTCATTTCCAGTTATGTGGTACATGCTGTTGTGAATCTGTTTTACCTTTGTCAGTTTGTAATGAAGAGATCTCATTGAACGTTTTGTAGCTCAGCCGAAATGAGCGACCACTGTAACATCCCCTCAAACACAATAAATAAAAAAAACTGTTCCCCGGGGTGAGGTGTGTGTGTGTGATGTTTCCACTTAAGTATTACTGACATGGGCAGCTGCCAATCAAAAACTGCTCTTTTGAGGATACTTACTGTACTGTTCATTAAGAACAGACGTCTTCAGCCTTTTTCTGTCCAATAGAGCACAACCATTGGGTTTCAAATGTAAAAATAAAATACATTTCACCATAGACAAATTGATTATAAACAATAACTTATAAGCCTTTAAAGGCAAATCTACCATATGTTTTGAGGTTGTTAATCGATGGTATATGGTCCTGATGAAGCCATCCATCTGTTATTTCAACTTGATTCTTAAAAATTTTTGTAAACATGTTTGTATGTCAAAATATTCATATATACACTGTATATACTGTATGTGTGTGTGTATACACACAGTATATACACAGTATATAAATATATATACAGTTGAAGTCAGAAGTTTACATACACTTAGGTGGAAGTCATTAAAACTTATTTTTTAACCACTCCACAAATTTAATTTTAGCAAACTATAGTTTTGGCAAGTTGCATGACACAAGTAATTTTTCCAACAATTGTTTACAGACAGATTGTTTCACTTTTAATTGACTGTATCACAATTCCAGTGGGCCAAAAGTTTACATACACTAAGTTAACTGTGCCTTTAAGCAGCTTGGAAAATTCCAGAAAATTATGTCATGCCTTTAGACAATT
Organism: Myxocyprinus asiaticus; assembly: GCF_019703515.2. Classification (NCBI taxonomy): domain Eukaryota; kingdom Metazoa; phylum Chordata; class Actinopteri; order Cypriniformes; family Catostomidae; genus Myxocyprinus; species Myxocyprinus asiaticus. The sequence goes on from NC_059354.1 coordinate 43,642,777, forward strand.
AGCTTTTGATAGGAGGTGTACTGAATTGGAGGTGTACTTGTGGATGTATTTTAAGGCCTACCTTCAAATTCAGTGCCTCTTTGCTTGACATCATGGGAAAATCAAAAGACTTTTTCAGAAGTTTGGTTCATCCTTGGGAGCAATTTGCAAATGCCAGAAGGTACCACATTCATCTGTACAAACAATAGTATACAAGTATAAACACCATAGGAACACGCAGCCATCATACCACTCAGGAAGGAGACATTCTGTCACCTAGAGATGAACATAGTTTGGTGCAAAAAGTGCAAATCAATCCCAGAACAACAGCAAATGACCTTGTGAAGATGCTGGAGGAAACAGGTAGACAAGTATCTATATCCACAGTAAAACGAGTCCTATATCGACATAACCTGAAAGGCTGCTCAGCAAGGAAGAAGCCATTGCTCAAAAACCGCCATATACTTGGGGACAAAGATCTTACTTTTTGGAGAAATATCCTCTGGTCTAATGAAAAAAAAAAAAAACAATTGTTTGGCCATAATGACCATCGTTATGTTTGGAGGAAAAAGGGTGAGGCTTGCAAGCCGATGAACACCATCCCAGCCATGAAGCATGTGGGTGGCAGCATCATGTTGTGGGGTTGCTTTGCTGCAGGAGGGACTGGTGCACTGCACAAAACAGATGGCATCATGAGGAAGTAAAATTATGTGGATATATTGAAGCAACATCTCAAGACATCAGCCAGGAAGTTAAAGCTTGGTCACAAATGGGTCTTCTAAATGGACAATGACCCCAAGCATACCTCCAAAGTTGTGGCAAAATGGCTTAAGGACAACAAAGTCAAGGTAATGGAGTGGCCATCACAAAGCCCTGACCTCAATCCGATAGAACATTTGTGGGCAGAACTGAAAAAGCATGTGCGAGCAAGGAGGCCTACAAACCTGACACAGTTACACCAGTTCTGTCTGGAGGAATGGGCCAAAATTACAGCAGTTTATTGTGAAAAGCTTGTGGAAGGCTACCCAAAATGTTTGACCCAAGTTAAAGGCAATGCTACTAAATACTAACAAAGTGTATGTAAACTTCTGACCCAATGGGAATGTGATTAAAGAAATAAAAGGAAATAAATCGGAAATAAATCATTCTCTCTACTATTATTCTGACAATTCACATTCTTAAAATAAAGTAGTGATCCTAACTGACCTAAGACAGGGAAGGTTTTGTAAGATTAAATGTCAGGAATTGTGAAAAACTGAGATTAAATGTATTTGGCTAAGGTGTATGTAAACTTCTGACTTCAACTGTATATATATATATATATATATATATATATATATATATATATACTATATATATATATATCATATATATATTACAAAATACAAAAATAATAAAAATATTCAGATATACAAACATGTTTAAAAAAACATATTTAAAAAATCCCCATAATAAATTCCTGCATAAAAGGCAATAGATTCTTAATCTAGTTATTCATATTAAGAATTTGTTAATCGATTGATAAAATTTCTGTATTTGACATAAAAGGATGACACCTTTATTTATTTGGCTAGAAAAAATGCACATCTAAGCTTGAAATCTTGTGATTCACCTCGGAGCTGGTTTGTTTGATTAATGGCTTAGAACACTTTTATAAAAAATTGTATGACATTCCTATGGAAAAATGAATGGGAAAAAATAGTCCTGGAAGCAAGACAGCTGGAAAAGTGGGCATGCACTGTTGCACTTTGTAGTCCCACTGCTATACAGTCATATGAAAAAATAAGTACACCCCATGGAAACTTATCTTTTTTGACATATTTGGACAAGCAAACATTTGATATTCTTTAAAACAGTTCCTATTAATAAAGTTGATATACTTGAACAAAACCACAAGGAAAATGAGCTTTTTCAGTAATTTACTCAATAATATCAATAGATGTGATATTCTTCTGTGGAAAAATAAGTACACCCTAGGCTTCAGAAGCTAGTATTGCCCCTTTAGCTGGAATAACTTCTTGTAGGTGTTTTGCATAATTGTTCACAGTCTCTATCATCGGCTTGCTGAAATTTTTGACCACTCTTCCATGCAAAATATTTTCAGTTGCAAGATGTTTGAGGGTTTCCTTGCATGTACTGCCCATTTAAAATCCCCCACAACATTTCAATGAGATTCAAATCTGGACTTTGACTAGGCCATTCCATAACCCTCCATTTCTTCTTTTTGAGCCATTCCTTTTTGCTAGTGTGTTTAGGATCATTATCATGTTGAGAGGTCCACTTCCGGTTCAACTTCAACTTTCAGACAGATGGCCTCACATCATCTTCAAGCACTCTTTGATATGATGCAGAATTCATAGTTGAATCAATGACTGCAAGCTGCCCAGTTCCTGAGGCAGCAAAGCAACCCCAAACCATAACATTTCCATCACCGTGCTTCACAATTGGTGTGAGGTTCTTCTCCTGAAAAGCTGTCTTTGGTCTGTGCCAAACGTGTACTGTTACTGTGGCGAAACAACTCTATTTTTGATTAGTCTGTCCAGAGCACATTATTCCAAAAGGCCTGGTCTTTGTGAATAGCCATTCATACCTACAGCAGCTACACTCTAATCTGCTGCGGGTACGGCAAGAGTAGAGTGACAAAATACAATATCTGCAGTACCATAAATAGCCACAGGAGGGGAGCTCTCAAACACCAATGAATATAACCAAATGCCTTATTTTATGGAATTCACACATTCACATTTTTTTTTTTTTTTTTTAATATCCCGTTACACCTATATGTTCATTGGCAAACTGTAGTCTTGCTCTAATGTTCTTTTTAGACAGCAAAGGCTTTTTCCTGGCACGCCTCCTATGCAGGTCAAATTCGTGCAATCTCTTTCTGATTGTAGACGCATGCACTTTGACGCCAGCAGGTACAAGAGTTACCTGCAGATCCTGTGATAAAATGTTGGGGTTCTTGCAGACTTATTTTTTCATCAAACGGCCTGCTCTTGGGCTGAATTTTCTGGGACGGCCAGTCCTGGACAAATTGGCTGTCGTTTGAAATCTATGCCACTTGTAGATGATTTTCTTTACAGTGGAATGATTTATTTCAAATCAGCATGGTGACACCACACACCTCAATAGCAAAGAGAACACAACACACTAGATTTGAGAGTTTTAATTAAGACAGGTTCCACCTGCACTCCCAAAGGAGGCTCTAAACATTGGCACCCAATCTTGAACACCTGATTCTAATTTTATGGATTTGAAGGTGTGATAAATTGAGGGGTGTACTTACTTTTTCCATGTGACTTATCTGTTATATAAATTAATATCATAGTAATTGCATGACCCCTGTTTCTTCCCCTATATTCAGGGTCATATCGGGCCACAGCACTGACTTGTGGATTCGCTAACTCCACAAAACGTGGGTATGACATTCATTAGCACTTTTATGTCATTTTTGGCATGCAAAAGGGGTCACTCTGTCTCATGTGTACATCTCACATTTTGGCTCGGCCTTTTTGATGTTTCTATAGCCAGAATGAGGCAAGATTTTTCCTGGGTCAGTCATATACATTCAAGAATTCATTTGATGCAGTCATGCAGCTTGACTGTGAGTGAAGTGAGATTATTTCTGACCTGTGTTGATAGTGTCAAATTTACACCCATTAGGGCAATGGAATGTGATCAGCTATTTGACCCAATTTGAATGTCTGCAGCCCCCTGATGGATCGTTTCATATTTAACTGGGAGGGCGATGAAGATCGATCCAGCATCATGTAGTGATTTATTTTATTGGTTGTCAACTGTCAGTTACTCAACTGTGCTATGAGTGGTAGTTTTTTGTGAAGAGTTCAAGATTAGCATAAATATAGCTATACTTTCTCTTCATTCACTGGCAATGCAATTCCACTGACACAGTATACATAATTTTATGTTATTACTAGTTTTTGTTAATGAAAGACCTGATGAAGTTCAGTTCACGTGACAAAACTGGGTCTTCAACGTATATGGCCACAAGAGGGAGACAAAACATAACGTTCCATCCTCTCACAAACAATTCTTTGAGCTTATTACCTTTTGTTTATACCTGGGGTGCTTTTTATTTGTGTTCTGGGTTTCCAGCTATTTGCCTTCATTGATTCATTTCATTCTTTCTTTTCAGGTCTCATAGAAATGACCCCAAGCAGGTATGATACATTACGGAAAAGATTAGTCTCGTGTCCAGGATGATTAGAGGGGTGGAATAATAAGTAAGCACCCACACACCTACTTAAAAAGCAGCACAGTGTTGTAAAGAGCTCCGAAAGTCAGTGAGTAATGAGAGAGGATGCTCTGCTACTGTATGCTCGGGGCTGAGAGGAGAGTCTAACACCCCATGGCCGCCATTATTTATGGACACGGAAATACTGAGTAGGTCTTCTTGGGGTCTGTTAAATGATCTCACTCTTACTTCATCCCTAAGAAATCACACCCCTCCACATCAGTGTATTCAAATGATGTAGTCAAAATCAGCAGGACAACTAATATAACTTGTGTTGTTTTCAGGCCCATTTCTAGGCATAGGTGAACCAGGTGGTCACCTAGCTGTCACCAGATGGAGGCACTGAGGAAGCCGGCCCCATCCCCACATTTACCAACTAATGTGCTTTTGATAGATACAGAGAATTTTTTTTATTTTTCTTTCATGCTGGGTAGCCTAGGTAGATTTTAATCATTGCATGAGCGAGTTCACAAGAACGAAATTACAACTATGCAAAAACGTGCTCGGTGTGAACGGCCACTTTCCAGTGTTGTGCCAAAATCGGACTCCCCGCCATTTTCTGACGACCGTCTCCTGATTGGTCCTCATCCCAAAAGCCCTCCCCTACACCCACCTCTAACCATAACCATCCTAGAGAGTCAGAAATCGGCAGGACAGTAGCATTCTGGTGGCTTATTATTCAATGTGCGCATGTCTCAGTCTTGAGTTTTGGTGTCAAAACCGGAGGAAACCACGATCATTTTCAAATCTCATGTTAACGCGGTTTGCATTTTGCATTGTCAGATTTTTTTTTTAATTAGCTGTTTTTGATAGTGGTGTATTGTTGTGCTGAATGCCCTCACTGAACGAATGCCAGAGGAGGCTGACAACTTATAAACTCCTCAAATTAGTAAATGGACCAGTCAGAATGGATATTCAAATGACGTGATGTAATTTGCTTCCATCTGCTGTTTCCATCCAGGGGCAGATTTATTCATATTTATGACGAAAGCGCTATCTTATTGGTCGGGTTTCAGTTTCACCAACCAATGAGTTAGCGCTTTCCTGATAAATAATAATAAATATTCCAATCAATTACCTTTCCCCATGACTAGAAATGACTCTTTCCCTGCTGGAAATCCACCTCCAAGCAATATAAAATTTGCCTTATCCTGTGTAAAAACAAAAACAATCATTAACAGAGGTACCCTTTAAAGCCAATTAGCTTTTAGTAAAACATTATTGTGTCAAGCCCGATTGTGGTCAACACAACAGGTGAAGAGAGACTTTCAAATTTAAAATATTTAGGAAATCCAAATTATTGAAGGATGATTTACTTATTGGTGAGTAGATGTTAAATAGAATGGGGCCCTCCATTCAAAATGTTTGTATTGCTGGTCATAGTCTGTAGATTGCACTGCATGATTGATTTGTATAATTTGTTTACTAGGCTATTGACAATTTGAGACAGATAATAATGTGTTGTAAATTATCAAGACTATTTTAAGAGACAGTACCAGGGAGAGATCAGTTGTGCATAAGAGCATATTTATCTCTGTCTCTATATATGATTAAACTTATTACAATGTTTAATAGGTTGAATCGATATTAATTTACAAATTTGTGTCAGCCTCTTTGTATTGGCCTTTAAGTGTTATTAATAAGGATGTTGTTACAGACTTTGTATTTGGTGTTTTTTTCTGTATGGGAAAAGGTTTGCGAATAAATCTGTTTTCTGTTACATACTTGACATAATTTTACTTTTTCTAAAAGTTACACCATAGATACTGTACCTATACATAGATTAGCAGCTGTTCCTATGGACTGCAACACATTGGCGCATCCGCCATGTTGGAAAGGTCAAGAGCCGTCTGTCAACACATGACAGTAAATTGACAGATACGGTATGCAACAGTCTGGAATCTTTTCCGGTTAACTTTTAGATTATCTGATTTTTCATAAAATGTGGGCAATATTTTAGATGCTATAAAAATTCCTGACTTCACCTCTAAAACATTTTTTTTTTTTTTTTTTTTTTTTTTTATAGCAAACTGCAAATAAAGTCCTCTACAAATGAATATCATAGCAACATACTGAAAATTAGCACCCAGTCTGACAATTCATTACATGATGAACTGTCTTCACACAAAAGCAGTTTATGCAGCGGTCTGAGGCTTTTTCTCCATTCACTTGCATTCAAACAGCTCTCCTTGTTGACTATTCCAAGTTGTCACCGGGGTTGACGTATCCGAACCAGCCAAATGAGGCATCTGCATATGTATATCTATGGTTTACAGGACACGATCACAAATAAAGATTTTTAAAAGAATATCTCGGCTCTGTAGGTCCTCACAATGCAAGTGAATGGTGGCCAGAAATGTAAAGCTCCAAATATCACATAAAGGCATTATAAAAGTAATCCATATGACTACAGTGGTTTAATCTGTGTCTTTAATCTGTGTCTTCCTATACACTTCCTATAACTCTTTTTTTTACTTTACATTTTGCTACTTCAGTCTTTAGGCACGATCATGATTTCAAGGTTGATTACACGTCCTAGTGCTTGATGCATGTGCAGAGCACTAGATGGCACTATAGGAAGCGTAATCGACCGTGAAATCATGATCGCCTAGTAGACTGCTGTCAAGTTTTATAGTGTAAAAGGAGTTATATTTTGGTTTGTTCTCACCCAAAAACGATTGGATTGCTTCAGAAGACATTGATTAAACCACTGGAGTCATATAAATTACTTTTATGATGCCTTTATGTGATATTTGGACCTTCAGAGTTCTGGCCACCATTCACTTGCATTGTATAGACCAGAGGTGCCCAAACTTTTTCCTACGAAGGGCCAAAAATCAATCTTGAATGAGGGTCGTGGGCCAAGAGAGAACACTGCATCTCCTTCAAGCCAATTTAAAAAAAAAAAAAAAATGAACATTAGTCAGAGATACACTATATTGCCAGAAGTATTCGCTCATCTGCCTTTAGACGCATATGAACTTAAGTGACATCCCATTCTTAATCCATAGGGTTTAATATGACGTCGGCCCACCCTTTGCAGCTATAACAGCTTCAGAGTCCAGTGGTGGCGTGCTTTACACCACTGCATCCGACGCTTTGCATTGCACTTGGTGATGTATGGCTTGGATGCAGCTGCTCGGCCATGGAAACCCATTCCATGAAGCTCTCTACGCACTGTTCTTGAGCTAATCTGAAGGCCACATGAACTTTGGAGGTCTGCAGTGATTGACTCTGCAGAAAGTTGGCGACCTCTGCGCACTATGCGCCTCAGCATCTGCTGACCCCGCTCTGTCATTTTACGTGGCCTACCACTTCGTGGCTGAGTTGCTGTCATTCCCAATCGCTTCCACTTTGTTATAATACCACTGACAGTTGACTGTGGAATATTTAGTAGCGAGGAAATTTCACGACTGGACTTGTTGCACAGGTGACATCCTATCACAGTACCACGCTGGAATTCACTGAGCTCCTGAGAGCGGCCCATTCTTTCACAAATGTTTGTAGAAGCAGTCTGCATGCCTAGGTGCTTCATTTTATACACCTGTGGCCATGGAAGTGATTGGAACACCTGAATTCAATTATTTGGATGGATGAGCGAATACTTTTGGCAATATAGTGTATGAAGTGGTTAATGTTCTGTAAAATGATTATTGTATTATTAATAACGTTTTATTTAACATCAAGGCTGTTTAACACATCCAGAATTATTTTTTTAATATTATTATTAACTACATTGTAGCATTTGATAATTTTAGCGTATGAGCATGACACTGAACTGATGCAAAGCTTGAGAAGAGGAGTGCTTGTCTGTGCGCATTTATGGTGCGAGCATCCTGCACTGACTCGGCAATATCTGCACAATGGACAGCACGAAACAAATAATGTTCAGCGAAAATTCAAATGAAGTACGCAATGGAAATATTAATTTGGAACTATATCAGATTCCAAGGGGATTTTTTGCCCAAAGCCTCCGTTAATTTCCGACCCTGGATGGAACTAGAGATAGAGATGAGAGATGTAACAGGTGTTTTAATGTCTCTCATCATGCAGCTGGTTCATTACACAAAGTATTTTTGCTATTTCTGCCTTTAATGAAGGAGTGCCAAGATACGAAAGGCGGTCGCCGTCACTCACTTGCAATGTTAACAGCTTTGTTGATTATTGGAACAATATAGTTTTATCACGTCGCTTGCTTATGGAGATGTGGTATAACACCATTTACATGTCTAATTAACCGGTTTAGAAAGGTTTATACATCTGTAACATCTTAAGTTCAGTATCTATGCGACAAAGCACTTTTTCACTTCACACGCTTACACTTCTGACAGCTGCACGAGAAGGAGAGACAGAGAGGATTTATTTACGCAGCTTCTGGAATTACAGTTTGATACAAAAACAAGTTTATTGATTTGATTTGTTCCTCTGTATCTATTGGTTTACTAATTTGCAGCTGCACTGTAAAGTGAATAAAAGTGTGTGGGAATTTCCCGCATTATGAATGTGGAAATTGCGGGAATTCCGCACCGTATTTCTTGTATTAAAATATTAAAGTTGCCCTAGTTCCCCTCCTTTACAATTTCGTTATACAAAAAAAAACATTACTCTGCAATCTGCTAAATTAATGCAATGAAAAGCTGCATTAATAATATTTATTTATTTTATTTTTTTTCACTCTTGTCATATATTTCAAGGTGGGCCAAATCAAAGGTAAAATTTGGCCCACAGGCCCTAGTTTGGGCATCTCTGGTACAAACCTACAGAGCTGAAATATTCTTCTAAAAATCTTAATTTGTGTTGTGCAGAAGAAATAAATGAGTCAAACACATCTGGGATGGCATGAGAGTGAGTAAATGATGAGAGAATTTATGGGTGAACTATCCTTTTAATATAGAATGTGCGGTCACAGGTGGGCATTCATCTGCATTTTACAATGGCCTTGAATACAAGGATTAACACCCTTTAACCCGATTTTCTAAAACTTTCATTGAATTCTCATAAGCAGTGTTCTGGTTACTATGTTAGTTAACCTGTATTAGATCAGGAGACAAAGGAAAGGGGTGTGTTGGTTTTCAGTGTGTGTGCGTGACCAAGCGAGCAGCAGCAATGGGGGCGTTGCAGACTACTTCTCGAGACACTTCTCTGTGGTTTTAGAGCCAGTACAAGTGCAGCGCACAAAGACTTAATTGAAATGAAGTGAGCCATGGATTAGTATGGGAACTGGTTAATGCCCTCATCCTGACTGACAATGGAGGCCCTCTGACAGGGGCCAGTTAGCTGGGACTATCCAGCCTCCCCTTTTGTTTTTCAAGGACCCATGTGTTTGCCTCCACACCGCCCCACTAAACACACAGCTTTTGCCCAGTAGCCTATACTTTTTTGATGTGTTGAAACAGTGGCTGAATTATGCAAATGAGCATATAGACATGGTTTGTTTATTTGTTTGTTTGTTTGCTTGCTTGCTTTTTTTGTTCAAAGGAAAAAAAGAAAAGAGAACTCTTTGAAAGTTCCCAAGATATTAAAATTCTGTTTGGTGAGGATATTCACAAATACCATATACATAACTGACCATCATAGTGAGCATGAGTCCCAAAATCTGAGCCCACTAATGAATATGAAAATGCTTCTGTTTTGAATATTTCAAATGTATTGCTTTTTTATTTAATTATTTTATTTTATTATTAACTCATATAAACAGCATAACAATTTGAGTAAAAAGTTGCATGAAAATGTACCTGAATTTTATAATTTCTTTAGTTATAGTTATTTGATATGTCTCCCTTTATGCTTTAATGACAGCATGCACCCGAGCTTGCATGGACTCCACAAGTTTGTGCAAAATCTGACGATCCGTGTTTTTCAGCATGATTTATGAATGATCCAAAGAGCATTTTGTGTGCTTCAGTGGAAGCAAAGAAAATCTGACCTTTTGAATGAAGTTAACATGGTCAGTGTCACAAATTTGCTTACAGTTGATTGAGAAATATTTCTTATTAGCTTTGCGACAGCTTTTCTTTGATTATTTGTTTATTTCTTTGTCAAAACCATAAAACTACTTGATTATTTTCAGGTTTCATTTTTAATTTTTAATATGACTTCAGAGTTTTTTTTACCTCACTGGAAATTTTATGATAGTCAAATAGGATTGCTAGCTATGTGCTTAAGCTGTAATACAGTTGGTTGCACACTTTCTTTTACATTCTAGATTTTATAAACACATTAAATAGAAAAAAAGTCTATCCATAATATCCTTACTCTATTTTTATACAAGATGAAGATGAAGTATAGTCCTTGGATCCCTATAGACCCCAATTAGGTGTCACCACATTCTTTCATTAACAAGTGTGCTGATTTTAAGCACTGAGAGGTGTGAAACTCTCCCACTCAAAACAGTATGTTCCAGGATCATAATATTTAGATCAGCCGTGTGTTTTAAGAAAGCTGATTACATAGCGTGTGTGTTTGTATTTCCAACCTAACCATACTTTAGAGACTAAATTGCTGAAATTATCTAAATCTAACAAAAACAATTTTGTAGTTAAATAAAACCTTTTTTATAGTTCCTATAGCTCAGCTAGGTAATGGGTTCGATTCCCAGGTAATGCTAATGTAATAATCTGTTGAAATGTGTACCTTCAATTGACTGTAAGTCGCTTTGGATAAAAGCATCTTCAAAAGGCTTGATGTAGCCTAATCTACCTTTTTTTTTTTTTTTTTTTTTTTTTTTTTTATTGTAAAAATGCCATAACATTATTTTTAGGGGTATATATTTAGTCTTTTGACTTATTCACAAAATTCCTTTTATCCCTAAAAAAAATCCCTAACATTTAGCTGGCTGTGTGGATCTCAAAGACAGAACTCTTTTGGTTGAGATCTGACATGGTGAGCTTTGAGTGTGTAGCTATCATAGCCAACAGATGGCGCTGATTCCACATGCGTGGGGCTTCTGGCCCACAAATTGGAGAGTCTTTGTCTTCATGATGATGCTGGGATAGCTCGTTAAGTAGCTCCTCAGGGAGGCTATTGTAATGGCAGTTTTAGCACACACCAACACTAGATGCTTCCACAGAACACAGCTGCTTCTGGAATTACTGCACAGTTAACCTGTCAAATTTAAGAAGTGTCGGCAATCCCCTGATCTCAATCTGCAGGAAAGGTGCCAGTAAAAAAAAAAAAAAAAAAAAAAAAAAAAATCAGAATTGCTGTTTCAGCCTCTTGCCAAAATCAGACACTCCAAAGAGATGTTAAGACCTTGAAAAGGTTGTTGCAAAGAGCAAGATGAGTCTATTTTTGCCATTTTTATTCTATCGAGGAGGGATGCAAATCTCATAAAACCTGTCAAGAAACCACTAGTGTTCTGTTAACATTTACTGTAGAATGAAAGAAAAATGTAAACAAATTAGAAAGAAATTTATCATAAAAAAAATGAAGCCAATTTTTATAACCAGTAAAAAAATTTAATTGTTACATTATTTTCAGGACGATAAAGCATGTTTCGTATACCCACATTTTCATTCTTGTTTCCTGATTTTTTTTTACTTTTGAGTAAAAAAAAAAAAAAGTAAAACATTTTTATTCACAGTATTGTCAATGGCAATTTGCATTACTGTAATAAAGTATTTTTTACTACATGAAACTCACTAAAGGTGGTACAGAAAATGCAACCATGATGTCAAAACTTACATCTAAGTATTTTTCATATATATATATACACACATACACACACACACACACACACACACACACACTTTATATACTTTATTTACTTATGTACTACCATTATGTAAATAGTTATCTGTAAAGTTATGTACACTGTGCTTACTTAAAAATGTAGTTACATTACTTTTATTTAAGTAATCTGTCATAAAAAAAAATTCACTTTACAGGAATGATAATGAGCCTTTTTAGATTATGGTAATCAGTGTTTGAAAGGATATATGCTGCCATTATAAATGAAAATAAGGTCATGAATCATTTAACATTTCTTATTCCTATGTTTCTTTAAGAAATAAAAAATCTCATATCGTTCTTCTGATTTTTTGGTGAAATTTAACCTGGACATTCTTCACAGGTTTTGTCAGGAGATTCACCCAAATGCAGATTCAGATTTTTGCTTGTGTTTAAAAAACAATTTTCATCTTGCAAGAAACATGTCCACTGTTTAATAAGGGCTACCTTGTTATAGAGTAATGTTACCCTCTCTGCAATATTCTGAAAGTGAGCAAATTTTTGAGGGAACACCCTTCCCCTCTCACTTCCCCACTCACGCAAACCAATCCTTCTATGATATTCAGGATTTGAGAAATTTAGAACCTCAAAATGAATGTGCCAGTATCTGAATGTGTGGTAATGAAAAATATAATCTCTGACACAAACCCAGCAGGCATCCTAATTTCATGTGGTCAAATTCTACTGTTGCAAGCCCAAAGCCTATGCATCCTCTTGCTAAAAGAGTATGTTTCAAATTAGTCAGGGCAGATTTGTTCAAAATGTTCCTAACAATGGATCTTTGTGAGAGCTTGCAAATGGCTCATCTGGGCTTCAAACAGGCAGATTGCTGGTGGTGAGGAACCAGTCGGCAGACAGTCTCCCATTCTCCTAATTATTTTAGCCCCTAATTGGCATTCAAAACAAGGCAACAACACTGTCTCTCACTCTCTCCTTCTTTGTACATTATATGGTTGAAGTTCCCAAGCTTGTTTACTCTTTATGCCATTCATCATAAAGTGAAAAAACAGGGATTTGCAAACTATATGTCCTGCAGTGTCAAGCAGGGTTAGTTTGGCCATAAGATATGAGCTCACTCTTGATCCTTTCATCAAATGTATTTGATTTTTTACTTCTACATAATGACTTTTAATTAAGGACCACTTTTATGATAGTTCTTGGTGCTTTTTTTTTTTAGGTCTTGACAGCCCAGTCCACATTCACTTTCATTATTTGGAAAAGAGTGGCTAGATAAACATCAAATGTAACAAAAAAAAAAAAAAAAAAAAACAGATATAATGCAATCACTGTAGCTTTGCTAAGCGAAACAGTCTCACACTTGGAAAAAGTCATTACTTGGGTCATTACTAGTATTGGAGAACTTAAAATGAAAATGAGGGAGAGGAAGGGAAGAGAGACAGCCAACTGATGACTTAACCAGTGTGGTTCCTCTGACAGGCATTGCACACATTCCAGTGTTGGCCCTCAAGAATGGTCCTGCAAGTTATCTTCAGGGACCCCCACTTCCCGTAGACCACCACCATGAGAGAGATTACATTACACTTCTTCATAGACTCCATGTTTTTAATGATGCTTCTCTTAACCCAGAGCTTGGAGCGTGTGAGCTAAGCAGAAATCACACAGGAATCTCAGATCAAGACAGGGGCCAACAGGAAGAGCAATGGCTTGCATGTCCAAATAAGGTCAGAAACATATCCGTCTGGCTGTGCCCTGCCTGCTTTTGTTCTTATGGATGGAGTTTCCCCTCTATAAAGGCTTATTGCCAAGTAAGTCAGCACTATTAGCACATGGAACCACTGTGACCCCATCAAACCAAGCAAAACAGATGTTTTTCCATCATAAGGTCTCAGGGAGACCCCTCGGCCAGTTTTAGGGGAAAGGTTGTGTAAGGCTTCAACTAAAATATGGAGCGCATTGCATGAATCGGGTATAAAAAAAAGGGCCAAAAAATGATGTGTTTTGCTTTCCATCTTTTTCTTTATAGACTAGAAATTGAATTAAATTAAATTTTGTAATGATATATATGTATGTTGTAAGATTTAATTTATTGGAAAAGTTTGAAAACTAGTTAGTTTAAAACTAGCTATTTTATATATATATATATATATATATATATATATATATATATATATATATATATATATATATTCGCCCACAGTGGACACCTTGGTGTGATGCTGTGATTGTACTCTCAAGTCTTTTCAGGGACTATAAAGCATGGCCCAGAGCCTGGGGTTTGTGTATTAAATTAATGCCCCCCTCTCTCAGGTGACTCACACTGTACTTAACATAGGATGAGCTACTCTTCCCAGAATAGCATTGGATAATAAAAATGATCACATGGAGATAAATAAACCCACAACCCACAGCTCAGCTTTGATAGAAGCTGACTATACTGCCAATTACAGAGAACAGGTTTTCAGGGACTACCTCAGCCTTATGCAGGATCCATCAGCAATACCAGCTGTACAGTTGCAATCAGTCTCAGTTCATTTATGACCACATTTTTAAAAACACAATGAAAGCAAAATTGGAGTTTCGTGACTTTTAGTCAAATTCTGTTAAATCTGAGGCCATTTAGACTAGTATTCTAGTCCATAAAGTTATCAAAAGTTACATTTAGCAGATATATACTGTACAGTGGTGTCAAAAAGTATTTTTAAAAAGTATTTAAAACTGCTCTTATCAAGTGATTCCATGGGTCCTTAAAAGCTCAGTTCAAAATCACTCACAGAGGAACAGGACAAATGCTGTGTTGATGACTGCGAGTTGATGACGAAGTGTTTTGTGAAAGTTCTTGTCACTTTTCACCATGAATCTCTCAATATCAGCTTTTATGATTCATTGAAAGTGAATAATCTAGAAAAACGAGACGTGTCACAGAGTAGCTTGGAGCTGGTAGGCAACACAGTCGACACAATAGATTCATCATATAATGTCCCCCCCCAAACACACACACTTCTGCACACTAGATTGATAGATTGATTTAGCCTAACTGCCGGGCCCCAAATTATTTTAGGAGCAATTATAAAGGAAGCTCATTTTCAGAGAGAACACATTAAAACTATCTGGGAAAATACAGTCTGATCTCTAGCAGAGACTTTTCACTTTGTATCTCAGCAGCCGTTTGAATCCAACAGCGCTGATGACTTTGAAAGAGGAGGACGCGTGTCAGGAAGTGTGGAGCCTGGAGTTTCATCCTCGCATATTGCCAGTCTTTCTATGCTAGCCACTCTTGCGATAAATGCCATCAATGCATCAGGCAGCAGAGGGTATGAAACTTAAAGCAAATGCAAATCACTGGGGAGAGAAAGCAAAGCAGGGCCTGTTTAGTAAACAACAGCATATTACGATGGAAAGAACAGTGTATTTCCTAAGAACTTTATGGTGTAATAGAATTAATGCATAAACAGTAAAAAAATTCTGATGCAGTGTCAGAAATGAACTTTTTATTGGGCAATATTTGCCCCCTAGAATTTATTCTCATGAGCATTTTACCTTTATGAGTGTATTTTAAATTAATATCTGGGGCATTTTTTGCCCAGTTAATTTCTGAACCTGTTCTAAGGTAAACGTATAACCCTGGCCCTGGGTCACAAACTCACTTCAGATTTGCCTAAGTTTACTGTTATAACATGACATCTCACTTAAAGCTGTGGTGGGCATGTTAGGGAGGATGCTTTTTACTTTTATTGCAGGGTGATAGTAATGATTAATGACTACTGTATGGATTTTAGTTTTGTGTGATTGGTTACTGGTAGTTCCCAGCAAAGAGATAAAAACATTCTCAAGACCTCTCAAGACCTGATTTCCTCCTAGACTGGAGTCAAGAACAAATAGTAAAATGTTTTGAAACTTTGCGTCAGTATGTGAGTGCAAACGCTTCTAACAATGCAAGCTTGACTTGATGTGTTGTTGCAACAATAGTACAAGGTGGCAAATTCGTATGAGTTAATTCGTACAAAATTGTACGAGTTATTCACCCACCAATGAGAGATGCTTCCCTTGTGTCCTTGTAGGTCCTGATGTGGCGTTTGTTCCATGTTAATCCAAAACTGTGTTTATATAAATGTAACCCCTTCCCTAATCCTAACTATAAAGTGTAACACCTTACCCTACCCAGAGCATAAACATAACCATGATTTAAAGGCCTAATGTGAAACAGAGAAGAAAGTTCTTCTGGGTTCTGTGAGGCGTATGTACGTGGTTGAAGTATAAGCTGTATGTTTTTGGTACGAATTTGCCACCTTGTTGTATTGTAACAAATTCTCTTGGTTGTTGCATTCCAAAATGTGTCAGGACGCAATTCATAAAATAATTCATATACACTGCATTCTCATCATTGTGCTAAGCCATTTGAATGAATGCCGTCTTCTACGGTGAGCTTTCTCTTTCAGATCAACAACTGTCATGGCGGAGCAACAGTTTGAAGAAAATCATGCTGACCAAGTCAGTTAAAGTTAGATAAACTCTCATCATGTTTATAGCTACTGTAGCTACCTTAAAGGGATAGTTTACCCAAAACATTTACTCACCCTCATGATGTCCCAGATGTTTATGACTTTCTTTCTTCACCAGAACACATTTGAAGAAAAAAAGAAAAAAATCTCAGCTCAGTAGGTCCTTAAAATGCAAGTGGATGGTGATCAGACTTTTGAAGTTCAAAAAGAACAGATGGTCAGCATAAACATCATCCTTACGACCCCAGCTGTTAAATTAATGTCTTCTAAAGCAATACCATCGCTTTTAGTGTGAAAAAGTTTAAGTACTTTTTAACTATAAACCATCGCTTCCGGTAAGCGTCACGAGAGGGTGGAGTTCACACTGTCTCCCGTGTGATGTATTCGCGCTGGCATGTTATTGACATAATCTCACGTTCTCCTCTGCATTGCATCCAGGATAAACATACAAACACATCATTGTGAATAAAGAAACAAATAAATACCAAAAAAACCCCAAAGAAGCTTCTGTACAGCATTCCTCTTACATAACACGCATAATGCTGCTGACCGGAAGCGATGATAAAGAGTTAAAAAGTACTTAAATATTTATCTTTTTCACACCAAAAGTGATTGTGTCGCTTTAGAAGACATTAATAGATGATGTTTATGCTGACTGTCTTTTCTTTCCACTTCACCATTAACATGCATTGTAAGGACCTGCTGAGCTGAGATATTTTTCTATTTTTCTTCAAATGTGTTCTGGTGGAGAATCATACACAAGTCATACACACCTGGGATATCATAAGGGTGAGAAATGATGAGAGAATTTCCATTTTTGGGTGAACTAACCCTTTAATAGTATCAGATCTTGTTAACTGGCACAGACATTTGAAAGAAACTCTATCACCCCCTTGAGTACTGCAGTTTGTCACCACTAACTTAAGAATGCACATTAAGTATGTGAAGTGTACGTTAAGTAACAGGACAACACACAATGAGTTGGCCGGGCATTTGTATCTGCGTTTTATATACTTGCGTAGATTATGTTTCTGGCCTAAGAAAATCACAAAAATGGTTGAATGCTTTGGTTGGGTGTATTATGGATAAATTAAAGCTGTTCCACCGATGTTCTGTTTGATGCTGTCTTCATTTACTCTGTGGCTTATTGATGATGTTTAAGGTTAAACCAAAGGTTAGTGTTGGGGTAATATGCCACGGCTTTAATCTTGACATGCTTAAGAGGGCAGGGCCCCATAAATCTGCTCTACAACAGCTTTTTTTGGGGCCCTGTAATTCAGTGTGACAAGGAAAAATAGCTGTGTATTGTCAAGCCCCAAAGCACGCACTGAGATATCTGATAAGTCATGTAGACACTCAACAGAAGCCAACGAGGTGAGATTCCACAGAAGTTTGAATCTACGCATTCACATTCCAAGAGACTGCTCTCTCGTCAATCTTCAATGCTTAGTTTGGATGCATTTCAATGGTGAGGCCATAGTGAAGGGCCTGACAACTTTCTGTCTGTTTTGTTCAATCAATCAGGGTGTGACTTGTTAGCATGGGTCAGTAAGCCCCTGCTGGTAGATAATTTAACTAGACCATTCTGGGGGCAATCTTCAATGATGGCCATTCAAAAGTAGCCGAGTATAAAAAATGTTTTGTTGTTGTTGTTGCAAGCAACATATAAATTGGCATGGAGCCCCCTGAAATAGTGTTGCATTCCTTGCAATAGTTTTGCGTTCCCTCACAATAAGTTTAACATTCTTTTGCAACAGTTTTGCATTCCTTCGCATTTATTTTGGTTTCCCTCTCAAAATCTTTATGCATGCCTTATATAAATTTACCATGGTTTTACTACAGTAAACATAGCTGAACTATGGCATTTGTAGTAAAACCATAACCACAAATTTTTCCATGGTTTTACCACAGTAACCCATATGACTTAGTTTGTTTTAGTTTTCCTGTGTTATTGTTATGGTTTTCTCATGAATATCATGGTTAAACAATGGTGACTGTTATAAAACCATGGTACATTTTGTGGTAATGGTTTTACTGCAAGTACCTTAACTACAAAATGTAACATGGTTAATCTTGTTAAGAAGCCTGGAGGGGACGCGCACACAATTGCATGCTAATTCAACAGCCACTGAGATGTAAGGGAATGCTAACCAATACATTTCTCCGAGTATTATAGATCTTGTTGCTTTGTTGTTCAGAGTTTGTCACTTAGAACTTTTCTTAATGAGGAAGAAACTTCACATTGAGTGAAAGAAAGCTCACTGCTGTCAAAGTTTATGTATACCAGCTAGCTTAATACATTACGTGGGTAATTAACAAGAAAACGCTCTCTCTGCCATCAGAATTCATTTCCAGAGCTGAAGCGTGCTGTTTCTTCCCTATTGTATTTGTCTGGAGCCAAATGACTGATGGGGCTGCTCCGCACATTACGGTATAAATAACTGCACTGGTACATTAATTACCACCTCCGACTGGATCTCGCCCCAATCACACTCCCGTCTAATGGCACAGCCTGTCAAAGTGTGGGTGGAAACCTTGACACCTTCCTGTGAGAATAAAGTGATGATAACAGCAAGCTATCTGCTATCAGAGGCTGTGGCAAAGAAGTGCCAAAGTACTTCGAAGAGAAGAGATGAGGTGCAAACCTTGGCACCTTTCTGGGCGTGGGTGGGTGGAATTGAGGGGCTAGACATGTTGTCATGAATCTGTCATTATTCCACTTGTCCTCGATCCACGTCGCCCCCCCCCCCCTCTTCTGATCAGTCCTGCTGCACAGTGACACCTGTCTCAGCAATCATTCTAACATCTGTCATCTGATTAGCAGTTAAGTTGCCAGTCAAAAATTCCTTTAATGCTCTGACTATGTAATGATAGCGCATGCTTTTCTAAAACAGCAGGAACTGAAATGAACTTTGTTCAGTTCTAAGGATGTGTTCATTATAGTTTGGACTTTTTTATTAAGTTTTAATTTTCCTTTTATTTTCACTTTCATTCGCTTTCATACTGAACAGCATCATTTAAGCAAATAGATGATGATTGAAGAATACAATCAATCATGTTGCCACAGATGGCATATTTTACATACTGCAGGATCTTTAGATATTTTTACTGGACAACAAGACAAAAAAATGTATTACGATAATGATTGTTTGCAGTGTGAAAAAGTTTGACTTGCATGGTGTCCATGTTGCTTTTTTGGTCTGTGTATGCAAATTCAGGCCAATGAGTTGAGAGGAACCATTGGCCAAGTAAAAAAAAAAAAAACCTATTGATTACTTTGTACCGTATGAATGCAGTCACAAACAAAATGATGGATTTGGTTTTGCTGTTCCACAGATGTAAAGACATTATTTGATTTCAGTATGTTTGTACAGACTGCAGCCTCTGAGGTATTGAATATTTCAACAGCCACATAAATAATGCCCAGGTGGCCCTGTTTCCACAGGCATTTTACACACAATAGCATGAACAGAAGGCAAAACAGACTCAGTGGGATCAGGCTGAAACCCCTCAGAGAGGCTTTTAAACAGAGTAGATAAAAGTAGGCTTTTAAATAAAGTACAAATACAAATGGAGTAATGTGTCTAGGGAACATGAGAAAAGGGGCGTGGTGTTTTCATAATGCCTTGGAAGTGAAGGTTACATCATTAAAAGGGATAGTTCACCAAAAAATAAAAATTCTGTCATCATTCCCATTTTCCACACCCTCATATTGCTACAAATATGTATAACTTACTTTCTTTTGTGGAACACAAAAGGAAATGTTAGGCAGAACAATAGAGACTGACACCCTCTGTCACCAATCACTTTTATTACATCTTTTTTCTTTTTCTATATAAAATGAAAGTGAATGGTGACTTAGCTTAACATTCTACCAAAGAACAAACAAAATTTTACAGGTGTAAAACAGTGTGTCAGAAAAATAAGGTAATTTTTTTTTTTTTTTTTTTTTTTGTAAAATTAGGTGACTGTACCTCTATGAAATATGACATACTATATGGTGTTCCGGAAGGGTCAGTTCTTGGACCACTTTTATTTTCATCATATATGGAGCTGTTGGGTAACATAATTCATGAACATGAAAATGACCAATTTTATGTTGATGACGCATAATTATATATCTCTGTAGAGCCCAGTAACACACAAGCATTAAAGAGATTGTCTGAATGTTTGTCTAACATCCTATTATGGATGAAAACAAACTTTTTGCATTTAAATGAACATAAAACAGAGATACTTATTGTTACCTCAAAACATGAGAGAAAACATTTAAACTGCACTGGTTACTCTGGCTTTGCAGTCAAAGACAGAGGTGAAGAACCTTTGTGTCATTCTATATTGTGATCTGAATTTTAAGTCTCATATAAATTGTTACTAAGACCTGTTTTTATCATCTAAGTAATATCACACACATTCAACCCTTTGATTCACTTGATGATGTGAAAAAAATGTATTCATGCTTTTAATTTTTCTTGCATCAACTATTCTATTATTATGCACTCTACAGTATACTGGCTTACCTAAGAGTTGTATAGATAGTCTGCAACTGGTGCAGAATGATGCAGCCAGAGTGCTTACAAGATCCAGGAGGAGAGACCACATTACACCAATTTTAGCTGATTTGCATTGGTTACCTGTTAAATACAGGATTGATTTTAAGGTTCTTTTGATGGTTTTTAAAGCACTTAATGCTTTAGCACTGTCATACATTTCTGACTATTTATCAAATTATGTTCCAACTCGCAGTTTGAGGTCTTCCAATGCAGAATTTCTTACATACTGTAATGTTATTCTTAAGAGATCTGGTGAAGCTGCTTTTAGCCATTATTCGGCAAGAATCTGGAATGCTTTACCAATTGAAATTTGACAAGCACCAAGCATTTACATTTTTAAAATGCATTTGAAGAAATCTTTTTGAACTAGCTTTTGATTAATCTATGTTTTTTATTGATAATCATTACATTCAATAAGTATGTTTTTAATTTTGTATTACATTTTGTTTTAATTAATTAATTAATTAATTAATTATTTTTATCTTTGTATCAATTTTAGATTTCAACATTCCCTTTGCAAACAGAATTGAATAGAATAGAAGAAGGACAAGGAGTCCTACAGCAGATGGTATGGCCCCCACAGAGCCCGGATCTCAACATCGAGTCAGTCTGGGATTACATGAAGAGAAAGAAGCAACTGAGACAGCATAAAGGCTAATTTATACAGGTACTTACTGGGCGTATAGGCTTTGCTTAGTTCGCTTACAAATGATGATGAAATGCAGTGAAGTTTTTGTGTTCATTTGATGATATTTCTCCTATTCGTGCACATCTCTGAAATTCTTGACCTCGGAGAACTCAGCTGTCTTTTAGCACTGATGATTTTAGCACCAAACTAATTGTGGGTGGGATTTGAACATGACGTTTTTATTTACAATCGCGTGTGCCAGCTGAGGATTTGTTACCTAGGTTACTGTCGTTAAAATGGATAAATATGAAGCCCGTCACTCAGAGATTGTGCAGAAGTATACTTTTTTATATCATTCACAGCACAAACTCCACAAAAACAGCATGGCCATGAAAAGTGATTGGAGAGAGATCAGAGTTTTTAAAAGTAGAAGTGGCTCCATGACAAAATTATTAAAGCAAAGAAGTGATACAGCACTTAAAGTGTCTAGAACAGTACGTTAAACACAAGGGCGTAGACTTGGCTTGGGGGGGTGCAGTGTGAAGCACCTACATGTTTCCATTGATCATGGAATAAATATTGGGGGGGTTGTATTTGCTTGCTTTGATTATTGGGGGGCTTACCTCCTCCCACCCCCCCTGGAAACTATGCCCCTGGTTAAACATGTGACATCACCCTAAATGAAATAATTTTAAAATGACCTCCTGTGTGGTATAAACACCAGCTTTGTTTGCCTAGTGTGCTTTAGTTCGTCCAAGAAAAAAAAGTTTGGCTTCTTCCATAGTATAAATCAGGCTTAAATAGATAGAAGAACCCCAAGAAGCTTGGAACATCCTATCTGCCAACCCCACCCACCTTTTCTTTATTTCTTTACTTTATTTTATAACACTCAGAGTGATTTATTTTGCTCTTCTCTCTCCCTCATGTACAGTTTGAGGTGAGTATGCAGTCGTAAATTAGCCATTAAATGTGTGGATTATCAACATTTGCTGTTCTACACTGTGCTTCATTAAGTTAACCAATGCAGTAAAATACTAATTTCTCCAGGGAGAGCATTACAGTGTACCTAGGAGAATTTGTGCTGTTTTGAAGGTGAAGGTGGTCACACCTATTAATTTAATTAGCTTACTGGACTTTGTATGATGTTAATTGATAAAAGAAAACTATTTATGGCATTATTTTTAGGAAGACATCCTCACAATGCAACATTTTATACAAGTGCCTAAAACTTTTGCATTGAATTATATACAGTTATTGCACTGAATTATATACATATATATATATACACTGGCAGCCAAAAGTTTGGAATATTTTACAGATTTTGCTCATTTATATCAAACACAGCTGAAAGTTATTTGGTTCGTTAAATGAAGCTTAACATTGTCTTTGTGTTTGTTTTTGAGTTGCCACATTATGCAATAGACTGGCATGTCTTAAGGTCAATATGAGGTCAAAAATGGCAAAAAAGAAACAGCTTTCTCTAGAAACTCGTTTGTCAATCATTGTTTTGAGGAATGAAGGCTATACAATGCTTGAAATTGCCAACAAATGTCACCTGAGTATCTGGACAAACTGACAGCTAGAATGCCAAGGATCTGCAAAGCTGTCATTGCTGCACATGGAGGATTTTCTGATGAGAACACTTTGAAGTAGTTTAAGAAGTTCTGAATTTTTTTTTCAAATTATAATAGTAATTTTTCATGCTATTAATGTCCTGATCAGTTGAATGCCACTTTGGTGAATAAAAGTACCAATTTCTTTCCATAAGACCAAAATCTGTACATTATTCCAAACTTTTGGCCACCAGAGTATACCAGATTTTTGATAACTTTGCAGATACTGATTTTGTCGATCTCTTTTTTGTTTCTTTTTTTTTAATTCTTTTTTTGTTTGTTTTTTTTTTTTTTTTGCAAATGTTAATACTGCTACTTGCATTATACAGTTATCCTACAAATAAAAAGTATTTTTTTACTGGTCATTGGGCTGGTTTTGGGCTAGATTTGATTGGTCGTTTGACTGTCTTTGTCATACAGACCTGGCAACCCTGGTCTTTTCTGACATACTAACTCTTTTTCAGAAACTCTCATAGTGAATAAGAGAGTTTGTTTTTTTTATTGGGGGGGGGGTAAAGGCGGGTTTGGTGAGAAAATGTAGCTAGAGGAGGGTGGAAATTGGAAGGAAGTAAGGGTCCTGTCTTTCTGGACCCATTACATAAATGTCTACTTATTCTCCCAGTAAAGAAAATATATTTCACACGTTCTAAAGAGAAAGATAACAAGCTAAGAGTGACTCACACTGACCACTCTTACTCAGTGTTTACATAATGTTTAGATTTGTTGCATTTTTGTCGTTGTTATTTAAACAAGTATTTTTGTGTTTGCGCATGTGTGCATATATCATCCAGACCCATGAACCGTTTGTGCATATTTCCATCTTTACTCCATACAGACAAATTCCCATCTACATTCACAGAAGAATGCACGTGTAGCATCTCTGGGACCGCTCTCTCTGGGACACAGCCTGCCCTGAGTCATGTTTTTCTAAGCATGATGCATCTTTTCTGAGTAATATGAGCATGCTTGTATAAATCCTGGACTATTTAGCTCAATCTCTCAAGAGAGAATGAAGACAAATGGATGAGAATGCTTTTATCAGTACTTAAAAATCAATGGCAAAGACCTTTTAAAAAATCTCCTGAATACAGACAAGGTGAGTGACATCATCAAATGTAGCAAACGCTTGTGTTCTAATAAAAGGTTTGCTTAAGATTATAAATCGTGTTGTTTATCAGAAAGTGTTGTGTGGGTATTGTTATCATGCTTTTTATTTTAAGCGTCTCTATATCAGGTTAAAGTTTATGCTCTGAAAAAATACTTTAGCAAACATTTCACTGAATTTTACATGAATAGGTTGCAAAGTCTGAAATTCTATACTCTATTTTTATTTCTTTTACAGCACAAGGTTAGTGAAAGGAGGTGCTTCATCTTTTTGAATCATTTTACCAACCAGAAATTAGCATAATTAATTCTGATTCAAAGTAATGTCCAGCATCATCCAATCACTGCCAACATGTTAAAATAAAATTATACATTATAAATTATGAATCTATGTACTGATTACCATTGTCCCATGTCTGCCAACCATGTTGAGTTGTCCAAACATCATCTGCAGTCTGAAACTGAACTTTTCTTCAGATATTAGGAATGAATGCACTTGGCTGCATTGTAAAGCTATATGATGCTCCCTTGCTCCCGATTTAGTGAATGACTTAACCTCCAGTGTGCTGTCTGTTTGCACTGGTCTCAGAACAGTTTGAAATGGACCTTATTTTCATCCTAACTCCACATAAAGCCTCTAAAAGCAACATGTTTCAACTTTTGGATGAACCCATTGATTCTCAATGTGATACTGCACAGTGAATATAGTATTTCTAAGGATAAATAGCCCTATAGTCCTCTGTGTCATTGTGTTGTTTCTCGATAAATCGATGAAATTTTCAAATTGGCATATCGAATGAAACTAGAGACTCTAGTCTTTTCACTAAAACAGGTTTCAATATAAAACCTTAATGAGGTCTCTAATAGACTCCACTGAGGTCTTACAGACTAAAGGATTAAAGGGTTTAGCTTGTTGAATGCAGTCAACAAATCATTTGAAGGAACACCACCTGCAACTTAACCCAGCGAAGACTGAGCTTCTTGTCTTTCCAGCCAACCCTGCTGTTGAACACAACATCACCGTTCAGCTGAGTTAAACTACAATAACGCCTTCCATAATGGTCAGAAATCTAGGGGTAACCATTGATAACCAACTACATTTCACAGACCACATCTCGAAAACAGCACGATCACGTAGATTTACACTCTACAATATCAGGAAAATAAGACCCTTCCTCTCTGAACATGCCACACAACTTCTTGTTCAGTCACTTGTCATAATTAGACTGGACTACTGTAACACTCTCATTGCAGGCCTCCCTGCATGCACAGTTAGGCCCCTGCAAACGATCCAGAATGCAGCAGCACATCTGGACTTTAATGAACCAAAGAGAGCGCATGTTACACCACTTCTTGTCTCTCTTCACTGGCTGCCGGTTGATGCACATATCAATTTCAAGGCTCTGATGCTGGCATACAGAATTGTCACTGGGTCTGCTCCAGCATACCTAAAATCATTTCTGCAGAGCTACATTCCCACCAGAAGCCTGCGGTCAGCTAATGATCGGCGCCTTGTTGTACCAACATAAAGAGGCACCAAAACATTTTCCCAGTCTTTTAGTTTCACTGTACCACGTTGGTGGAATGACCTTCCCAACTCCATCCGTGAAGCAGACTCACTCACTCATGGCTAAAAACACATCTTTTCCATGAGCACTTAACTATTCACTCTATATATATATATATATATATATATATATATATATATATATATATGAGTGAATAGTTCATGTTACGCTCTAATCTGTCTTGGATACTACTATTCTGATGCTAGTGAAACTTTGTAATGCAGCACTTTTCATACCGCTGTCTCCTTAAGATGAATCGCTTATTATGTATTATTCCTCTGACAAATGAATAAATGTAAATGTAAATTTCTGCACACTTTGAGGCAATTAAGGAATGCTGTAGAAAGAGTCCAAATCAAGATCAAGATGGCGCCACGGAAGGCAGCCTCGGTGTGGAGCTCGGTGTTTTTGTTTTGTTTGTCCTGTTTTTAGTAATCTTTTTCCAATCAGTTTTACCAGGGATGAACTGCTGAACATTCGGCAGCACATACCAGGCAATCTTTTCCCGGTTTTTGACTTTTCGGATGTTTTGCTGGACATTTTAGTCAGAGGCGCAGCTGTGTTGTTTAAATGTGCTATGAGACGCAGGTGAGGGAAGCGAGCCGGCGCGCTGGTCAACCTTTGTCAGAGCGGCTTTTGAACAGCGCTGCCGAGTATTCATCTAGCGAATCTCTGCTCTCTTCCTAACAAAACGGACGAACTATATCTCCTCACTTGTACAAACAAGGACATTTCAAACTCTGCTGCCTTGTGCTTCACAGAAACCTGGCTGAGCGAAGCCATTCCGGACAGCGCATTACATCTGCCTGGCTTTCAGCTGTTCAGAGCAGATCGCATCGCGGAGTTAACGGGAAAAATGAGAGGTGGTGGAACATGCTTTTACATCAATGAAAGTTAGTGTACAGATGTAACAACGTTAAAGAAGATGTGCTGTCCTAATTTGGAAGTGCTCTTTATTAACTGTAAGCCTTTCTACTCGCCGCAGGAGTTTTTCTCATTTATTCTGGTGAGTGTTTATATTCCTCAACACGCATGCGTGAATGCGGTGCTTCAACAGCTGGCTGATCAAATCACAGACATGGAACAACAATACCAGTTATTATTATGCTTGGGGATTTTAACAAAGCAAACCTCACACGTGAACTGCCCAAATACAAACAGCACATTATATGCCCAACCAGAGACAGAAATATACTGGATCATTGCTACACAACAATAAAGGATGCATATCTCTCTGTCCCTAGAGCAGCTTTGGGACTCTCTGATCACTGTCTGGTTCATTTTCTTCCAACCTACAGGCAGAAACTAAAATTAGCTAAACTTGTAGTAAAGACTGTAAAGAGAAGGACCAATGAAGCAGAGCTGGAATTACAAGCCAGTTTTGACTGCACTGATTGGAATTTATTTGAGGCTGCAACTCACAGATACTGTGACATCATATATCAGTTTCTGTGAGGATATGTGCATTCTTACAAGAACTTATTTAACATACAACAATGACAAACTGTGGTTTACAGCAAAACTCAGGCAGCTTCGTCAGGCAAAAAGGATGCTTACAGAAGTGGGGATAAAATCTTGTACAATCAGGCCAGGAACACACTGAATAAGGAAATCTGAGTGGATAAAAGAAGCTATTCTGATAGGCTGAAAAACAAGTTTTCAGCTAATGACCCTGCATCAGTGTGGAGTGGCCTGAAACAATTTACTAACTGCAAGATTTTACTAACATCCCCCAACACTGTAGGGAACCAGCAACTGGCTGACAACCTGAATGTGTTCTACTGTAGATTTGAAAGGCCCAATCTCACACCCCACACCCGCTCTGACCTTCACTTCACACAAACATCAACACCTCCTGCAACCCCACTCCTCCCCCCTCCTGCTACTTAACTTGCACTTAAGATCTATGAAGAGGAGGTGTGTCTTCCGAAACCAAAGAAAAAGGAAAGCACAGGGCCCAGACTGTGTTTCACCCACTTGTCTAAAATCCTCTTCACACTGATCTTCAATAGATCACTGGAGCAGTGTGAAGTCCCATGCTGCTTCAAATGCTCAATCATCATTCCTGTCCCAAAGAAACCCAAATCACAGGACTTACTGACTACAGACACGTCGCTCTGACGTCTGTGGTCATTAAGTCATTTGAGAGACTGGTGCTGGCCCACCTGAAGGACATCACTGGATCCTTTCTAGATCCCCTTCAATGTTCTTATTGAGCAAACAGGTTTATGGATGATGCAGTCAACATGGGATTGCATCATATCCTGCAACATCTGGACAGACCAGGGACATATGCAAGGATCCTTTTTGTGGACTTCAGTTCGGTTTTAAACACCATCATCCCAGCTATTCTCCAGACTAAATTACACCAACTCTCTCTTTCCACGTCTATCTGTCAGTGGATCACCAGCTTTCTGATGGACAGGCAGCTGCTAGTGAGACAGGGGAAATTCACTTCCAGCACATGTACAATCAGCACTGGTGCCCCCCAGGGATGTGTGCTCTCCCCACTACTCTTCTCCCTCTATACAAACGACTGCACCACCAAGGACCCCTCTGTCAAGCTCCTGAAGTTTGCAGATGACACTACTGTCATTGGCCTCATCCAAGATGACGATGAGTCTGTATACAGAAGGGAGGTTGAATGGCTGGCTCACTGGTGTAGTCAAAACAACCTGGAGCTGAACAAGCTCAAAACGGTGGAGATGATTGTAGACTTTAGGAGGAACACCCCAACACCCCAGTGGAGTCATTCAGATTCCTGGGCACTACCATCTCACAGGACCTGAAGTGGGAAACCCACATTGACTCCATTGTGAAAAAGGCCCAGCAGAGGTTGTACTTCCTCCGCCAGCTGAGGAAGTTCAACCTGCCATAGGCGCTGCTGTTACAGGTTTACTCAGCAGTCACTTAGTCTGTCCTCTGCACTTCAGTAACTGTCAGGTTTGGTGCAGCTACAAAATCCGATATCAGAAGACTACAAAGGACCGTTCGGACTGCTGAGAGGATTATTGGTTGCCCCCTGCCCTCCCCTCAAGAACTGTACACTTCCAGAGTGAGGAAAAGGGCTGGAAAAATCACTCTGGACCCCACTCACCCAGCCCACTACCTTTTTGAACTGTTGCCTTCTGGTAGGCGCTACAGAGCAATAGGCACCAGAACCATCAAGCACAGGAACAGTTTTTTCCCTCAGGCTATCCATCTCATGAACAGTTAAAACTGCCCCATTGAGCAATAATGTGCAATACACAGCTTAGTCTATTTATATTTATCCAATTTATATTGTCTTATTGTGAATTTATCTTTATACTTTATTTTCTATCCACTTTTTATTTTTATTCTATTTTTTTATTTTTATTATTATCTATGTCTTGTTGCTGTATTGTTTGTGCACTGGAAGCTTCTGTCACTGAGACAAATTCCTTGAATGTGTAAGCATACTTGGCAATAAAGCTAATTCTGATTCTGAAATGCTGTTACTTCCTGAGTGTCTCAGTCTATGTAATGTTCCACTTTTCATAATGGGGAAATTCATGTGGTAACAGGGTTGCATGAAAACTGTTTTATATTATATAACTGTATAAAAAATTAAACAGCTGTATATTTTTGGTAATTAAAATGAGTTAATAATTACAAAATAGCTTTTTAAACCAATGAATTGAATATACCTTCAACAGATTACCTCAAAATTATGACATTACTGTATGATTTTAATTGTTGGATACAGTTGCATATTTTTCAGACGTGTTTGTAAATGCGTGCACAACATTCTCTCATACCTAAATAAAGGGAGCATATAAAGGCCAATGCTATCTATTAGCAGGTGTTTTGCCTCATAAAAGCATGTTTTGCAGTGTAAATACTTGAACAATTTGTTGTTAAACTATCCCTTTCAGGCTTAGCTATTGAATTACATTTGTATCCAAACTTAGTTTCGGGAGATATTTTTATTTTAGTTTTTATTTTAAAGATGGAAAAGTCATTTAATTAAGTTAAAATACAGCAGGAGTCTCAAATTAGAGTGTGGGTGGATATGATTTGTCGTAAAAAAGGGACAACCGAAAAAAGAGCAGTGATCTACTTCCTTTTAATGTGTGTAGAGGACAGATTTAACATTGTCCCTGGGAACTGCTGCTGGGTACCAGTCTATGACTTTATTGACTTACACACGCATTGTTTTCAGAAGACCTTCCCCATCTGCGCTTTTGCACAGGTCCAATTAGCACAGAAGGATCAACTCCACCATGAGCGCATACACTTGAACCCCTCCTCAAACACACACTCCCACATACACAGAGTGACCCCCTCCCCAGGACCCCACCTTCCTGGCTTCCTCTTGTTGTTCTTCCGCCTACTCATCTTCCCCTTTGATGAATTATACACTGTGCGAGTCCTCATACAACTGTTTAAAAACGGTCTCCTTTATTTTAAGCGTCAGCCTGACCGTGCTTCGTTGGTATTTCCCTTACTCATCGATCTCTCACCTGAGCACACATTAATAAAGTGGTGCCCTCACATGCTCTCTGTACAAAATAAACACATTATTACCGTCATTATAGAACAGGCAGTACAGTGCCGCGGCCCTGACAGCGCCAGCTATCCTGCTTTTGATCGCAGTGATAAATGAGGCATTAGTTCTCATCCACACAGGGGTATTTCATTTAGATTACTCTTACTTTAGTGTCGCTGACAGTGTGGAAATGCTGTGGGTACAGCTTAGCATTGTTTTGTTATGTCCCTGTGGTACATTTTTATAACAAACAGACAGGATAATAGAGCACTGTTGTCATGCTTGCTGCTTTTGGCTGCATTTTTTACTATTTTTATGATTATTATTCCAAGCCGAGGGAGGAATGAGGGGGTCAGACCCAAAGACCTCATTTCACACCCGGGTAGGGACAGGGTCAGTGCAAACACAGTATGACTCTCTCCTTTTCTGCTGGTTTCAGCCTGTTCTGTTGCACCTGCAACAATACATGGCACACAAGGGGGGGGGGGGGGGGGGTAATTTCTCATTAACTAAGGTTTTGAGTCAAAAGTCTAATTAAACAAATGTATGTTTTCTCTAACAGTGGTTTTGTATGTTGATTTCAAACACCTAGTTCAAAAATGTTTTGACATTATAAAGCCTAATATGTTAAAAAATATTCAGAAAATACTGCTTTGTTTTTGTTTTGTTTTTTGAAAATGGAACTCTATTGAACCTATAGACAATTGTTATTCTTTTTGTATCATATTTGATACATCAGCCTTTAATGGTCATTAATCAGGTGAAGTCATGATAGCTTGTAATGCAGGCTACATATAAAAAAGGAATAAACAAAATATCAGTTCCTACTCTAGACATCTATATTTAGATTAGATATCTGAGCCTACTTTATAATATATATATATATATATATATATATAATATAATATATATATATATATATATATATATATATATATATATTGGGGGAGGGGGGCAATGTAATAATTTAATAATCAACCACGGAAAAAAATCCATGGTGGTTACGGCCCTGCATTCAGGCAAAGGTAAACTATATAATGAAGGTAGATTTTAACAGAAAAGTTTAACCATGTTGTGAGAACAAGGGCATTTTTTTTTTTTTTTTTTAAATGTCAGGTCAAGGCAAATAGTCACAGACGTTATAAGCAGTGGGGATTTCTCAAAGCCTTCTCTGCTGGCATAACATGCCTAATAAATAAATATTTTCTCATCCTTTCATTCTCATTGACCTTTTTGCCTATGTATTTTCAATGACTTTCCACTCCTAACTCATCTACAAATGAATAGCAAAGACCAAAAATTTATCCAATCAGAATTTATTCCTCGATGCTTACAAGCAAGGTGTGATGTCTGTTTCACAAATTGCATGCTCGAAGCCATGCTCCTTAGCCGGAGCTGCGCGTGAGTCTGAGCTCCACCTCATCAGGCCTTCAACATTTCCACAGAATCCTTCAACACTGCAGTGAATAGGCCGTCTAAAGTCAGATTGTCAGATTCATCAGCCAATCAGATTCATTTATTTGTTCTTGGTGGGATATGTCCCAGTCCAGGCCTTCTAGCTGGCCTTGAGTGATGCAATCACGCTTTAAGCGATGTACATAATTTAAAAGAGAAGAGCGCGAGATCTTGCTGACGAGATGGCTGTCATCACTGCTGTCATCACCACTGAGAAAGAGATCCTTCTGAATTTAAAAACCTGAGATGTTCTGCATGATCGTGCAATTGATTAATTAAACAGGAAAGGATGACTGATTTTCACTTCAAACAAACTGATAAGTGCTTTTTGCATTGTTATAGCAACATCAGGAGTTTTCTAAGTGTAAATTAGACTGCTTGAGCATTCAGTGTTGGATCAAGTTTTGAAAAGTAACCGTGTACCCTGACGAAACAAAATTTATAGCAAGCAAAATTTAAATCACAAATATTATTAGAGAGCTTTTTCTTAGTATTAGACCTCCTTGGTTCTGGCTTTCGTGTGTGGACGTGTTTTTAAAATGTCAATTGGTATTATTAGTTGACTGCCACATAATGTATGATAGGCATATGGTGTCTTATTCATTGTGAAACTGTGTTTTCTTAATGGCATGAATCGCACTGAAGGCCTAGACTTAATGCACGGGCTGTGGCTGGTTTTAAGGGATCTATTGTCACAGCGCAATGGCCATGTGCAACACTTTATAAAATTTTTGTGAGTGTGCCAGTGCAAAGCACAAGTGGGCATGGGTGGGAGTGTCTGCGCTATCTGTAGGTGTGTGCACGCAATCTGTTGGTGTATTGTTTGTTAATAAGTGCTGCAAAGCACAATCTGCTATTTTCCTGAGAAATAGGAAATTGCTCTAAGACGTTTCAAAGCACCTTTATTCTTAGCACAAAGGATAAACTCAGTTCCTGCATTTGCAGTTTGGAGATTCCACAAGCAGGTGGTAATAAAGTTCATGTCCAAACTCTGAAAATATAGTAGAACATCAGATTATGTCCCTGACAATAACTGTTGTAGCTGTTTTATGAAACAAAAATCTATTTGATTTGTGTTAATTTGTCATGATTCATATTTAGCTACTATTATCATTGTGTTTATATTGTGTAACGAGTAAACAGGATGGGCAAGGAGGAAGCGGGAACCAGTAGAAAAGTCATCGTAAACTTTAATGACAGAAATGAACTTAAAACAACATAAAACTCATCTCTCTCTCTCTTGAACTGGTGCTCCCGGCTTGTCTTTATCCCCCTCCCAGCTGATTATGACAATTCAGTGCCAGGTGTGTGTCGTCACAGCCTGGCCATGCCATCCACCTCGTCACAATTTGCAACTGAAATTATGATCTAATTTGTATTGGTCATAGATTGAATTTTAAATGACTGCAAAAGGGGCTGGTGGAAGATGTTAGAGATTGTAAAATGTTTGGATTTGGGTTATTTTTGGGTTATTTTTATTATATTTTAATTTAGTTTAAAATGTAATTTTAATTTAGAACATTTACATTTAAGTCTTGAAAAGAACCACATTTTCCATGCATATCAAAGTAGCGTGTCACAAGAAATATGCCAGACATTCATCAAGTAAATGCAATAAATGCACAAAAGAAGGTAAGTCCATATTTCTATTCTTCTAATTCTTTGAATACAGGCCATTTACACACAAAAAAATCTTATGAATGTGCTGTCTTTGTTTATATCGCTGGTGCTTGACAGGGCATGGACTATATAAGGGGCGGTGGTGGCTTGGCAGTTAAGGCTCTGGGTTAATGACTAGATGGTCAGGGGTTCAAGCCCCAATACCACCACGATGCCACCGTTGGGCCCTTGAGCAAGGCCCTTGACCCTATCTGCTCCAGGGGTGCCATATCATGGCTGACCCTGCACTCTGACCCCAGCCTAGCTGGGATATGTGAAAAAGAAGAATTTCACTGTATATGTGCAAATGTATAATGTGTGATAAATAAAAGAAAATTAAATTAATTATAATAGGACGTTGATGGTGCAATAACCTGCAAAGGACTTTAGAATTAAATTGCAATTGACCCAGCCCATTAGCGCTTTGTGCATGTGATTTTGCCAAACCCACTAGTGCCTAGACTTAGCACATGCATGCACAATGCAACACCAAAACTTAATGATCGTGCCCACTGACTTTGCATGTATGACGTATCGCATTGCACTGCGCTTAGCGCTCTTAAAATAGGTCCCTAAATATTATACATTTATGCAATTTTTAATGACAATATTTGTTGGCCAAAACAATAGTTATTATGATATATATATATATACATATATATATATATATATATTTTACATTTGTGCTGTTCCATGAATTGTTTTGTTTCATAAAAGATTTACTGTTACAATTTTGATGAAAAATCTGTAATAAGTTTTGTTTATATAATAGGCTGTTTAATGGCAGGTTCCATTGTAACTGTTTACCCCATATAGTGTGACAACATGCCCCTGTTAATGGGACTAATGTCACTAAAGGTCAATGTGTGTTCAATGAACTCTATCTTTTTCCTTGGCAATAATGGGAAAAGGTTTCAATAGGTTTTTTGCAGCCAAGACTTTAAGGTGTGTGCCAAAAGAGAAATTGATTTGTAAATCTGCCCCAAGAAATATTCATTAAAGCAAAAAGTGTGACAACTAGCTCGGCCTTCCCTACATAAGAGAATCTCTCTCAATGGCACTCTCCCCATCTAATGGCACTCTCCCTATCTCCTAAAGCGGTGCATAGGACTACGGTAGTGGGCCTCATTTGAATGCGAGTAAATGTTAAGTGAATCAGTCCTACTGAGGCCCCCCGTGGAGACAGATTATGCCCCATTTTGGTTCTGGAACTTCATCATGGGCTCAGATGGGGCTCCTCCAGTATGGAGATAAGCTTGCCTCCAAGCCATGCTGTCAACACAACATGAAATTACAGTGTTTGCTGCCTCATTTAAGCTGCTCAAAGAAGTTTTCACATAAATCTGAGACCTGTAAACCCAGGGTTTTCAACCAGGGGTCCATGGAAAATCTAAATTTTTGATAGAGGGTGTTCCTCAGTTGGCTAAAAGTCTCAGCTCATACTGTATGGGCTGAGGCTGAAAAACTAAAGCTAACTGTCTGCTTGTGCTGTATTCGCAAGTGGCACGGAGGTTCTTGTGGTGATCTTGCAGTCTTGAGGGCCGTTCACACCTACCACATTTTTGAGTCCATGTGCAATGTTTTTTAATCGTTTTTCTGTGTAAACATGTGCTAGACGGACGTCTTTGACCGTTGTGCCGTGTCTCGCTGTTTTTTTAGCATTTCACGTAAGAGTGCGTTTTAGACGTCATGTCAGGTTATAAAGAATGGTAACTTTTAAAAGTTTATCTTGACACATGTATTCGGTTATAATTGTTGTGCTGCACCTAGCTTTTTTTTTGAGTTATGCCGTGTTGGGCCCCTTTAGGCTCTGTCACATTTGCTTTTGCACAGTGAAATACAGCAGGCGAAAACACAGTCATATCAATGGGAATCTGCATATCAGGAATTTCGCCAGATGTACTTCTGATGGCGAAGAATTTCCCTATGCAAATTTTGCATGGGTTTCAAGTTTTATGTTATAATGTCATCTTATCTTTACTGGAAATGTGTCCCCTTTGTGGTCAGGTTTTCAGAAGTTGTGCCCATACTCAGAGTCAGAAAGAGTTTTATTGCCAAGTATGCTTCAACGTACAAGGAATTTGTCTTGATGACAGAAGCTTCCAGTGCACAAACAATACAACAACTATACAGAGATAATAGTAATAATAATAAAAAAATAGAATAAAAATAAAAAGTGAATAGAAATATAAGTATATATAGAAATACACAATAAGACAAAAATATACATATGGTACGTACAAATACAAATCTGTTATATACAGTGCAAGGGAATGTAATTCAGAAGAGGTATGTTAAATAATATAATTAACTAGGCTATGTATTGCATGTAATTATAGTATAGTTTTAACTGTTCATAAGATAGATAGCCTGATGGAAAAAGTACAACCTCTGCTGGCCCTGAGTCAATGTGGGTCTCCCACTTCAGGTTCTGTGAGATGGTAGTGCCCA
The DNA here is from genome assembly GCF_019703515.2 of Myxocyprinus asiaticus. Lineage (NCBI taxonomy): Eukaryota > Metazoa > Chordata > Actinopteri > Cypriniformes > Catostomidae > Myxocyprinus > Myxocyprinus asiaticus. The sequence goes on from NC_059354.1 coordinate 43,678,740, forward strand.
GGAACCTGAATGACTCCACTGCTGCCATGGTGCTGTTTAGAATGGTGAGCAGGGTCAATTTTACTACACCCACTATAACCAACAACCTTACAGTAATAATAAAAAAAAAAGCCTTTTAATTAAATTTTTTTCTTTGAGTCAACAAACAGCTTAATTAGTCAAATGTCTGCTATTCTGTATGTTGTAGGAAAATGTGCATCTCTCAGGGGTTGTTGTTTTTGTTTTTCCATCCACAGATTCATTTGAATCTAGCCCCTGGTGACTCTTCTCCTGCTGGCTTAAGCCCAGCCCGGTGACCCCGGTGGACATTGAAGGACGAGATGGGCATGGTTTGCATTTCCTTACTTTCAAAGTTGGGGGCTATTGACCACAGCCTCCAAACAGGGAGTAGGCCTGTATCTGTTTGATCACATGGTGCATTGTGAAAGGAGTAATTAGGAGTGAAAAGACCCTTCTTTGGATCAGGACATGCATGAGATCCGGTTACAGCTCTATGAATCCTCTGCTTGAATAAAAGATTTGTGTTGCAGTGCTGCTCCATGAACTCGTATGAACTCGTACCTTCATTTAACAGTATGCTAAAACCTCATTTCAAAGAATTTCCTCATTTGTTGATTGTGGCTAAATTGGCTTGCTGGCCACTTAATCTCAGTGGCTAAGTAATTTACCAACAAATAAAAAAAAATATAAACCAGAGAAGGAAGTGTGCGGCAAGCAGTGAAATCAGAATGGCACCAACAAAGATTTTTGCTGTTGCTTCATAAATGAATGTCTGCTGTTAGCTCAAAGTAAAGTTAAAGCTGCAAGTAGGAAACTCACAAAATACATCTTTTCATGTTGTGTAAAGTTTGACACCAGGGGAAGAGCAACCGCTACAACTTGGGGGAACACGACTGCAAGGGTTGTTACAGTTTAAAAAAAAGATTTCATTTTTATTTCTATTTTATAATCAATGTGTCATTCCAATTTAGTTTAGTTTTTACTCTATAACTTATATATATATATATATATATATATATATATATATTTTTTTTTTCTCCAAAAACCTGGGGTGGATGAATTTAGTAATTTCTAGCTTTCTAATCTTTTCCAGATTTTAACAGACTTCCATGAAAACAGCCTGGGAACAATGGTGTATTTGGCCTTCTCTCTCAATGTCACTGTCTGTCTCAAATCCAACTGCATACCTTGGTGTCAATGCATACTTCAGATAGTGTGTTTTATGCGTGTGTATGTGTGTTCAGCACTGGCCCCTCAGGCTAATGACCTCCAGCTGTCGGAACAGTGATGGCTCGTGGGTTTTCTGAGGGACACAGCGGTCGGCAGCACATTCCATATGTTCCTCCATCGTTTCCCCCCCTTTTCTCCTACTCGTTTCTCCTCCTCCGGCTCCTCCCGAGAACAGCTGGGGCCAAGCTGGGTGTGCGCTGTGCTGCCATGTCTCAGTGCCTTGCCTCAGGACCCCTCATTTGTTTATGTTATTGCTGTCATTTCACAAGAAGTGCATTTATTACCCTATGACAGACCGGAGTAGGGAGTGAATTACTGCTTGATTTCCAGATAAACAAAGCGATATGTACAGACGCATCTCTCAGTGGTGTAATGGTCAGTGTCTCCCGTTGGAATGTTGCGAATTTAAAGGGATAGTTCACGCAAAAATGAAAATTGTGTCATTTTTTACCTCCCCTCATGTTGTTCCAATCCTGCATGACTTTCTTTCTTCTCTGGAACACAAAAGGAGATCTTAGGCAGAATGTCTGAGCTGCTTTTTTCTATACAAGGAAAGTTATTGTTGATTTAAACCATCAAGCTCCATAAAGGACCATAAAAGAGTCATAAAGTAGCCCATATGACTCGTTTACAATATTCCATTCTCCTGAAGCCATACGATAACTTTATGCAAGGTATAGACTGAAATTGGATCCATTATGTGGGGAAAACAGAGCAGCTTGTACATCTCCTTGCTGTGTGTTTCACAGAAAAAAATAAAATAATGCAGGATTAGAATGACATGAAGGTGAGTAAATAATGACAAAAAAAGAAATGTTTTTGAATGACACACACAAGTCTAGTGCTTAAAACACAAAAATAATAATGCGCAAAGATAGAATGTGCTAGAATAAAGACATATACTGTATATATATATATATATATATATATATATATATAATACGAGTGAGTTTCACACCTCTGCAGAGTAGAGCATCAAACAGGATGGGCATGTGTGTGTGGGTGTATGCAAGCGTATGTGTGCAAGTGTGTGTATAAGCTCACACTCCATCAAAAGAGAACTAGAGATTGAAACCCAGCCTCTTGCTGTGTTTGAGCTAGTTATAGATATGTAAAGTATGCACACTGTAAATCATTGCTCTATATCTGAGTTTCTCAGAGTTGTTTTCATTGTTTTTGACCCAGCACTGGTATTTGCCCCAAAGTAGAAGTGTCATTGGAGGCATAAAATTGAGCAAGTGCAGATCCAGAATGCTTAGTTAGAGCTTGACCCGTTAACCATCCAATGTGCTGTGCTGCACACAATCTAACAGTGAGACATATCATGGGCCAGTTTCAACCGTTCTGCAGCCTTTACACAATAATATGACAAAATGAAAGATATATATTTGATCACTCCCATTACAATCAATAAAGCTGTTAACACTGCAAGTGCATCAATTGCGGAGCTTTATTCATAATTATGGAAGCGATATAAGGTCACTTTTAGAGCCCTTAAAGAAATACTCTGACTTAACTAGCCAGCTAGACTCTGTCTACCAACTTACAAATAGGTGGCAAAAATTTTGTTCACCTACTAAAGATAAATTGTGTACTCCATATCCTACAATTGTTAGTACTGCACGTATCCAGCCATCTTGTTTCACTGCGGCAGTTTGTGTGTCCACTTGTGGTTTCTTTTCCAGAAATCTAAACACTTTCATTTTTGTTAGGTCCAGGCATCCATGGAGCATTCAGCCTTTGAACAATATGGTCCAAATTTAAATGCTGACATTTTATGATAATCATGTTAACGTTTACGCTACCAGTCAGAATGAATGAAGCGCCTCTCACTGTTGTTTTGAATGAGTTTGACAACTAACAGGAAATGTTCTAGGAACAAAGATGTCACTTCCCAAACCGATAAATAGCATTATGTAATGGTCTATAAAAAGTTGATAAGCCTGTTTAATTTGCGATCATTTCCATGCATGATTATTTGCATTTAGCATTGTTTTTTCCCCTAATGTCCATATGAGAAATTAACATGAGGTGTTACATTGTAATGCTGGTTGTCTTGCTTCCTCTATTGGGTCCGTTCACTGTGTTGGCAAATGTGGGAAATGCTCTGAACTTAATCCACTTGAAATCCTGCTATATTAGAAGGTTCACTACAATCCCACCACTCAAGTGTACACTACAGAGCGGAAGGAAAATCTGAAAAGCAGAAGAGAAAGAAGAGATGGAAAGAATCAGCTAAAATGGCATGTAGTTGCTTGAAGGCCTCCAAAAACCTCTTACATATATGAGTTGTACACGCCCTGTTACAAAGCTCATCTACTGTATTCATGTAGTGTAGACAATTGAGCTGGAAGTTGATCTGAAACTGCTGTGATCTGTGGGAGATGAGGAAGTTGTCTGTATTAATAAAATTAAGAACAATAGATGTACATGAAAATCTCAAGAGCTACTTTGCCTCGCATTCAAACAGTTATGCTGTACAGTTTGTCTTTTTCAAACTGTTTTGATTATTTTTCATGCAAATTTTTTTTATAGGATTAGTTAAGCAAAAACTGAATATATTGTCATCAGTTACTCACACTCATATAATTTCAATTAGGTTTCTTTTTTTTTTTTTTTTTTTTTTTTTTAAGAATATCCTAGCCGTTTTTTTCAAATAATACAAGTAACAAAGGCTGGAGATGAAATGTTCCAGTCTTCTGAAGCCACACGATAGTTTTATGTAAGGAATAGGCCTAAGTAAGTAATTTTTTACTGAAAATACTCACTTCCACTGTAGCTATCAAATATGCCACCATTGCAATGTGTCAGGTTTGACTTTGGGATCGAGACAAGCATTATCACTGCTGTCAAGTAGCTTCAATGCACCATTTTTGTAGTTCATACATTTCAGAGCTTTGGGAAAGGGGGATGAATATCAATGAAAAACAACTTAAATTTTGGTCTGTTTTGAGACAAATGGACCACTTTTATTTATTTATTTTTTTTGTCATTTTGGAGTTTGACAGCCCCAGTCCCCTATCACTTTCATTATATGAAAAAAAAAAAAAAAAAAGCGACCAGGATATTCACAGAACATTTGAGAAAGTCATTGGTTTGGAATAACTTGATGGTGAGTAAATGATAACATTTAAATTTTTAGGTAAACTATTCCTTTAAAAAATAAAAAATAGAACATTTTAAAAAATCTAAACCACAATTTGATTCACAAAATTAAAGCTGGTGAACTAAATTTAAATTATTACAGCTGTTATAATAGCATACTCCTATTTGTAATGCAGGCTTGGGTGCATGTATACGCCACAGTGTTAAAACGATTACTGATGTGTGTGTTCACGCTTGGCTGATGTGTGAGTGTTTTGTGGTGCAGCACAAGAGGATGCGGTGGCGACACTGTGTTTAGCATGGCTACAGCTGGTTGGGATGGGTGCAGAAGACAGTGACTTTCCAGCACAAAGCCCATACAGTCAGCAGCCCTGCTCCCACCTGGCAGGCCCCGCTGGAGCTGCTCTGCCTGGGAGAGGCGAACACGTCACATCAGCTTTAATGCTCTACTTCCCTCCTCCAGAGGCCACAGAATAGATCCTCCAGCGTCAGCCCTCGAACAGCTGCAGTATGTCCTCCATGAATGCACACAAATGCACATGCACACATAAACACATGTGCGTGTACACATGCTCACATGCACCTCCAGTAAACATCTTTACTGTTTGCCGCAACACTCATAGCTAGCCGACACAGTTAGGAGCTGTTCAGACCAAACACGTTCTAGCACTAAAAAAGCTAGGCGCAGTGCAACAAATAGAACCGAGCACAGGTGTCTCGAAACGCGTTAAAAATTATTATTATTATTATTTTTTACTTCATAGCAACTTAAAAAACTTGCTGCTCCTGCGCGAGATGCTTAAAAAAACAGCGAGATACTCCGCAACGATTATAACAGAACAGGTGCCTCAATATGCGTTTTTAAAAGTTTAAAGGGGTCATGAAATGCTATTTTTTAAAAGTTTTATTATCTTCCCCGAGGTCTGCTGATAATGTTAGTAACGTATTTTTTTTCCACCAAAACAGTCATAATTTAGTAATATATTATCATTTTCCACCCTCTTTCTGGCCCTCTGTCTGAATGCTTGGTTTTGGCCTCAGCTCCTCCTTTAAACATCAATACCGCCCACTGTTCTGATTGGCTAACATCATGCAGCCCCTCAGATACAGCCATATTTGAAATTCAATCGGCAGAGAATGAACATCCCCAAAATAATAAAAAACTACATTTCAGGGTTTACACATAAAGCACATCCAACACATTGCATCCAAATATATTAAACTGTTCTTCTCAAGCACAACTGTTAACACTCATACCCTGTCTACACCGGACATGAGAGACACGTCGCGTCAAACGCAATAGAACCCATTATATTCAATTATGCTGTCAACCATGGAAGCGTCAGTTGCAGCGCGTCACGCTTACAGGAAACGTGTCCCGTTCCATTTTGCGCTGATGCTACTACTGCCAACAACACAAATAAACGGTTCCCTATCTGTCACTCACTTGATGCTGTGTCGATGTAGTGACACTAGGGGTCGCTCTTGGGAGCCCCAAACACCTCTGATGTTTGAGAAAAGGCCAATGGGGACTGACGAGTGGAATTTGCATGCCACTCCCCCGGACATACGGGTATAAAAGGAGCTGGCTCGCAACCACTCATTCAGATTTTTTCTTCGGAGCTGAGTGGTGTTGAGCTGCGAGTTCCACTGCCGTTCCATTCACCTCATAGACAAGAAGCATATGCTGTTGGATATACGGTGCATTTCAGCGGCTTTCTCCCCCTCTGCACGATTAATGCAGAGTACGCCCCTGGGCGCTTCGACAGCTGAAAGAGTATATATTCTCTCAAAAAAGAGTATATTTCCTTCTAAAAGAGTGCACACTTTCCGTCTGTGTGTAGTTCCTGGATGCGGTCGCTATCTCTACGCCTCTGATGGCCACAAGCGCAGTCTCATGTGTCTTGGCCGTAGTTACATTGAGGCAGCATTCGTGGATGGTTCATGTTCTCACTGTGAGAACATGACCATGGCAACGTCGCGGTCGCGGCTTTCCTTCTTCCGGGGGAAAGCCACTCCAGCCGCTCCCCGCCCCGGGCCTTCTGCCTACGGGTATGAGGCCAGGTCGGTTAGTGCTGGGGGCGATTTGGGGACCCCAATGGGAGTGGTTCCGTCGGGTAATCCCCATGGACCTCCCATTCCCCAGTATGCTTCTTTGCCCCGGTCAAGTTCTAGGATGAGACAGGCAGCTTGCCTCAGGGCGAGTTTAATGTCTCTTTCGGGGCTCGAGAGCAGGATGAGCGGGTTGGCGCAGTTGGATGCTGAGAACTCGACTGGGCTTCCACCTTCGGGTGTGGCCGCCCAGTCTGAGGCTGACGCGGAGCTGACCGCCACACTTGCCCGGGCTGCCTTGAGTGTCAGGCTGGAGTGGAACCCTCCACCCTGCCCTGAGCCCTCGCGGTTTGACAATTGGTTCCTGGGTTCAGAGCATCGCTCACGCCCACGCCCTGCCCCGGTTCCATTCTTCCCAGAGGTGCACGAGGAACTCACGAAGTCGTGGCGGGCACCTTTTACTGCCCGGACCCGACATCTGGGTTCCTCCACTCTCACTACCCTCGATGGTGGGGCGGCCAGGGGGTATACAGAGATTCCTCAGGTGGATAAGGCAGTTGCGGTGCACTTGTGCCCGCAAAACGTTGCCACCTGGCGGAATCGCCCGAGACTCCTGTCCAGGGCCTGTAAGTCTACATCATCACTGGCGGCCAAAGCTTTCAGTGCCGCTGGACAGGCTGCCTCCGCAAGTACACCAGGCCAAGGCATTGAAAGAGCTGCACGTGGGTATTCCTGACCCCGAAGTGATGCAGGAGCTGTGCTCGGCGACCGATCTCACCCTCCAGGCGACGAAGGTCACGGCGTGGACACTCAGGCAGATGATGTCCACCTTGGTGGTCCAGGAGCGCCACCTATGGCTTAATCTGGTCGAGATGAAGGACGCCGACAAGGTCCGCTTCCTCGATGCTCCCATCTCCCAGATCGGCCTATTCGGCGACACCGTTGAGGACTTTGCCCAGCAGTTCTCAGCGGTAAAGAAGCAGATGGAGGCCATTCAACATATCCTGCCCCGGCGCGGTTCAAGATCCCTCACCCCGTCTGCTCGCCGAGGGCGTCCCCCTGCGGCTGCAACTCAGGCGGCTCTGCCGCAGCCCGAGCCAACTGCTCAGCCCCGGCGTAGAGTCCCCCACAGGAAGCTGACGCCCCCCGTCTCATGGTCTGGCACTAAGAGCCCTAGGAAGGCCCCCAAGTGCCCCTGAGACAGATGACCCAGGGAGGAAGAGGCCCACTGGAACCCCGGAGCTGGTATACAGACCACTCCGTCCCCCGGTGGAGGGCCGGGAGGAGAATCCTGTGTTCCCTTTTGTTTTGTTTTCGCCACACGCCCAAGGGGCTGCAGTACCCACATTTTCAAAAAAAGAGCGGTTTTCTCACTCCCTGGGTCATACACCCGGTGTTTACGTCCGTTGTTGTCACAATGGCCGTACACCGAACACTCGCGGCCAGGGCGCTACGAACGCGGGCCCCCCGCCTTCGCGCACCCGGCTGCGGCACACACACACCCACGGCCAGGCGGTCATGATGAGTCGCGAGGACGCTCAGCCTCCTCCCCTGTTGCTGACCGGTCCTATGGTGGGTATGTGGAGCAAAGTAAGTATCCACACTGAAATACGCTGATGACACATCCACATTACACACATACATAGTCCAAAGCACTCTGAAGATGCACACATCCAGTATCATCCTGTACTGAGGTGCACATCGCCGGAAACGCATCAAAACAGTCAAAGACGTCCATCTAGTGCTTCATACTAGTTTACATACACCAACAATTAAAAATAGCACAGAAGTGTGAAAAAACAGTTTGTTGAGCAGTTTATGCACAAACAACAAGAGGCAGAGCAGTAGGCCTATATCCTGCTCTCTCACTATCTCTTTATGATCTGAGTCCCAGTGAGCGGGGCCAAGGGTGTGATGTAAAGTAGGCATTGATGTTTTTATTGTAGAGATGATCATGAATTAATGAGTACCCTTTGTGACAACACTAATATATGGATGTAGAGAAGGAGGCATTTTGGCAGTTTGGTTTCAATAAATGCTTTTATTGCATTGGGGATTAAGTTTTGAGTTCTGAAATTTACAGTTTGTTTTTATAGTAGAAATACTTCTTATTTGTCAAAATATCAATTCTCTATAATAAAAGTGTTTGGATGTCATAGATACATTAGATTCCTCATGACATGACCACTTTAAATACTTTTTGACCTGACATTGCATCTAAAAAACATGCCGCTCCTGCACGAGAGACACAGAAAAAACAGCAAGGCACTGCACATTGAATATAACAGAATGCAGGTGTCTCTAGCGCATTTTTACAAGTTGCAGTTCTTTTTGACCTGACATGGCATCTAAAAAACGCACTGCTCCTGAGTGAGATGCTAAAAAAACAGCAATATGTGGCTCAACGATTACACTGATCAGCCACAACATTAAAACCACCTGCCTAATATTGTGTAGGTCCCCCTCGTGCCACCAAAACAGCCCAATTCTGAGATGCTATTCTTCTCAACACAATTGTACAGAGGGGTTATCTGAGTTACCGTAGACTTTGTCAGTTTGAACCAGTCTGGCCATTCTCTGGCATTTCCATCCACAGAACTGCCGCTCACTGGATGTTTTTTGTTTTTGGCACCATTCTGAATAAATTCTAGAAACTGTTGTGTGTGAAAATCCCAGGAGATCAGCAGTTACAGAAATACTCAAACCAACCCATCTGGCACCAACAATCATCCATGCAATTATCTAATCAGCCAATCGTGTGTTAGCAGTGCAGTGCATAAAATCATGCAGATACAGGTCAGGAGCTTCAGTTAATGTTCACATCAACCATCAGAATGGGGAAAAAAATGTATCTCAGTGATTTAGACCGTGGCATGATTGTTGGTGCCAGATGGGCTGGTTTGAGTGTTTTCTGTAACTACTGATCTCCTGGGATTTTCACACACAACATTCCCTAGAATTCCCTCAGAATGGTGCCAAAAACAAAAAACATCCAGTGAGGGGCAGTTCTGTGGATGAAAATGCCGTAGACTGGTTCGAACCGACAAAGTCTACAGTAACTCAGATACCTGCTCTGTACAATTGTGGTGAGAAGAATATAATTTCAGAATGCTATTCTGAGATGCAGGTTGGCACTGCTTTGGTGGCAACCTGCCGCCTAGCAACCGGGCCAATTTGGTTGCTTAGGAGACCTGGCTGGAGTCACTCAGCACACCCTGGGATTTGAGCTAGTGAACTAGTGAACTCCAGGGGTGGTAGCCAGTGTCTTTTACCACTGAGCTACCCAGGCCCCCCATTTACTGTCAAGTCTTAAAGAAGCAGCACCAAAACCAAATGTTTCTAACAGAGGGTCAGAATGAGGGTGGAAAATGATCATGTTTTACAAATATATGTCTTTTTTTTTTTTTTTGCAAAAAAGTTACTAATATTATAAGTGAACCTCAAGGAACATATCTAAAAAAGGAATGACCCCTGTAAACATTTTCAGATGTATTTACCTACAGTTGGTTGCAACTTCCAGCTTCTCCCATTTTCTCACAAAGTATAAATTTTTACATCCTAATCATTTAAACGCAGTCTAATAATAATAATAATATTAATAATAATAATGTTAAAATAAAATAAAAACATGCACTTGTAAAGTCAAATGTTGGTTATAAATAGTTATTGGCATATCTACCATTCTGATTAAGAATGGCTCCATCTACTGTATTGTCACAACCGTCAGACAAAAGATCTTACAGTGTTTACAGCTAATGGGACATACTTAAAATAAACAAATTGGAGTAAATAAAATGAAATGGCACATTTCTGCAAAGAACATCCTAGTATCATCTCTGAATAATTTCAAAGTGGAAATGTTGCTTTTTTCAAACCTATTGGCAGATAAAATTGTAGTACATTTTGCCTCAGAAATCAGTGAGTTGTGACACATTCTACCTAGCATATTCATAGTTACACGTTTAAAAAGACAATGCATTAAAACACATGATCAACACCTAGTTTTATATGCTATATTCATGTGTTAACGTGATAATACATTATGTTCTTTAAATGATAAGCTGTCAGTCTGTGCATTGCTTGGCGACACACAACAGTTGATCCTGATCAAGAGCAGAAAAAACAAATTAGACACAATAACTGGCCATATTGTCACTAAAATAAAGCTACTCGATATTAACTACTTGTTTATAGAACTGTTGTTTAAAATCAATATCTCACTTGCTATGTGAGATTATTATGCGTATAATAAGATATTATGCATCTTTTTCATTATTAAATACCTTTATAATGCATTATCTATATTACACAGGATTCATGTAATGTGTTGCCTACATTGCTTCCATACCACACGCACTCATACGTCTCAATGAAGTAAAACAGCATTCCATGAAGCACAGTCTATGTTATTAAATTCTTTAAACACAGATGCATGTCACAGCCAATAAGCACCCTTTTAAGAGCTATTTAAAGGTAGCTCATAAGCTGTCAATTATATCCCGATAAAGAGCGACAGTTAACTCTGGGGGAGAGGGAATATGTGTCTGTCTGTCTCTGTGTGAACTAGTCTGATCCGGTTTCAGTCAATCAAAATAAAACAGCTGCATAATGCTGTATAAAATTAGAATCACATTGGAGACAATCCAGATATAATTAAATTTAGTTCAAATGCAACATCATTTACAATTCCACAAAAGGGGTGGAGGAGATTATTTAGGTTAAGAAGACAACATTTGAGATTAGAACACGTATTTATAACTGGTGGGAAAGTATACTGCCAAGTTTTGCCACCATGACATAAAAAGCATGAGAATCGTCTCCAAACAGAAGAAAGATAGAATTTAGAATACAATTAAAGCTTCCATTTATATCATGAACATCTATATACAGTAGGCTGTGATGTAAGATGGAGACTTGCTTCTAAGATCCTTTGTAATAGCAGTGAGATTGTTTGCAAAGATTACAACAGACCAAATATAAAAGGCTTATAATCAAGTTTATGAGCTGGCAGTAGGCCCACCCTGAGCCCAGCCCTACCCAAACACTGCCCAGCTCTCAGGGACATGCCCTGCTTCCTCCTGTGCTCCAATTTCACTTAAGTGTGGTAGATAGGAAGGAATGTGCAAAATAAGCATAGAGCCTGCTTATTTCCTATTTCAAACCTCTCTTCTTCAAGGTGTCTTTCTCGCTCCTTTACTTGCTATCAGCACAGCTGATTATACACTCACTGAGCACTTTATTAGGAACACTATGATCCTAATAAAGTGCCCAATGTGGTCTTCTGCAGTTGTAGCAGCCATATCACCCTGCAGCTCAAGACTGATTACCCACTGAAGCTAAGCAGGGTTGAGCCTGTCCAGTACCTGGATGGGAGACCTCCTGGGGAAAACTAAGGTTGCTGCTGGAAGAGGTATTAGGGAGGCAAGCATGGGGGGGTTCTCACCCTGTGGTCTGTGTGGGTCCTAAAACCCCAGTATAGTGATAGGGACACTATAATGAAAAAAGGCACCATCCTTTGGATGAGATGTTAAACTGAGGTCCTGACACTCTATGGTCATTAAAAATCACAGGGCACTTCTTGTAAAGAGTAGGGGTGTAACCCTGGTGTCCTGGCCAAATTTCCCCCATTAGCCCTTCTCAATCATGGCCTCCTAATAATCCCCATTCATTAATTGGCTCTATAACTCTACTCTCTCCTCTCCACCAATAGCTGGTGTGTGGTGAGTGCACTATGGCTGCTGTTGCATCATCCAGGTGGATGTTGCACACTGGTGGTGGTTGAGGAGAGTCCCCTGTTCACTGTGTAAAGTGCTTTGAGTGTAGTGTCAGAAAGGTGCTATATAAATGTAATGTTCATCCATTGTAGCCCATCTGCCTCAAGGTTTGATGTTTTTGGCATTCTGAGATGCTATTCTGCTCACTACAATTGTACAGAGTGAATATCTGAGTTACTGTAGCCTTTCTGTCAGCTTGAACCAGTCTGGTCATTCTCTGTTAACCTCTCCCATCAACAAGGCATTTCCATCCACAGAACTGCTGTTCATTAAATAATTTTTTTTTTGGCACCATTCTGAGGAAACTCTAGAGACTGTTGTACTTGAAAATCCCAGGAGATCAGCAGTTACAGAAATACTCAGACCAGCCCGTCTGGCACCAACAGTCATGCCACTATCAAAATCACCGATTTCCCCCATTCTGATGGTTGATGTGAACATTAACTGAAGGTTCTGACCCGTATCTGCATGATTTTATGCATTGCACTGCTGCCACCCGATTGGCTGATTAGATTATCACATGAATAAGCAGGTGTACAGGTGTTCCAAATAAAGTGCTTGGTGAGTGTAAATGAGGTGTGTTGTCTATAGCCATGTGACCACACTTAATGGGCCCTTTTTCTTGAAACTTCTGTAAATGTGTAAATTGGGATTAATAAAAAAATATATCACTCCCCAAAAACTTTCTGGCAAATTCTCAAATGCCCCCTTCACCCCAGATTTGTTAGTTAAACGTGTTTGTAAGTGAATTCCATACAGTCATTAATAGTGGGCTCATGCACACTCATTCATAATTATCGGAATCCACGCCCATGAAAACACATATAAAGAAGGCATCAGACTTGCAAGTAAATGCGAATGGAGAACTTTTGACATCTACGTGGAATACAAATAGAGGTAAACTTCCTACCTGGCCTTATAGAATCACTGTACTATTCCTAAATTTTTGCAAAATTATGTTTACATGGAATGTTGTAAACAGCATGGAAGTTTCCTGATGAAATAAATACTAGAAGTGCTACAACAACAAAGACTTTGATTCACTTTCACACAAATCTTGAGTAAAACAACTGATTATCAGTTCATAAACATCTACTTTTCACAGTGCTATTTTATCTAAATGCTTTTATTTTAGAGCATTTAAAAGTTTGCATTACATTAACAACTATATTTACAAGCTTATTCATTCCTTTTACACTTAACCATCACTGTCCAGATTGGCCTGTTGACAAAAAAAGACAATAGTCTTATGATAAGAGTAAATAGTGCAGTTTTTGCACATACTAATAAAGGACAATGATTATGTTCCAACATAGAGCACTTTGAAGCACACATACTAACATTCATCCAGCTGTATCAACACAAAATGTTTGTCATGACATGTCTAATTTGTCAGTCTAACTTGGTCACAACGTGGGAGGACAAAATAAACAATTGAAGTGGTTTTGGACCGCTGATGAGGTGGGAAAATATATCAGGGCAACAAGTAGATAAATATACTAGCTATAAGAAGCAATAGTATGGTGCTGTACTCAGAAAAGGGAAATCAAGTCTTTATGCTGATGTCATTAAAGATGACCCTCCCTATGACTTCATCAAGAGCTCAAGATTTTGTTCTCTGAGGAAGTTCAGCAGTGAGCAGCACAATCTGTTATTACAAGGAGGCACAATATCTTTTTTGTGAACTTTACTAAGCAATGGTACTAACAAACGTTTTGTTTTTATGTGGCCTCTGCAAATGTATTACCATTCACTATCATTTCTGTCTTTCACTGTGTTCCATCTAAAAAAATAAAATAAAATAAAAAACAGTAAGAGAGTTGTGGGCCAACAGGCTGTCCTTCCTCACATTCAGATTAGGGTTTAGATTTAGACTTGGATTTGGATCAGCATTCTGCTTAACATATGGGTTATGTTTGGAATTAAATACTAGCTCACTATTCATTGAATACTGCACAGGACACACTGTATAATGGTTACTATTCTTTAAAAATAGTAAGTGAAAGAGTAGGTATTATTCCACGATAAATGTTTCAAACAATAGTTTGGTACATTGTTGTCACATGATCGCATCATGTTGCATGTGAGTGATGTCCAGTGTTCATCTTGGACTTTACACAATATTTAGCATTTTTTATTTTATTTTGTGTAAAATGTCTTAACTTTTGGCAGTCTGATCAAATAATAGGTTTAAATAGAAAACTGGTCTCATAGAATCACGTTATTCTACCTAAATTTTTGGCAAAATAATTTTTTTGTGGTGTACTTTCCTCGTGATACACTTGAGGAGCTACATATCCTTTCTCACAAATCATGAGTAAAACAGCCTATAATGTAAGTAAAATTTATTTCTAAAGCACACTCAAACACAGCAAAGCTGACCGAAGTGCTGAACAGAAAAATCTACAATACAGTAAAATAAAACAAATACATTAAAATAAATATAATAAAATGTGACAATCTCAATTGATACTGCAAAACGCTTACTTTTCACCATGTTCCTCGCACATTGTTATTTTATGACGTTAAAACACTTTTACTATAGCGCATGACTTGGAAGGCAATATTTTAATGTTTACGTCCTTATTTTACTATAAATTCTCCACCTTGAAGAATGACATGCATGAAGAATGCAAATCACCGAAAACAAAAGAAGAAGAATATGAAAGTGAAAGTGGAGATTGATAGTAAAAAAAGGACTTAAATATTGATCTGTTTCTCACCTACACTTATCATATCACTTTTGAAGACATGGATTTAACCACTGGAGTCATATGGATTATTTTTATGATGCTTTTATGTGCTTATTGGAGCTCCAAAATTTTGGTACCCATTCACTTGCATTGTATGGACCTACAGAGCTGAGATATTCTTCTAAAAATCTTTGTTTGTGTTCAGCAGAAAAAAGAAAGTCATACACATCTGAGATGGCATTAGAGTGAGTAAATGATGAGAGAACTAATTCTGGGTGGACTATTCCTTTAAATGCGATCAAATTGCGCAGTAGCTCAATGATAAAGGACAGGCGTATGAGTCCTGAAGAGTACAAGAGAAGTCACGTGAGCTGAAAGGGTCATTAAAGCACCACAAAATGTGTCACTTCACATGACACTATCGGTTAGAGTTTGGTTTAAGGTTTAGTGTAGGGAGGTCAGTTTTGTTGAAGTAAACCTCACTAGAGCATTAACTTTAAAAACATAATCTGTTTGGGAGAAAATGTAACTTACTTTAAGTGCCACAGAGTGGATATTTCACCTCGTAACTGCTTCAATACACTCAAGCAACCATGTAATAACATTTTACAAAAAAGTCACCACAGTCACATATTTTTCATTAGGCTGCCCAAAAACTAAGACTTTAGAAAATGTACTCCATAATTGCATACTTTGAAAAACCAAGAACTTTAGAAAACGTTTGAGTTTTTAAATGAAAACGGATTAATGTGGACGTGGCCTAAGAAGGTGCACTCAGTAGTTTTTTCCCCATTAAAAAAAGTTTTACTCCTAAAGAAATTAATTGTAATTTTAAACATATGTAAAAATCATGACCACTCACATGAGATGAGGACCCTAGTCATATCAGTAACCTTATAAAAACTTCCATCAGCAGTGAGGGATTCACATGTGATAAGTGTAAGGAATTAGTCAGGCTGATGGAGAAGTTTAATAAGTTAGAGGCCTGAGTCCGAACGCTAGTGGAGTTCAGTGAGAAAGAGAAGCCGGTAGATACTGTTTCGGATGCGGGTAGAATAGCGAGCAACACACACACTTTGGTTCCGGCTCTAGAGCCCCCACAGCAGGGCGTTTGGGTGACATCCTGGCAGCATACTCGCTCAGCAAAGCGACACCACTCTCCCGTTCCTGTTAGGGTTTCCAATCGATTCTCCCCACCCACTGAGAATCATGTTGAATGAGCCATTGGTCATAGGTGATTCTATTGTAAGGAACGTGGAAATAGAGACTCCAGCCACTATTGTTAAATGCATTTTGGGTGCCAGAGCGTCTGACATCAGATCAAATTTAGATCAAGTGCTGGCTAATGCTAAACGTAGATTTTCTAAAATTGTTATTCATGTCAGCACTAATGATGTCAGGCTTCGCCAGTCGGAGATCACTAGAGATAATGTTAAAGAGGTGTGTGAACTTTTATAGTAGACTGGGTGACGTGGTTTATAGTAGATTAGTGTCACTGAATTTTTGGATGTCTGACTGGTGTCTGGAGAATAGCATATGATTTATAGACAATTGGAAGAGTTTTTGGGGTTGACCTGACCTGCTAAAGAGAGATGGACTCCATCCCTCCAGGAAAGGTGCCACTCTCCTCTCTAGTAATTTGGCTCATAGTCTTAATAGTGATAGTATTTGACTAACTTGGGTTCAAGTCAGGAAGCAGACAACCTGGCTAATCCAAATGTCTGCTAACTGCCTTGAGATGTCACATAGGTCACATAAACTACAACACATAGAGACTGTATCACCAAGATATCATATAGAGACTGTGTCTGTTCCCCGAACTACCAAACACAAACCCATCACTAAATAATTTAGAAAAAAATTTGATTAAGGTCAAACTTGAAAAAAAATAAAAATAAAATTTAAGATAAACATCATACAAAGATAGGGCTACTAAACATTAGATCTCTTTCAACCAAAGCACTAATTGTAAATGAAATTATTACAGATCATATTTTGGATGTGCTCTGTTTGACTGAAACCTGGCTTAAACCGGATGAATATATTAGTTTAAATGAATCTACTCCCCCAGGTTATTGTTATAAAAATGAGCCTCGTCTGAAGGGTCGAGGAGGAGGTGTTGCTACAATTTACAGTGAAGTTTTTGGTGTTACTCAGAGGACAGGATGTAAGTTTAAGTCCTTTGAACTAATAATGCTTAATGTAACACCGTCAGATATAAATAAAAAATATCTGTCATCTTTTGCCCTTGCTTCAGTGTATAGATCACCCGGGCCTTATTCTGGTTTCCTTGGTGAATTTGTAAATTTTCCTCAGATCTGTATATAGAGCTTTAATTGTTGGTGACTTCAACATTCACAGAGATAATGAAAATGACACATTGGGATTAGCATTTATCGATATTCTCAACTCGCTTGGAGTCAGACAAAATGTGACAGGACCAGCTCATCGCCATAATCATATGCTAGATTTAATTCTGTCATATGGAGTTGATGTTGATACTATAGAAATTCTATTGCAGAGCAATGACATCTCAGATCATTACCTCGTCTTTTGTATGTTGCGATCAGCTAATGTTTTTCAGTCTACATCACGCTATTGTTCAGGTAGAACAATTCTTTCGACCACTAAAGATAGCTTCACTAATAATCTTCCAGATCTATCTCATACACTCAGTAAGCCCCAAAGTCTAGAAGAACTTGATGAAATAACAGAAAACATAAATGCAGTATTCTCATACACCTAATTTATTCTTCACTACACAATTAGGCTGCTTTAGTTAGGTCTGCAACATTGTCTGAAACATTGATCATGATCTCTGCAAATAATTTAATGGCATCTATGCTAATGTTATTCTATTTGTTTCCATGTCTCAACCTCGGGAGTCCTATTCCAAGGTCACCAGAACCGGATGGATCCAGCTCCATTCCTGCTTGGTATCGGACTCCACTGCTACGTGTCTCTGAGCGATGACAACAAAATGCAGCTGGTGCCTGCCAGACGTAACTTCAGTCTATTACGATGGACCTCAGAGGATGAACGGATGCCAACTCCAACCATAAGACATGGGATACTTCATATTTCATTGCCTGAACCCTGGACTTAGGATAGTGCTCACCAAAATTTGAAGCACCTCACTGATCTCGGCCTGTATCACCTTGGTCTAATGATGGACAACACTCTTAAAATGGAATACATAGACTATCAATAAATTGCCAACAAAAGCCTTCATCAGCCAACTAACAAAGGACAATGCATGTTTATGAACTTCTGCAGTTAATCTAAGATGAACTTCAAAGACATTAGACATTAATCTTATAGTTCATACAAAATCTTTGTTTAAACACTGGTGCTTAACACTTACTTAGTTTAATAATTTTAAACCATGACTTGCACTGCACATAAATAAGTAATATTGGCATTATATTCATGATGTTAGCCAGAGGGGAACTGGCCCCTACAGTGAGCCTGGTTTCTTCCAAGGTTATTTTTCTCCATTAACCAACATCTTATGGAGTTTTGTGTTCCTTGTCACAGACGACTTCGGCTTGCTCACTGGGTTTCTAAATACAATTATAATTTAATTACTTATTTTTATACACACTTTATAATTGTATTTAATCAAACTACACAATGATGACTCTAATACTTTAAAGACATTACGGTATAATTTTCTGTTAATGCATGATTTTCCTGCTTTGAAAGGATGTGTATTGTGAAAGGCACTATACAAATAAAAATGACTTGGCTTGACTTGATTTTGAGTGATGCTGCATCCACACCACTAGGTGTCACTGTAAGTCCAAGATGACACGATCAAAAAGTTACTGAGTGCACCTTTAAGATTGAAGTAGCTTTTTTGACATGGTAAAAATGGGTTTACATTGCCAAAGCATTATTAAACATAATGGACAGTATATAAATATACATATGTTCACATTTTGACACACACAATTATGGTACCTTTCTCTGTCTTTCTTTCTCTCTCTCTCCAGGGGTGGGAGGTGCCCCTCCTTGTTTCTTGGATCCTGACTCTGTCTCTTTGCCTCTGGCTGAAACAGCTGTTGTAAGATCTGAGGATTGTGGGTACACAGCACTGGCACACCGTTGCCAGTCATGCTTATCCTTTGCACAGCTGCCACTCTCCATCCAGCTTCTAAATGCACAGAGAAAAACTTCAAATGAAATGGAGTGGTGGTGGTGTAGTGGACTAAAGCACTGAACTGATAAGTCAAAGGTTGTTGGTTCAATCCCCATAGCTACCACTACTGTGTCCTTGAGCAAGGCACTTAACTCCAGGTTGCTCCAGGGGGATTGTCCCTGTAATAAGGGCACTGTAAGTTGCTTTGGATAAAAGTGTCTGCCAAATGCATAAATATAAATATAAATGAAGGCCTCTTCTAGTAATGGGAATAAAGTGCCTCACACAAATTGCTTCATTCAGTGGCAAAAGTAATGAAAGGATCTGGAGAAGTACTGTATATCGGAGTAAAAGTATTAATTTTCTTTTTAAAATGCAGTGAAGTAAAAGAGAATGTCATCAGAAATATTAATGTAAGGGATAATGTATAGTCAGCTGGTTGTTATCGCAAATCAGGACCCTGACGCAAAGCGTGGGATCTAGTTTCACTCTGAAGGGGTTTATTTTGCAACCGAATGACTGTACATTTTCCAGCTTATTACACGACTACTAATAAAATAAATAAATAAATGGACATAAAATATTGATTTGCGTTGAAATTATGTAATTACATAAAATGTAAGAAATCTCTGAACAGCTGAAATCCGGTTTGTTTCAGAGTTCTGTTGGTGTTTGTTTTGTGAAAATGACCACCTGACTCCTCATTATACAGGCTATTACAAGGCTACTTGCCAAATAAACAAATAAATGGACATGAAACATTGATTTGAGTTGAAATTATTTTATAACCTTACTAGTAGAGATCACACAGTGATGTGATCCTGAGAATCAGGAAAGAGGACACGCTATACCTGGCAATGGTCTGATATGTGGATGTGAGGTTATTACTCAGAGATATCAGACAGATCAGAACTGAGTATCCATAGCGCCTTGTAATAAAGTCGAGTAAAGTACAAATAGTCAAAAATGTACTTAAATACAGTAACAAAGTATTTGTACTCTGTTACTTCACACCTCTGCAAAAGCTGATGATACGTGTTATACCAGCAAGGAGTTAACACAATCAGTGTCACAAATGTGCTTACATTTGTTTAGCGAGTGAGCTTGAAACAGTGTACAATCTCAGTATGTCTTATTCATTTTAGTTTTTTGAATTCATTACAGATTTTGAAGATGGACTCAAACATTTGGACCCCAATTGTGAATGTGAAGAAGAAAACTTGGTCTATTAGTTTTTTGTTTATTCATCTAGATGTATTAGAGTCAGTGTGCACTCTTCTTTCATTGAGAAAAGGCGAGGCAGTTTTCAAAATATAACCCAAGGGAAACATACAGTCATCTCACTGATTACATTTAAAGGATCTTCTCTCCAGCAGAAAGGCCTATTGCTCATTCACAACAACACTGCTGGCTACTAAATACTTTAAGAACTGAATACTAAGGCAAAACTTCTACAAGCAACAGCCTGAAAATGTACTTCAATATTCATAGGAACTTTAAAGGAACAGTTCACTCAAAAATGAAAATTCTGTCCAAAATTACTTTCCACGAAAAAAAATAAATAAAAAAAATTCTTCCACAGAGAAAATAACATCATATTGCTTTGAAATGACATGAGGGTGAGTAAATAATGACAGAATTTTTATTTTTATTTAATTTGTTTTCTCATTATAATCTACTGGAATTTCATTCATTACAGTTAAGCCATATATTCTTTGTGTCCATGCTACAGGAAACCAGTCACCTCCCTCACTTCCTACAGCCCATCTGCCCTCACCGCTGTAGGAGATAACAGCTTTATTTAAACAAAGCAAGGCCTCACACACTGCAGACAAACACGTCCTTTCTGTCTGCTACAGGATCTTTGTTTCTCAACATACAGCCTTTGAGACAAAAGATTTCCCCTGCTCACTGGCGAGCTCAGAGTTAGCCATGCACTCACTGAAATTCCCATATACATCATTATACACCTGATTGTATGCTGAATTCCAGGGACCAGGACTGTGTGTCAGGAAAAGGCCTCTGGGAGAGTATAGTGAGATAAGACTACAGGAAAGACCCTGAGAGCAGGACTACAGTAAGGGAAGTAGACAAATATTGAAGTGAAAAGGAAAAAAAACTTTTCCGAATAGAACAGTGTGGTGTATATACAGTATATAGGCTTTGGGGGGCTATATTAATTTCACCTTGAAATCTGTTTATCAGTTCTTAGTAGACATAAAAAACACACATGAAGGAAAGGCCAAGATCTTGTTTAAAGGAATACTGATGTGCACCCAATAATGAAAATTATGTCATTATTTACTCACCCTCAGTTGTTCCAAACCAGTATGCTGTAGTTTGGTGAAAAAAGAAAGAACCAAAAAACATTAAAAGAACCATGAAAGTAGTCCATATGACTCGTGCACCATATACCAAGTCTTTACGGTACATTAGTGTCAGTGACATCAAACCAGGCTTAAAGACGCAGTATTTGTGAATCTAAATATGATCGAAAATAAGATTTCAGTTCGTTGACAGAGGGGAAGATTCAGTCTGTTCCTTACACAAAGCTTCTGAAGTAGTATGACTTATATAGTATGGCTTCAGAAGACTTGGAATATAGCGCACACATCATATGGACGACTGTTTTTAGTGTGATTTTGGCTTCTTGACTTTTTTGGAGCTTGAGAGCCATTGCCACTATGAATTGTTACTGTCATGAAAAATGAGGGAGAGTAAATAATGATAGAATTCTGTCATTTACTCATCCTCATGTTGTACCATACTTGTATTACATTTTCCATTAAACACAAGAGATGTTAGGCAAAATGTTAGCCTCAGTCAGTATTCAATTTCATTATTTGGAAAAAAAAGATGCAAGGAAAGTGAATGCTGACATCCTTTTGTGGGGCTGGAACGACATGTGGGTGAGTAAATAATGACAGAATTATTATACCTTTAAGGTATGTGGGAGGTTCAAATGAAGCAGCAATCAGTGCAAGACATTTGTGAACATTCAGGAGAAGATGAATGACTCGGTTTCTAGTCCAAATTACTGGGACTGACCTCCAGTTGTAAACACTTAAGTCAGCCGATGGTGTACATCCAATGTAAATGCAGTTGAGTTACATTTTTTTTCCAATCATGGAGACTTAGAATGTCCAATTTCTCATAACCTCAACAAACAGAAGACCAGAGAGAAAAGAGGGGTAAGATGATTCATTATCACAACAATGTTTTGAATCACTGTGAATGGCTCATAATGCATCGATACTGTACTACACTACATTTACACTACTAAAAAAAGGAAAGGAGCTTAACATCGGGACAGTCTGCAGCCCGCTCTTCGAAATATCACTATATTGCTCTGAAAACCATGCTGTAAAAAGTGAACATGTGCAGTTTTTACCTTAATGAGCTACTGTATTTCTACCTGATCTGACTTTTAAAATGGCCTTTTCTGACATACAGTAACCTAATGATATAACCAGTTAATTTAGATATTGAAGCATATTTTTTGGTTAGTTAACAAAGATTGTTTAAAGTTTCTTCTGTGCATACTTTACATGTGAGCGTAAATGTCATTATAGGAGGGCTATAAAATATGCAGTGCTTTACAAAAGAATGTTGTAAAAATGTATAATTTACTGGAACAATTAATGTATGAGTTTATTTGTTAATAGCACACAGTTTTTTACATTGAAGGGATAGTTCAACCAAAAATTTTAAGTCTATCATTATTATCTCACCCTTATGTCACTCCAAACCTGGATGACATTCTTTCGTTCGTGGAACACACATTGATTTCTTTTACTGTGGTGTTACAGTGTTTTTTTGTTTTTTTGTTTTGAGCGTGCCAGACTGGAGTCACTATTCACTTGCATTATGTGGCAAATAAACAATGCAAAGACTATTAAAATTCATCTTTTGCGTTCCACAGGAGAAAGAAAGTCATAAGGATCTGGAGCGACAGGGGTGAGTAAAAAAATGACATAATTTTCATATTTGTGCAAGCTATTCATTTAAAGTGCCATTTGAGCTCCGTAACTATTGACTAACCTATTTGTAATTCAATCAGTATTATTCATGACCACAAATTGCATAAGATCATCTCATGCTCTAGCTGTTCTAAATAAGGAGGAAATAAGTCTTAAACTTTTTACATGTACACGTTTGGCAGATTCTAAAACGACTTACCTTGCATTCAAGCTATATGTTGTTTTGTTTTGTTTTTTTTTGTCAGTATATGCTGTTGCTAATGCAATGCTCTACCATTACCAGTACATTTAAAAAACTAATTTAAAGAATGTCTAAATGATGCAACCAATGAATTCACCCTCCAACTCTTGGTCATACCAGTTTAAGCTTAAGTGAATTCACTCTCAACCCCTTGTTCACATCAGTCCAAGTTTCAAGTAACCTAAGTGCAACATATCACCCTTGTGAATTCACCCTTTAACCTCTAGACTCTTCACTTAGAATATTTCAGGACCAGAGCTCTGATTTTAATTTTGAATCTTTTGACCCTTTGGCTTTGTGCCCACTTGAGCTGAAATGGATGGCCACTCTCTGTGCATCTCTCCAGCTTCCTGTTTGACTTTAAGTCTGTCCTCTAAGCTGTCAGTATCCTATTGAAGTCATGCTCGGCAGGAACCGACTCTCTCCTGACCCTTCCGCTTTGTTATGCTTGCAGGGATTCGGGCGATCTGATCCATAATCACAGCTTTCTGGCCCACATCTGGCATTCTTCCTCTCTCAAACCTCCCAGTCTTGAACTTTGATGGTTAAAAGAACCACTGCCAAAATCCAGCAGACCCAGTTATTGGAGATGACCTCACAGGCATCAGTTCCTCCTATGCAGAGGCTGTTAAATTTGCTGATGATGAATCATTGTCTTGTGGTTGTTCTCTTGTAGAAGATTGCTATGACCATGTCATGGCTTAGTGTCTAAGGAAGTGCTTAGCAAAGAGAGCACGTGTTGTAATTACATTCTGGCTGATCAGATGTAAAGCTGAGAAAGAAAGCGGCAGTCAGGGATTGAGTCAGGTGAACCACACCCATGAAACTATGTTTCCATTGCATCTGGCTGACTACGATACTATAGCCATGCTTATTTAAGAGCTTTTTGATTCTGTAAACTGTGACTGTGAAAAAAGTTCTGTATTCAATAATACAACTGAAGGTTCATAGAAAACTGAATCCATTGAATTCATAGGTTGACTTTATTGCAATTTTTGTAAATGAGATGTATTAAATGTGTTTAACTATATCACAATTATTTAATGCTGTTAAAGCATTTACATTTAAACCATTGTTTCACTTACAGTATATCTCATACTTGCTGAGCCTTGATAAAAAGTAACTTCAGCCATACAAAGAGTGCAATGGCTTCACTTTTATAAGTCCCATCTAAATTTCATTTATAAATTAAACAAGGACATTTTTAGACATGCTTTCTCCATCCTTTACCAATAAATGAGGCTGTTTGTGTAACTAAAGGCAGCTGCATTGATGCCTCACTGCCCAGTCAATGACTTTACAGACAGAGTTTTAGTACAAATGCACCTTTTAAGGAAACCAAGGCACCATAACATCATGTCTAGTGATAAAGAACAAGTTCAAGTGAGCTCTAGCCAAGTGAATATTTAATGAGTAGAATGCTTATTTTTTGGTAGAAATAGAATTGTAATATGCCAGCTGGTTATAAAATGTACACTTATAAACAAATTTACTGCTTTCAACCTCTCCATCAGATGCTATTTTAATTCTTTCAACCAGCTGCGAGATTGCATGCATAAAATTGTGGGATATCTTTGGTGGCAATTATTAGATCAATGCTGCCTTCAAAAATTGACCAGATAAAAGATAATAGACAGGATGTTGCACAAACATTGTATTCAGATGTGCTTTGATACCTCGATACCACCATATACTGCCTTTGTAGATAGCATTTTCAAGTTTCAGTCAGAGCTGGAGAGTCCTGCTATGGGATCTTGTCAAGAATTGAATGTAGTTATCTGCATCAATCCCCTCACAAAGGTTAAGGCAATTCTAGTTTTGACCAGTCGAATGGGACAGCCTTAGAAATGGCCAACTCTCTGGTCTCTCTGATTGAGATGCACCTTAAAGGGGTCATGACATGAGGAATCAAATTTTCCTTGATCTTTTGACATAAAAAAGAATATTGTACTATAAAAACATACTGTAAGTTTCAGAACCTCAAACTTCCTCCTCAATGCAAAAAGAGCATTTGCTGAAACCAAGCAGTCAAGACGACTCTTTTCTGCATTCTCCACATTGTGATGTCACACCGTGGTAGGCATCTGATCGCCTCCACAACAACACATCAACACCTACTTTACCTGATCATTTCTGTAGCCCCGCCCAGTAGCTGTGAGCAGTGAGATGGCAAGGAGAGAGAAAGTCAGTCAAGAGCAGAGAGCGAATCATAACAGTGGGTGTTTACTGACAATTAAAATATTTGAATACTTGATGGTTACACCACTTGACATTTTTTAAAGTCATTATTATAATTATAATTATTAAATTATTATTAAATTATTTTTTTTTAATAAAAAATGCTATAAATGTTATTACCAAAACCAATATGGACACAAATTTTACATTTCTATGGACTTTATACATGTGTTTTAAACTAGATTTTCAAAATATTTCAAATTTTTATAATCTCGGACAACCTTATGTGTCAACGACCCACATACGTAAAAAGGATTACATTTTTGATGCTGTCAGTACATTATATTTGAACATTTCAGTGTTTATTCAAACATACAAAAATTTATGCAAAAATGCAAAAATGCAAAATATGCAAATATCTACTTATTAATTCATTAATTTATATGAAAATTTGAAAAAAAGAGTCCAAGGATCTTCTTCTAGTACAAAAGTTAGAAAGCCTTTATTGTTGTTTGGCAGGTCACATTAGGACATTACAAATGTTTAAATCTGCATACTGATGCTCGGTCCTAATGTGTTCTTCAAAAAAAGAATTAGTGTGCAGTTTTAAATATTTGTCTTTAAAAAACATTTTGTGACCTGCCAAACAACAATATAGGCGTTGTAACTTTTGTACTAGAAGAAATGCCTTGGACATTTTTTTCTCTCTCTAATTTTCATGAATGAAACCCAAACAAAAGAGCACCTTCAGGGATTTTAATCCATGATGTCCCTCCGGCAAATAGTGCTCCAAGATTTGGATCATTATTTATATATTTAAAGTTTTGTATTGTATATATACAGTAGCATGGCTGCAACCTCCGATAACCCCTGCAGTAATGACAAGGTCCTGCAAGGCGTGTCAAATGCGTTTGAGTCTTTTAGATAATTTGGGTAATTGCTGCGTCGTTGCCATTCAAGTTTTGAGTTTCTGTTTAAAACTGGGTGGGGGATAATGCCTCTTAGGAACGAGCGCACAAAGTGCCTCTTCCTTTGATGTGTTTCTTGTAATGGTGTGTGTGTCTGTAATTATCTCGCTGTTAGATTTGCTACGTCTATCACATGACCCGATCCATTAGTGGGTGTGTGGGCCACCTGAATCAGCAGCTCAGAGTCTTTCATTACATCATCACAAGAGTTTTATTGGATGGTGACACAAACCCAAGAGTGACCAAGCTTGTGCACAAGTTCTTTGCGTTTTTAGCAGGGGAAAGCCAAGCAGCATGCACACGTCTTTCCTAGGAAAGAGAATGATCAGCATGGTGGTGAGCCATCTGCTCTAAAAATTTGAAATGTAAATTGATCTATAATGGATGAATTTGCCTGTTTACAAGGAAATTGTCATGTAATATGAAAAGGCTAATCACAGGCAAAATAAACTAATTTGAAAGGGTTTGGTACACAGTGAAAACTGTCCTTCTTTTTGAAGGCTGACTGTGTTTAAATCAGAATAAAATATTACTTCTGTATCATAAAAAGCCAACATACTAGTATGTGCAAACCTTCCGTCTCTATCTTTCTGTTTTTCTGTCTGTCTGTCTGTCTGCCTCTGTCTATCTGTCTGTCTGTCTGTCTGTCTATCTATCTATCTGTCTGTATGTCTCTCTGTCTACCTGTCTACCAGTCTGTCTGTCTAAGCTTTTTAAACATTTTAAACGTGTCTTGTTGTAAACTTTTTAAATGTTTGTCTTGTTGTAAACCTTTTAAACAATATCTTGCCCTAAACTTTTTAAATGTTTTTCTTATTCTAGACTTCATAAACAGTTATCCCGTTCTAAACTTTATAACCGGTTATCTTGTTCTAAACATTTCAAGCGTTTATCTCTTTTTAAACTTTTCAAGCTTTTATCTCGTTCTAAAAATGTTAAACGTTATCTCGTTCTAAACTTTTAAAACATTTATCTCATTCTAAATGTTTATCTTATCCTAAACTTTTCAGGCATTTAACTCGTTCTTAACTTTTAAATGTTTATCTCGTTCTAAACTTTTAAAACGTTTATCTCGTTCTAAACCTTTTAAACGTGTGTCTTGTTCTAAACTTTTCAAACATTTATATCATTCTAAACTTTTCAAACGTTTGTCTCGTTCTAAATTTTTCAAGCGTATGTCTCATTGTAAACTTTTCAAGCATTTATTTCATTCAAAACCTTTTAAACATGTCTCGTTCTAAAATTTTCAAGCCTATATTTCGTTCTAATATTTTCAAAAATGTATTTTGTTCTAAACCTTTTACACGTGCCTCATTCTAAACTTTCAAGCCTATATCTTGTTCTAAACTTTTCAAACATTTATCTCGTTTTAAACTTTTCAAACATTTACCTCATTCTAAACTTTTTGAACGTTTATCTTGTTCTAAAATTTTCAAGTGTATGTCTCGTTCTAAACTTTTCAAGCATTTATCACATTCAAAACGTTTATCTCGTCCTAAACTTGTCAAGCATTTAACATATTATAAACTTTTGAAAATGTTTCTCATTCTAAGATTTTTAAATGTTTATGTAATTCTAAACCTTTTAAACATGTGTCTCTAAAGTAAGTACATGTAAGTACATGTGTACTAAACTTTTAAAACATGTATCTCATTCTAAACTTTTAAACATTTCTCCTTTTTTTTTTTTTTAGGAGAAAAGTCAAGCCAATATTCATGTCATTGTCTTCACAAAATTTCCTTTTCTAGCAGTAAATGATGAATTTACAATTGAATATTGAATATATTTTTTGTACTATTCAATGAATTTTAAATGTGAGCCACCAGATTCTTTTCACATTGTGCTTCAGTTTATTCACTAAGTAAACTGAAAAGGAAATTCCAGGATCTCAGTAGAACAATTTGGACTAGAACAGACAGACAAAACTGCATCTCAAACAATAGCCACACTTCTGAAAAGAATCATTTGCACAAACATTGAACTTTTAGTTTTGTACAACTGTAGGTCTCAATCCTGAACCCTTTTGCTTGTTTGGGGAGCTTTTCCTCCAGCCAGAATGAGAGGAAACCTTCTCAACACACTCATTGTTCGGCCTAATCCCCTTCAGACAGGACCAGGCCAGAGAAATAGAGGAACTTTTTATGAAGTGTGCTCTACTTCTATTCATCCACAGAAATCATGCTCACCCTCATTTCAATGGACCTACAGTGTCGCGTGTCTCACCCTGTGTGCCCAACAATGCCTTTAATTATGCTAAAGACCAAACTTTAGCTGCTTTATTTAGCTGAACGGTGGTGAGGACATAGCTGAAGTATGTAGACATGAAGAGAGTCTATCATAGGGTTCATGAAATGGAAATGAGATCAGTGAATGTTGACGCACTGTAAAAAAAAAAAAAAAAAAAAAAAAAAAATTACGGTTTTGTAAGGATGCTGCTGGTACTGGCAATGACAAAGATGATGACGATGAACTGAAGAACCCAAGTGCAATTTTATTTACAAACGTGAAATCCAAAAAAACCCTAACTATAAATGTGAAACATAAAAATGAACTGAATAGACTTCACTAAAACTTGACATAAACCTGACTTGACATGGAACCAACATTAACAAACATAATACCTGACCAGGGACAATGGAAAATATGAGGGCTTAAATACTAGACATGGGAGAACACATGACAAAGATGACCAATGAACAGACAGAACTCTAAACAAGTTAATCAAACAATCAACCAATGAAAACAAGACACAAGAACATGGAGGGAAACAGGAATCACATGACATGAAACAGGAACTAGAAATAAACTTTTCAAAATAAAAGACATGAAAAACATGAATTAACAAAATACACATGACAGCTTTTAATGAAAAACAAAATGTTCATGACAGGAACTAAAAAGATGATCACATTTTAACAGGTTTTAGGCTGAGAACACCTCATGCCTGCAGTAAAATCACTGCAATATAAGTCCTCTCATGGCTTTATGCTTTTTTAAGTTAGTTAAGAAGTATCAACAAGATAACAGTACTATCAAAGTTTTACATGAATGCCAAACATGTTAAACCACAAACACCGTAAAGGGATCTGTGGTGACAGGGTGGCCGTGTCTGCACAACGGTGCTGATCCAAGCAGAAAATCTGTTCTGTGGCTGTATATTATTGTCAGTCAGTGTGGAATATCTGTTGTGTTTTACAGCATGCCGTGTTGTAGGAAGTATTGTGTTATGGATCTGACGGCCCATCAAGAGCGCTGACAGCACAGACCGTTAGTAGGCTGACAGAGTCCGTGACAGAGCGCTTTATGAAGGAGAGGAGAGAGGGAAACGCAGCGATAAGGAAACTGAGTCAGCAGCACATCTGTTGCTGGAGCACCAGGGAAGGCCAGGGTAACAACAACCAAGCGCAGATGAAAATCACTGTCAAAACTGAAGAGAAACAAAACAAAAATTCATTCTTGTCAGCTGCATCTAGGCGGAGCATCTGTGTGGAACAGAGATGTACATTTTCAAGGATTTCTATAGTAATTTTCTTTAAAATTAAAGACCAGTAAACTGAGTAATCGTTAATATTAACACTAATACACAAAAAACATGTGGAGGACTGCAGATATTCTTTATAAATTTGATTTAAAGGAATGCAAGTATTGGTACTGTATTATTCTCTTACATTTACCTCCTTAAATAGCTTGTTTGGTTTGGTATGAGCTATTAATTTATTCATAAAAGAAGTTTGTTTGAGTTGCCGTATTTCTGCCTTCTGCTCAAGTGAATAAAAATAAATGCATATAATAAATGGAAATGGGTGTGTGTATGTATGTGTGTATGGCAACAAGGACAGCCAAGTGCACTTAGTACTTAGTGTAAACAGACAATATGTATGTATATATACAAAGTTTGGAATAATGTACAGATTTTGCTCTTATGGAAAGAAATTGGTACTTTTATTCACCAAAGTGGCATTCAGCTGATCACAATGTATAGTCAGGACATTAATAATGTGAATAATTACTATTACTGTTTGAAAAAAAAATTGTCAGAACTTCTTAAACTACTTCAAAGTGTTCTCATCAAAAATATCCTCCATGTGCAGCAATGAGAGCTTTGCAGATCCTTGGCATTCTAGCTGTCAGTTTGTCCAGATACTCAGGTGACATTTCACCCCACGCTTCCTGTAGCACTTGTCATAGATGTGACTGTCTTGTCGGGCACTTCTCATGCACCTTACAGTCTAGCTGATCCCACAAAAGCTCAATGGGGTTAAGATCCATAACACTCTTTTCCAATTATCTGTTGTCCAATGTCTGTGTTTCTTTGCCCACTCTAACCTTTTCTTTTTGTTTTTCTGTTTCAAAAGTGGCTTTTCTTTGCAATCCTTCCCATAAGGCCTGCACCCCTGAGTCTTCTCTTTACTGTTGTACATGAAACTGGTGTTGAATGGGTAGAATTCAATGAAGCTATCAGCTGAGGACATGTGAGGCGTCTATTTCTTAAACTAGAGACTCTGATGTACTTATCCTCTTGCTTAGTTGTACATCTGGCCTTCCACATCTCTTTCTGTCCTTGTTAGAGCCAGTTGTCCTTTGTCTTTGAAGACTGAAATGTACACTTTTGTATGAAATCTTCAGTTTTTTGGCAATTTCAAGCATTGTATAGCCTTCATTCCTCAAAACAATGATTGAGTTTCTAGAGAAAACTGTTTCTTTTTTGCCATTTTTGACCTAATATTGACCTTAAGACATGCCAGTCTATTGCATACTGTGGCAACCCAAAAACAAACACAAAGACAATGTTAAGCTTCATTTAACAAACCAAATAGCTTTCAACTGTGTTTGATATAATGGCACGTGATTTTCTAGTACCAAATTAGCAATTTAGCATGATTACTCATGGATAAGGTGATGGAGTGATGGCTGCTGGAAATGGGGCATGTCTAGATATGATCAAAAATGACTTTTTTCAAATAGTGATGGTGCTATTTTTTACATCAGTAATGTCCTGACTATACTTTGTGATCAGTTGAATGCCACTTTGGTGAATTAAAGTACCAATCTCCTTCCGAAACAGCAAAATCTGTACATTATTCCAAACTTTTGGCCACCAGTGTATATATATATATATATATATATATATATATATATATATATATATATATATATATATATATATATATATATATATATATTAGAGTTGGGGTACATGAGTCCAATTTTACTCGGACTTGACTCGGACTCGAGCCTTTCAGACTTGGGATTTTTTTCTGAGTCCGGCCCAGTCCATTGCATTCGTGATGCAATGATAAACAAACAAACAAACAAACAAACAAACAAACAAAAAAATAACATAACATAGGGTGACCATACGTCCTCTTTTCCCCTGACATGTCCTCTTTTTCATACCTGAAAAAAGCATCCGGCCAGGATTTCAAAATTGCCTATAAATGTCTGGGCTTTGGCTTTGTCTTAATATTGATGTGCTCTCTACAGTTAGTACTATTATAAATTCTGTGTATTTGATACTGCGCATCAGTTTTCAAACGTATATGTCCTTACGTGTGATTATTCTGGCTGAGAGCAGCAGCGTACACTCTTTCAAAGTACTTTTACTCTCTCGCTCACCCGACGTGCTCTGCTGCTCTCATACAGAAATATTAATAACATAAGTACACTTAAAAGTATGTTCCCCAACACTGCAAATTATTAAATAGAACACATTTTATTAAACTCACGCTTACAAAAGTCAATCCTAACTGAAAATGTTGACTATATCGAGACAAAGTCAAATTGACTACATATCAGGGACATTTAAATTAATATGACGGATGAAATAAACCATTATGGAAAAACTCAGTTCGTCACATTTGTAGCGTAACCTCTGTGTGTTAGTTGTAAAGCTGGCACTTGCGTTTCAAAGGCAAAAAAGTCAGAAAATACAATGAAGAACACAAGTGAGGGGAGAAGTCTCTATTCACCTATTATCCATACTCAATATAATGTGAAAAGAACAACACGTCAGCTCAAGGATAGTTTGTTATAAAAAAATTATCTTAACTTTAGGGAAGTAGGCTACACCCAGACACAGCAGGAGGACTGACAAGTGTGAAGTGTTTTACTGTAGTATATAAAAAATGTTTTTTTGATAGTATCAGATCTTTTGTGTTTTTATTTAATGTTGTTGTATTTAATTTTATGGGCATTATTAAATGTTTTAATATTACCATTTATTAAATGTTTTAAACACATTAAATGTATTTAATTAATTACATTATATGTATTTCACCCATAATTTTTGATATAACTAAACTAAATTGAATGGACAAATTGAAAATGAATTAGAAAAAAAAATTAAATTCAAATTCAAATACTAATAACTCTGGTTGTAATGACTAACGCAGCTTTCACTTTCTTTAGTGTATGTTTAAGTGGAGGGGAAAAGCAACAAAAAACTGAAATGTCAGCAGAATGCAATAAGAAGTGTGTTGAAGGACATTTTTGTCTTCATACACCTAAAGCGATGCTTTCATTCTGAAACCACTTTGGAATTTGTTCAGCAGGATACTAATAATTTCTTTTTGCATTTAAATTGACAAATTGTTTTTCTTAGTTGTGAAGGTCAAAATAAGCTTAAAATATTGATGTTGAGTTTACAGTTACAATTTTAATTCAGATTCTTGAACAGATTTATTCGGACTCTACTCGGACTCCGCCTGTTATGGACTCGGTCTTGAGTCCGACTCGGCCCCTTTTGGACTCGGACTCGACTAAGGTGGGCTCGAACCCAACACTAATATATATACACTGTATATATACTGTATATATAGCAGTTCTCTTGTAAATGCCACTATTAGAACTTATACTTTTCATTGTATACACATGCTTTTTGACCCATTTTAGTCTTGAGAAATCACAGCCTATTTTGCACAACCTTAGATCAGCCAAAGACAACCAGATTAAGCAAGTCTAGACTATAGTACTGTAAAAACAACACAGATAGCAACATTGTCCTGTAAAATAAAAACTTATCATTTAGGTATTTGATATCAGTCTTAAATTTTTGTGTTGCCTGTGTGCTTTATGCAAAAGAACATATGATAGAACACAGACGGCTAGTAAATGTAGGCAAGCAGGTCCCAGTTTTGGGAATTGGCAAGGAGCCATGCAAAACCCCTAGATGACTACTAACGAATTGGCTCTCCGTGTCTTCTGCAGTTTGGGAACTCCACCATCAGCTTTCATGCCAGGCTTTATGTCTATTTGTGCTTGGTGGACAATTTACTTTCTGTCATAATCATAAACTAGTTTGTCTTCAATCATGCCTTGTATCTTCCTTTTATTTTTCTGTGGTTTAACTGGTAGTGCTTTGCATCAGTGATGCCACGGTCATGGGTTGGATTACCAGGGAACACAAGTACAAGTCATACAAGTTATTCCGTAAATACATCATAAGTCAATTTTAAAAACAATGTTAAATTTCAACCCACTAAAATTGAAACATAATTGCTGTTTTGATTTAAGTAAAATCAAAGTGGTTAATCTGGCACTATTATGACCACTTTGAATTCAACCACTGATGAAGAAAATTATTGTGATTTGTTAAATTCATGCAAAACAAAGCTGTTGCTTTATCGTTAAAAAAATAAATAAAAATGATTTAAAACTCAAATGTGTAATGTTAACGTTCGCACCAGACATCATATTTTTATTTTCCAAGCTTTACTTCAGAACAAATTTGGCCGACAGCCACTTTTATGTGAGCTCTATGAGGTCAGTGGCTTATTTAGCAGAAAGTTTGTCCTTTGAGTAACAACTACCATATGCAACTGTTAATTTGTAGGTTTTCCACTATTTTTCCAGAATAGAAAAAAGAAAGATTTGAAGTTGAATGTCGACCTCTGAATGGCCAGATAATGAGTAACCAATGGTTGGG
Organism: Myxocyprinus asiaticus; assembly: GCF_019703515.2. Lineage (NCBI taxonomy): Eukaryota > Metazoa > Chordata > Actinopteri > Cypriniformes > Catostomidae > Myxocyprinus > Myxocyprinus asiaticus. Next base: position 43,713,026 of record NC_059354.1, read on the forward strand.
GGCCAATTAAATTATCTTCAAAGGCACTTTCTGCGATGAACTCCGATATTAGCTTGTGTGTGTTAACATGCAGAGCCTTGCGGATGTAATAAGACCCACTTAACTCTTCAATTATTTTCCATTACAGGGGAGCTACGACAGCGTTTTGCCTGCTCAGTTTACTGGTAATGGAAGGCTTCATACTGGGCAGTGTTAATTGGTAGGTGTCGGAGCTAGAGGGTTGTAGGTTATGTTTAGAGCATCTTCATTAGCGCATAGCTCCTTAAGTGTGACTCGTCACTGTGCACACATGTATGCGTATGAGCATGTTTTTTTATCTATCGCTCTCTGCTGTTTCAAAGACAGTGCGCTATTTCAGACTGGTCTGCAAGCTGAGTCCCTTTCAGAAAGTCGGATAAATTATGTACATTTTTTAGCATTTAACTGAAACTCTTTCATTGGGTGCAGCTGCACTCATGGGCACACTCTTTATTTCTGTGTTCATTCATTCAGTCTTTATTTTCCAAAGCTGATTACTTACATCCATAGCAGATTTATACTCGCTCAGTGTCTATGGATAATTCACACAGCCACAATTAATGGTCTTACTGTCATTTTCTATTGACCATCAATATCTGAATAAGGACATCATGGATTTGTTGTTCTTCATTCGTAACTGATTAAGTTAAAGCAACATATTTTATAAAACAAATTTCAGATTCTAAATTTTGATTGGATGAGTCATGTTAGAACACTTTGCAAAATGCTTATAAACCTCCCTTTTAAGTGCGCATTCTATATTACGTTGCTTAGTAACCATAAATGGCCTACAGTTATGCCACGTCCACACTTGAAAACACATTGATTTTGCTACGTTTACACCTGTGACGTTGCAGGCAGGCTGGCAGACAGGAACAGGATGAAGACGAGATGATGTGAAGAACCCAAATGCAGTTTATTTACAAGATGTGGAAATCCAAAATGTGAAACAAAACATAAAGACTAGACTAAACTTGATTACAACTTGAATAAACTATTAAATGAAACCATGAACGAGAACATGAATTGAGAGCTATGAATAAGAACATGAACAAGAGCTACAGAGCATTACACACCACAATACCTGACAAATTACATCATAACAAGACAACTAATGAAAATACAGAACTGATACTGAGTTGACCAATGACAAACTAGAACAGATAACAAGATGACAAGAGTAATAAACAAGAACCAATACCAAGACGAGACTAATGAAACACATCACGTTAAATAAGATCACGTGACACAACCGGGTAAATCTTATGACAGACAGGAACTATGAAGTACACTTCAAAATAAAAGACATAATCCAAAACATGAACAAAAACACATAAACATTACAACGCCTCTCATCCATTCTGGAATGGGGTTTTTCCTTCACCAAAAATGGAGACTTTCGAAAACGCTCTCTATAACTACATGGAAAACAATGACATTTGGAAACTGAAAACTGCGTTTTTAAACAAATTAGTGTGGATGTGCCTTAGACTAATGAACTATATTACTTTCATTTATCTTTTTAAAAATGTATTATTTAAGCTGAAGTGTGTATTTTCTGTGCCTCTAGCCTAGCGGCATCAAGCGGAATTGCAAAAATAACGAAAAACTATTTTTGTTTTCAAACAGGTTTCCCGAACACTCCCCAATTGGTCGGCTGACAGATAGTCCCACCCCAAAATTGTGCCATTAGTTACTGTGTTGAGCTTGCTGGGATACTCAAACCCAAAAACAGAGCAATTTTTTAATAGTGATGTGTTGCACTGATGTGTTTATACTTTTCGGGGAAATCAATCTACCAATAGCTTACTTATAGTTTTCTTTGTATATATTTAAAAAAATACTCACTTCAATTTTAGTAATTGGAAATATTATTATTTTCGATTATTATTAATAATACATTTATTCATTATTTATTACTTACTGGTGTAGTAAACTCAAGATCTGAGAAAGCCCAGTTTGATCAAGAGGGACGTCAGTGGAGATCAGAAGCATTTGTTCTGACAGAGCATTTTTTTTAGGGGGTGTGAGGAAGCATATTACATGGATCTGTGCATTGACTCATCCCTTATTGTGTATGTGGTTTCATTAAACTTTAACTGCAGAGCCCTTCTGGCTCAAAATCTGTTTAGTTTAGCCCCAAATCCTGCACCACTCCCCCCACTAAAACCAGCCTGTCTCACAGGACTGATAGATCCCAGTTAAGCGCGGCCAATTCACACGAACGCATTCGCCCTGGAGAAGTTTTGCATCCTCTGACAGACTACCCTTCCCCAACGGTGTGTTTTCATTAAGGCTTGCAATTTGGACACTTTCCAAATCACCTCTATTCTTTCGTGCGAGAAGCAAACTAATTATGCCAGTGTCTTAAAAAGAACTGGAAACACAATTACGCATCTTCCTTCTGGTGCCTGCGCGCAGAGGTTTGTAGGTCAGGGGGACACAGGCCCATTTGATCACAATGAACGCATGATCTGCATGGCTAATGTTTTAATCGTAATAATTAATACCACTTCGCTCTCATGCTGCTGCTAATTATGCATACACACGTCACAGTGCAGACCGCATCGCTATCTGGAGAGATTTCTAACACTTCAGTTAAATGTGAAATGTTTGAAAAGGGGGTAGTATTTCTTAAATTCTACATTTTTAAGATATTTGCAGTTAAAGGGGTAGTTCACTGATGAAAAATCATTCCCAGTCATTATTTACTTAACCTTATGTTATTCCAAAGCCTTATGATGCTATTTATTTATTTTAATTATATTTTTGTGTGCGTAGAACATAAAAAGAGATGTAAGGCAACATAAATGTCCTCTCAAGCCATTTGACAGCTTTCTGTGAGGAACAGAAATTTAAGTAATTATTCACTGAATATCTTCCACTCCACTGTAGCTCTCAAATCAAATATGGCGCCATTGACATCAGTGAGGTTTGGTCATGAGACACACGAGGAACAAGTGAAGCTGTTTGCTGTGAATGGTGTAAAATGGTGTTGATACCAGAGATGGGGACTCGAATTAGAGACTCAGACTCTAGTCACACTCGAGTCGCATTTTAATAAACTTCAGACGTGACTCCAGACTCGACATGAAATCATTCAGACTTGAATTATACATAAATTATACCTAATGATATCACATTACATTGCATTGCATATATCATATTGCATTGCATGTGTGCTCATTCTGAGCCTTGATGAACTGACCATGAGAAAAACTCTGGCACCTTTATTACAAAAAAAAAAAAAAAAGCACAGGTTAATTAAGTCTGTAAAATCATAAAATAAAATGAAATAAATCAAATGAAATTCACAAGTTCAGGTAGAATCCCATTAGTATCCCAGTTTTTTCAAAGATCACACATTTTGGACTCGTGAATATTTAAAAAATGACTAGAGTCTTTTAACCTTAACGATTGATATCTTAAAGGAAGAATTTGTGTTTTATTTGCATGGTTTTATTACATCTGCATCATATTTCCCCATGTGCAGGGTTGCCACACCATCCTGTAAAATATAGGATCGTCCCGTATTTAAGATGAAAAGTCCTGTCCCGTATTGAATCAATGTGGGACGTGATTTGTCTCGTATTTTAAGATGGTCAGATGGCGTCATGATGAAATCATTCAAGATTGTTAATTTAACTTTGATATTCTTTGAAAAATGTTGCCTACTGTGGGTAAGGGGCTGTCAAAAGTCCACACATTGTGCTAAAATGTCCTAATACTGTGGTGGGTGTGATAAGGGAGTGTCTGAAAAGTCCACACAAATGGCAACCGCCATCGCAAAGTTTGTGTGTGTGTTTGTGTGTGTGTGTGTGTGTGTGTGTGTGTGAGAGAGAGAGAGAGAGAGAGAGAGAGAGAGACAGACAGAGAGAGAGATTTGTCCTGTATTTAAGCATCCTGCAATCAGCACGCATACAGTTTTTTGTGGACTTAAAACAGCTGGCAAGTTTTTGTCAAAATTACAACTAATGATATTTCATTACATTGCATTGCATATATCATATTGCATTGCGTGTGTGCTCATTCTGAGCCTTGATGAATTTACCGTGAGAAAATCTAAAAAAAAAACAAACGAACAAAAAAAAAAAACAGTACAGGTTAATTAAGTCATTAAGTCATAATTAAGTAAAATCATAAAATAAAATGAAATAAAATGAAATTTCCAAGTTCAGGTAGAATCCTATTAGTATCCCAGATTTTCCAAAGATCACATATTTTGGCTATATAATGAAATTTTGCAAATATGATATTTGAGTAATCTTTTCTTTTTTTTAATCATGAAAGATGTAACGTTTATTGACTTGAGACTTGATACTGACTTGTGATGAAAGACTCGAGACTTGACTCGGACTCCAGTGTTAAAGATTCCAGACTTGATTCAGACTCCAGCTTAAAAACTTGAGACTTGACTCGTGGTATGGCAGAGGCCTCCTCTTTGGCGCCCTCCCAGCAGATGATGCCCTAGGTGATCGGCTAGTTCGCCTATGCCTAGAAACGGCCCTAGATTTTAATATTCCATTTCAGAGCTTCAGCAGAAGGTACCATTATCAGTGAAAAGGGACTTAAATGTTAGTCTGTTCCTCATCAAAGCTATCAAATAGCTTTGCATGAGTAGACTTGGAATAGATTTGGAGTAGACTTTGCATGAGGAGTAGACTTGGTGGAATAGACTTGGAATATAGTGAATGAGTTGTATGAAATACTTTTATTGTCTTTTTTTTTTTTTTTTTTGGCCAGTTTGGAGCTTGACAGATATGGCCACGAGTTGTCACTAGTGTGGAAAAAAGTTGCATGAAATTCTTCAAAATTCTCTTTCTGTATTCCACAGAATATATGACATCATATGGATAAGCAATATAAGGCTGAGTAAATAAATATAAAGACATATATATTTATATATTTAGTATATCATTCACTTATCACTTCCCAACCAACAGGAACACTTCAAGGTCAAGGGGGGTAATGGGTCAGGTCACCGGGGAAGTTCTTCTCCAGGACAGTTGCTGGGGAGATGAACGGAAATGTCTGTTAGTGGGCGGAGGTCCTTGGAGATAATAAGAGAGCAACTCCACTGCCTCAGATCAGGGTGGAGAGATAGTAGCATGGCTGAAATCCAAACAGACACTCCAGAGCCAGATGGTCTTCAAAAGACCTTTGATAACTTAGAGATATGCCACTTCATTCAGAGACAGAGACTCCTGGTTCATACTGTCTGCTGTAATGCTGCTGTACCTTTAAGCTCTCTAACCCACTCCTTGAGTGTCATGGCTTCTCTACTGGGCAAGTGTTACTTTACAGCCCCATCTAGCTAATTCAACAGCAGTATATTGTACTGTATGTAGTATGTAGACTGCTTATAGAATGTTCAATACATATGTTGCTGTTTTGACAGTGTTTGTGGCATAATGATAATTTCCATAGAAAATAATAATAAAAAATTTCATATTTACAAGTCATAATAATTAGTACGAGATGGCGAAATCATAAGAAGTGTACAAAAGTGTATGACTTTTACTCCCATAAATAAAAATTTACATTTACGATTTTAATGATTAAGCCCTGAGTCAAACTTAAACCTAACCATAAAGTTAAACCACTTACCCAAACCCTAAACCTAACCTTGATTTTAATAGTTAAATAACTTGTGTACCACTGAAGAAAGAAAACACTAGGTTTGGAATGCGACGAGGGAAGAGTATTACAGGTTATTGATGTACTTCCGTCATTTTATTGCATAAATAAATTTGTAACCAAATTATCCAATCGAAAACTAAATAAATTGCTCGATAGGAGCCCTGCTAAAATTTGATGCATGTTCTGCATTGATCTGAAATTGTGAGAATAAAAGTTGATCCAAGTAAGATATCTAATGATTTCACCATCTTGTATGAATTTTGAAGTTGAAGTTGTAATTAGACTAACCACAAAACTGGCATGACTGTGTCTCAATGATGATAAACTCTGTAACTTTTGCATGATAGGTGCAGGGATACCAGAAAGGGACCATTTTTCATGGAACAAATTCAATTCACAGGAATTACGTTGGTAATGCAAACCAGGAATTCATCCACCTGTAAAAGTAGTCCCAGCTAAAAACGTGCATTTTAGACAACTTTTTAGTTTAAATAAAAAAGTACTTTAACAAAATTTGGTGTTTGCCTTTCTGCTTTTAAACCCTCCAGAATTCTGGGTCTGTTTGCTTCCATTGTTACACCATTATACTGTAACAATATCCTGTGGTATTTGACATTTTGCCACAATGGCCACTATCAAATCTCAACAAAATTATTATTTCCAGTGACATCACCATTTGTTTTCCAGAAAGGACACATATTAATTCATCCTTTTTAAAGATGCATATGAACATTTTATGATCAATTCTAATATTTCAGTGACACACATTATTAATTCTAACTTGTTTTAACGCTTTGACTGTAATGTCAGTTGGAGACTCACACTGTGTTCATTTAATGTATCTACCTACCCAATTAAATAATGTCACAACCATGCAGTTCATTAACATGCAAATGGCGTCTTATGAAGAGATTAGTTAAATGCAACTCATTTGCATAATTAATGAACACTCAAATGAATAATGCTTTGGTGAATTTGTGCTGCGCTGTCATGAAATTAATTATAAAAGACAGGCTGAGACCATTGTGTGAAATCCCTCTCAACTGCATGAAATAATAAGCAGGTGAGTGAGGTATAATAAAAGCTATATTTATTAGTGGAACACGAGAAAAATATTTATTTATGGCCATTTGTACAAATCACTTTGGCAAATGTAGATGTTATCTTGTCAAAGTGACAGCACTCAATCTGAGCACCATTATGTTTCAAGCAATATCCCTCAGTCCCTATAGATTATCTGACTCTGTAATAAAAAAGACTGGTTGTCATGGGGGAAAGTTTTTATGCCCATTTATAATACAAAAATGCTTTAGCAACCTCCTCACTGTGTGGTCACAAATTTTTGCACTTTAGTCAGAGGAACAGGATAAGAAACAGAAACGCTTTATGCATTTTAAAACAGATAGTTGTAATGGTGGCTCTTTTAATTTAAGGTCAGTTAAAGATTCAAGTAAGTAATATTATCTAAATCACTTTGTTTCGAGTGCCAGGCAGTGTAAAGCATGTCAATATAAATATAAATAAATACTATATATATATATATATATATATATATATATATATATATATATATATATATATATATATATATATATATATAAGCAATATCACACAAACAAGAGTGATATAACTTATATACAACAGTTCAATGAACAAGTAAATTTGAAATAATTAGGAAAAACCGAGTACGATCATAAAAAAATGCATTTGTTCATGGAACTACTTTCCTACGCCACGGATCATAATCTGGCGTTGCTGGTTCAAAACAAATTATGTGTCCAAGAATTTCAAAAACGTCACTTTAGAACTACTAGTATCAGGGCTTGGGCTGTTTCTAACATATTATTGGAGAAACAAGTATTTATGTGTGTGTGTGTGTGTGTGTGTGTGTGTGTGTGTGTGTGAGAGAGAGAGAGAGAGAGAGAGAGAGAGAGAGATGGAGCATGTGCGATCACCTGTTGATGATGTTGTAGTCTGTTAGTCAGTTTTCTGAAGATAATGTTATTTTGGTGAAATTCATCCTATTTTCTCAGTGGAAAAATAGCCATCCAAATGGGGGTATTCCTCCCTATTTCATGGTAGCTGGTGTGCAAGAGTCATTCACTATAGAAACCGCAATCTCCTCAGTATATGAACAGTATATGTTGAAACTCCGGTAAGAGGTAAGCGCCTTGAGTTTGTGTAATTAATCAGTCTGTTGTGTCTCTCGGCTATGATGAGCCTTAATGCTGAAGTTGTTAGTTTAAAGCCATTTAAAGCTATTTCCTAGTTTTAGTAGTGTAGTAGTAATACGAGCAATCACGGAGTGCTGTTGAATGTAAACACTGAGTGATGCTGACTCACTTCACATCACCAACTGGCTCATATTACACACAAAAATGGTCTTTTGCCTCCACCTGCTGGCTAAAATATGTAATGTCACAATATTAAATGTAAAGAGACAGATAGCTCTTAACACATGTGCACTGCCCTTACACTTTAGTTTAGAATAGCACGAACACAAGCGGAGTGATATACACAGTGAAGCGTCCGAGTGCTGATGGTGTGAGACCATTAGTACTCATGGAACGTCTCTCGTCCAATCAGATTTGAGGACCGGAACTAACTGTTATAAATATTTATATATCTATATATATATATATATATATATATATATATATATATATATATATATATATATATATATATATATATATATATATATATATATATATATATATATTATGTACCCAGAGAGCTCAAACCACCAGTTACTAAATTTAAGGTTTCAGTATGAAACCAGTATATACAGTATGAATAATATACAGTTTACTTTTCATCATTTTTCCCTTTGACAAACAAATTCACACAATGTAAACTGGAAATGTGATATTAATTTAAACATTCATGGAAACAAAGGGCCAATAACAAAGAAAATATAAATAACCATTACAATGGGATAAGGGCCCTTGAAGTTTTTACCTATGCCCAAAGTTCGTTTTGACCCACTCCAGCAGTTTCTACTCAGTCCTATAGTAATAAACAGTCCACAAACTATAACAAAGGGAGAAACAGATAGAAGGTGTTAATAAATTGGCACAAAAATACAAAGTCACTTATCCAAAACAAACAAACTCTTTTATTTAACTTTTAAGTCCCTTAGAATTACATTGATGGGGTGTGGGAGTGTGTGTGCATATGAGGGGGAAAAAACTCTCAGCTAAACCACACAGGAATGGCAGGGACATGGGCTATGTGGAAGATATATTGTTGGGGGAAAAGGATGCAGATTCAAGGTCCATACCTGACATAAGATGCTTCTCTTAAACACGTCTGTTTGCTCTGCAGCCAGTAGGATGAAAATGCGGACCTCACTTCCCAGTCACACAGCTCACTCTCGGCCCAAGCTGCCTCTGCCCTGCACGCCATGGCTCTCCTGCAGGTCCACCAAGCCAAGGTGTTGAAAGAACTGCACGAGGGTAGTTCCGCCCCAGATTTGATGCTGGAACTGTGCTCGGCGACCGACCTCGCTCTCCGAGCGATGAAGGTCATGCGCGGTCTCTCGGAAGGACGATGGCAACACTAGTGGTCCAGGAGCGCCACCTTTGGCTCAACCTGGTCGAGATGGGCGAAGCCGACAAGACACGGCTTGCTGCCCCCATTTCCCAGGCGGGCCTATTCGGCGACACCGTCGAGGACTTTGCCCAGCAGTTCTCGGCGGTGAAGCAGCAGACGGAGGCAATCCGACACATCCTGCCCCGGCATGGCTCAAGATTCCGCACCCCGTCTACTCATCGCCAAGGGCGTCCCCCTGTGGTGACTGCACCGGCCCTTTGGCCCAGCCCCGGCGTGGAGCCCACCGCAAGAAGCAGACACCACCCGTCTCACAGCCGGTGCCTAAGAACCCACGGAGGTCTTCAAAGCACCCCTGAGACGGGCGACCCAGGGACGAGGGAACCCACTCACGTGGAGCTGGTAAAAAGACCACTCCATCCCCCGGTGGAGGGCCGGGCAGAACATCTTTTGTTGCCTTTTTGTTTGATTTCGCCGCATGCCCAAATCGCTGCAGTACCCAACAGTTCAGCAAAAGAGCGGCTTCCTTCCTCCCTGAGTCACATACCCAGTATGTATGGTCATCACCACGCTCCAGCGGTGGCCTTTCCGCCCCTGAGCACCCAGCTGTGGCACACAGCCGCCCCTGATGTGGCAGTCTCCACGGGTTACGAGGACAGGCCTCTTCTTCCCCCGTCCCAGGCTGTTCCGGGGGTGGTCACAAGGAGCCAGGTAAGTGCTTCGATGTCCCTAGACTCAGCACAGCCACGACGTGGTGTGGCACCTCGAGCTCCGCCCCGCCGTGAGGCCCGACCTGCCGGTACGTCCGACGACGTTGTCCCCTTGGTCCCCCTTGTGCGGAACTTGGACGCGTGGCTCCGTCCGACTCGGCTACGCGATTCAGTTCGCCAGGTGCCCGCCCAGGTTCAGCGGTATTCACTTCAACTTGGTCAAGAGCGAAAATGCTGCCACCTTGCGTGCGAAGATCGCAACCCTCCTATGGAAGGGCGCGATAGAACCTGTCCCTCCAGCTGAGATGAAGAAAGGGTTTTACAGCCCCTGGGTGGGTTGCGGCCAATCTTGTACTGAACCGGGCTTTACACAGACTCCCGTTCAAGATGCTGATGCAAAAACGCATTCTGGCGAGGGTCCGGCATCAAGATTGGTTCACGGCGGTAGACCTGAAGGATGCGTACTTCAATGTCTCAATCCTTCCTCGACACAGACCCTTCCTGCGGTTTGCATTCGAGGGTCAGGCATATCAGTACTAAGTCCTCCCTTTCGGCCTGTCCCTGTCTCCTTGCATCTTTACGAAGGTCACAGAGGCTGCCCTTGCCCTGTTAAGGAAGGTGGGCATTCACATTCTCAACTATCTCGATGACTGGCTAATCCTAGCTCACTCTCGAGACATGTTGTGAGCACACAGGGACCTGGTGCTCTCACACCTCAGCCGACTAGGGCTTCGGGTCAACTGGGAAAAGAGCAAGCTCCTCCCAGTTCAGAGCATCTCTTTTCTCAGTTTGGAGTTGGACTCAGTCTCCTTGACGGCTCGCCTTACGAACGAGCGCGCCCAGTCGGTACTGGCCTGTTTGAAGGCGTTCAAACAGAAAACAGCGGTTCCACTGAAACTTTTTCAGAGGCTCCTGGGGCATATGGTGTCCTCGGCGGTGGCCACCCCACTTGGGTTGATGCATATGAGGCCGCTTCAGCACTGGCTCCAGACTCGAGTCCCGAGATGGGCATGGCGCCACGGGACACATCGCGTAGCCATCACGCCAGTCTGTCACCGTCTTTTCAGCCCTTGGACCGACCTTTCGTTTCTATGGGCAGGTGTTCCTTTAGAACTGGTCTCCAGGTGCATCGTGGTCACAACAGATGCCTCCAAAACGGGCTGGGGTGCTGTTTGCAATGGGCACACAGCCGCTGGCCTCTGGACGGGTCCGCGACTGCATTGGCACATCAACTGCCTCGAGTTGTTGGCAATTCTGCTCGCCCTGTGGAGGTTTCGGCCGTTGATCCAGGGCAAGCACGTGTTAGTTCGGACAGACAACACAGCAACGGTAGCATATGTCAACCGCCAAGGCGGTCTGCGCTCTCTTGTATGTCACAACTCGCCTGTCGCCCCCTCCCCCCTTGGAGTCAGCAGCACTTCAAGTTGCTGCGAGCAACCTCAACACTACAGCGGACGCGCTGTCACGACAGGTTACCCTCAGGGGAGAGTGGAGACTCCACCCTCAGGTGGTCCAACTGATTTGGAGTCGATTCGACGGGCACAGGTGCACCTGTTCACCTCCAAAGAATCCTCCACACTGCCCGCTCTGGTATGCCCTGACCGAGGCCCCCCTTGGCATAAACGCGCTGGCAGACAGCTGGCCCCCTGGCATGTGCAAATATGTGTTTCCCCCAGTGAGCCTACTTGCACAGACCCTCTGCAAGGTCAGGGAGGACGAGGAGCAGGTCGTCCTGGTAGCACCCTACTGGCCTGCCCAGGCGTGGTTCTCGGACCTCACGCTCCTTGCGACAGCCCCCCCCCCGGAGAATTCCCCTGAGGAAGGACCTTCTTTCTCAGGGACGGGGCACCATCTGGCACCCGCGCCCAGACCTCTGGAATCTCCATGTCTGGCCCCTGAACGGGACGCAGAAGACCTAAGCGGAAGACTCACTCAGGCTAGGGCCCCCCTCTATGAGGCGCCTGTATGCCTTTAAGTGGAGTCTGTTCTCTAAGTGGTGTTCTTCCCGACGGGAAGACCCCCAGATATGTGCAGTCGGATCAGTGCTTTCCTTCCTGCAGGAGAGGTTGGAAGGGAGACTGTCCCCTTCCACCTTGAAGGTGTACGTTGCCGCCATAGCAGCACACCACGACGCAGTCGACAGTAAGTCCTTAGGGAAGCACGACCTGATCATCAGGTTCCTAAGAGGCGCCAGGAGGCTGAATCCCCCCAGACCGCACCTCGTTCCCTCATCGGACCTCTCTGTAGTTCTTCAGGGTCTACAGAGAGCCCCCTTTGAGCCTTTGCAGTCAGCCGAGCTTAAGGCACTCTCCTTGAAGACTGCCCTCCTGACTGCGCTCACTTTCATCAAGAGGGTAGGAGACCTGCAAGTGTTCTCTGTCAGTGAAACGTGCCTGGAGTTCGGTCCGGGCTACTCTCACATGGTCCTGAGACCCTGACCGGGCTATGTGCCCAAGGTTCCCACCATCTCTTTTAGGGACCAGGTGGTGAACCTGCAAGTGCTGCCCCAGGAGGAGGCAGACCCAGCGCTGTCATTGCTGTGTTCGGTGCCCGCTTTACACATCTATTTGGATCGCAAGCAGAGCTTTAGTATCTCTGAGCAGCTCTTTGTCTGCTTTGGTGCACAGCGGAAAGGAAGCGCTGTCTCCAAGCAGAGGATCGCCCACTGGCTCATTGACACCATAACTATGGCATATATCGCCCAGGACATGCCACCCCCAGTAGGGCTATGAGCCCATTCTACCAGGGGTGTAGCGGCTTCCTGGGCCCTGGCCAGGGGTGCCTCTCTAACAGACATTTGCAGAGCAGTGGGCTGGGCAACACCCAACACCTTTGCAAGGTTCTACAACCTCCGGGTGGAACCGGTTTCATCCCAGGTAGTGGCACGCAACACAAGCGGATAAGCCCGGGATAGCTGGCCGGGTGTATCGCTTGCACATAGCTTCCACCTCCTTTTGAGCTGAAGACGTGCGCCATTAATTCCCAGTAGTGTTCACAAGTTTGTTCCCTGGTTGACTTCCTCCGAGCCCTGTGGCAGTCGAGAGACTCGCTGCCAGCCCAGTACATGTGCTAACTAAGAGTCCTGTTCTGGGGTAGGTGCTCTGCATGTGGCAGTTCCCTGTAAGGCTAACCCCATGCGATTATATACACTATATTGCCAAAAGTATTCGCTCATCTGCCTTTAGATGCATATGAACTTAAGTGACATCCCATTCTTAATCCATAGGGTTTAATATGACGTCGGCCCACCCTTTGCAGCTATAACAGCTTCAACTCTTCTGGGAAGGCTTTCCACAAGGTTTAGGAGTGTGTTTATGGGAATTTTTGACCATTCTTCCAGAAGCGCATTTGTGAGGTCAGACACTGATGTTGGACGAGAAGGCCTGGCTCGCAGTCTTCGCTCTAATTCATCCCAAAGGTGCTCTATCGGGTTGAGGTCAGGACTCTGTGCAGGCCAGTCAAGTTCTTCCACACCAAACTCGCTCATCCATGTCTTTATGGACCTTGCTTTGTGCACTGGTGCGCAGTCATGTTGGAACAGGAAGGGGCTATCCCCAAACTGTTCCCACAAAGTTGGGAGCATGGAATTGTCCAAAATCTCTTGGTATGCTGAAGCATTCAGAGTTCCTTTCACTGGAACTAAGGGGCCAAGCCCAGCTCCTGAAAAACAACCCCACACCATAATCCCCCTCCACCAAACTTCACAGTTGGCACAATGCAGTCAGACAAGTACCGTTCTCCTGGCAACCGCCAAACCCAGACTCGTCCATCAGATTGCCAGATGGAGAAGCGTGATTCGTCACTCCAGAGGACGCATCTCCACTGCTCTAGAGTCCAGTGGCGGCGTGCTTTACACCACTGCATCCGACGCTTTGCATTGCACTTGGTGATGTATGGCTTGGATACAGCTGCTCGGCCATGGAAACCCATTCCATGAAGCTCTCTACGCACTGTTCTTGAGCTAATCTGAAGGCCACATGAACTTTGGAGGTCTGTAGCGATTGACTCTGCAGAAAGTTGGCGACCTCTGCACACTATGCGCCTCAGCATCCGCTGACCCCACTCTGTCATTTTACGTGGCCAACCACTTCGTGGCTGAGTTGCTGTCATTCCCAATCGCTTCCACTTTGTTATAATACCACTGACAGTTGACTGTGGAATATTTAGTAGCGAGGAAATTTCACGACTGGACTTGTTGCACAGGTGGCATCCTATCACAGTACCACGCTGGAATTCCTGAGAGCGGCCCATTCTTTCACAAATGTTTGTAGAAGCAGTCTGCATGCTGTTGGGCCTCATGTATTCAGATAGAAGACAAAGGCAGGCCTAACAGTCATAAAAAACATTCCTCAAGCCCCCTCCTTCTAAGTCATAAATCTTACTGATAAAATCGCGCCAAAATCAAACAAAGGGAGTCCTAAACAGACTACAGATCCATGAAGCCTTGCCCACTAAAGGATCGAGCACTCAACTCCTATTGGATGAGGCACACAACAGAACGTCCCTCGAACATGACATCATCCGGACTTCAAATAATTCTGAAAATGCTTCCAAAGTTGCTTCCGGCGACTTCGTTCACCGAATACGGACGTAGCTTTTTGCTGCTCTCCGGTGTAACCTCGTGGCATAAGGAAGTAATGTCCGACTTGAAACTGTAGCCATACAATCTCCATCTCGCTGGACGAGTTGAGATTACTCTGTGTTCAACCGAACACTCTAACGGATCCGAAGGAGACCGCCGAGCAATTCGCATCTTCATCCGTTGGCCTACAGAAATGAAGAGATTAAAGATTTCTCTTCCATCTTCAATCAAGTCGACATTTCTGAGTTCTCCGCCAGCCCGCCGAGAATCAACAGCCGTACCGCCCTCTGAGAATCAACAGCCGTACCGGCCGCCGACAGCGCGAGGAAACGGCTCTCGTCATCACACGAGCCTCAAGAAACCGGGTCAAAGTTAAAGGACGGAGGAAAACACATTCTACCTGTGTCCTCATGCGATTCAAGTAAGAGGTTACGTCTGGGCAGAGATAGAATATTATAGTGTGTTATTCTTGTGTTTCAAGGTTTTTTTGCTTGTACAGTTTACGGACCGCCATGTCCGCTCATTATTAATACTCAGGGTATTAATTATCACGAATTTGTTTTGCTGTATTGTAGTCCAACCAAATTGGACTGTTGTGCATTTTCGCCATCGCGGGTGAGACAGCAACTGAGTTCATCCATTAAAGAGTCAAATAACAAGGGACTTTTAAGAGCCCCGCTCGTAAAACCGCGTCTCTGAGTGATGAACACGGCTGCTTCATCTCCAGCTATCGCGAAATCAGCTTTCGGGCTGTCACTGAATAATCTCTCTCTCTCTCTCTCTCTCTCTCTCTCTCTCTCTCACTAACCACACTGACACACACACACACACACACACACACACACACACACACACACACACACACACCTTATGTGTTATAGGATTATTTTATTTCCATATCTAATCATATCAATGTTTAGTTTGTAGTTGTAAGTCGGAAGTTTATTGACTGCATTGTATTAATTATTAATTGATATTACTGCATAAATAAACTTTGTTTATATTACAAAGAGAAGTGTTTTGGTTTGTTTTGCATACGCCTGTGTCGTGCTGACGGGATGTCAGTGCTCGGATTCAAACCTTCATTCATTGTTTTTTTATTCGAAAATCGATATTCTTCGGATGTCGATTTTCCTAAGAAAACAATCCAATATTGAGACTGTTTTAATATTCGGTTATTAGTCCCTGATTTCAGGGTGGTGCCCCGTCAATGTTAATCCTTATTAATATTCTATTGATTTTTGATAATTGATAATTATCTTTGATTGAATTAGAATGATCAATAAGCTAGTGTTAATTTTAATGTTTCATCGATGTTAACAATTGATAAGTGTTGATTTTAAAGGATTAAAAAAAAAGCTAACATTGATTCTCATCAATGTTCTATTGATTTTAATAATTAATAATTATCTTTGATAATTATTAATTATTGCTAATAACCAAACTTGCTCCTAAACGTAGCACACTACATTTACTGGAGTCCTATATGAGGTTTTAATGAGTTAGATCCAATTAATTAATTTAAATATTGATTAATAACTACAGAAATAATTATTAATTATTTCTGATAGTAACACTGATCTAAACAACCAGTAAAGCCCTACAATGCCTAGGTGCTTCATTTTATACACCTGTGGCCATGGAAGTGATTGGAACACCTGAATTCAATTACTTAGATGGGTGAGCGAATACTTTTGGCAGTATAGTGTATCTTCCGCTAGTTCGTTTCCCTGTTGGCAAACTGCGTCTTCCTTGGGCAAATCCCCTCTGCCCCAGTCTCCATGTTTGTAGTAATTCCTCCCCCCTTGGGTAGAATCTACCTGGAAGACTCTCCACATGGTTAGAAAGACCATGTGACATATTTTTCCACTTAAATATCCCCCCTCTCTTTGGGCGAGGTGTGGTCTCCACGGTGTCTTCCCCTTGGGAGGGATACCCCCCGACTAGACCTGGCGGCCCAGTCGGATGATCCCCCTTCTTTTTTAGGGAGTGGAAAAAAAGAAGGGGAAAAGAGGCCACGACTGGGTTAGCTTGTCTCTGTCTTTTGGGTAGTCGACTTGTCCCCAAAGGGCCATTCGACACTCATAACTATGTTGGGGGAGGTTACATGTCGACTTGGTGTGCTGGCTATGAGGCACACAGTAGTCTGCCCACCACACACCGCCAGTTCACGTAACACAGTTCAGCCAATTGTGGTGTTTTGTTTAGGGACCCCTAGTGTCACTACATCGACACAACATTGAGTGAGTGACAGATAGGGAACGTCATGGTTATTTGTGTAATCTCCATTCCCTGATGGAGGGAACAAGACGTTGTGTCCCACCTGCCACAACGCTGAACTACCCGCTGAAATGGCCGGACCTTAAATCGGCTCCTCAGCATAAAACCTGAATGAGTGGTTGCATACCAGCTCCTTTTATACCCGTATGTCTGGGGGAGTGGCATACAAATACCACTCGCCAATTTTCATTGGCCTTTTATCAAAGACAAGAGATGTCTCGGGCTCCCAAGAGTGACCCCTATTGTCACTACATTGACATAATGTCTCGTTCCCTCCATCAGGGAATGGAGGTTACACAAGTAACCATGACGTTTCAGGTTGCTGACATGGATTGTACAGACATCTTCGCCGGAGGATTCCAGTGTGACTTGATAATTTAATGGTCCCAAATTCCTTATTATGTGGTAAGGGCCCTTCCATTTCTTTGCTAGTTTAGCAGTAAAGCATTCTTTTGCACTTGATTGTGGGAAATGTCACAATCCCAATGCCCATACTCTGTCTTTTTCATTGAATAGAACATCTCATCGATCCTTGTTGTAGTTTCTCAGTTTCCTCATGTGTTCTTTTTTACTATTCTCCTGTGCTTTTGATTGCAGTTGTTTTAAGTGATAGCTAACATCACTGCAAGGGACATCAGGGGACAGATTCCTGCACTTCAGAAGTTTGTCCATTGGTCCCTGTAGCTTTCTTTCTTTCATTCTGATAGGTACATTCTAGTGGTTTCTTGAGCCAAGTTGATAGCAAACCTGAGTTCGGGTAGGTAGTGGTCCCATTTTTTATGATTGTCTTCAACATAAGCAGCTATCATTCTCTTTAGGGTGTGGCTGACTCTCTCAGTCATATTAGTCTGAGGGTGGTAAGCTGTGGTCAGCTTTGGTGTTACATTCCACTTTTTGCATAGATCTTTGAATATAGCTGACATGAAATGTGTGCCCCTGTCAGACACAATGAAGTTTGGAACCCCCCATCTGGTTAGAATCTCCTTTCTGAGAAGAGTGGCAACTGTCTGGGTGGTAGCCCTATACATTGGGAAAAACTCTACCCAGTGAGTAAAACAGTCAATGAATACCAAAAGATACTCATTAAGGTTGGTGCTACAGGGCAAGGTACCCATAATGTCTACTTCCATCATTTGATTTGGAAGTGTGATTATAATTTGCTGAATTTTTGCAGCAGGTTTCCTGTTATCAGCCTTCATGTCATTTCACACATGTTTTCATAAAGTGCTTGACATCATTCCACATCCCGGACCAGAATACTACCTCATAAATTCTTTTGTAGGTTTTAAAGATCCCTACGTAGCCACTCATAGGACTGGCATGATAGTGATGGAGGATGGTGGATGGCCCTCCTGGTGGATAGTGGTTATCTTTAGCTCTCTAGTGAGTTCACCAACAGCTTTCTCTTGTTTTGACATGAACTTATACAGTCTATCCCAATTACATTGTACCTGGGCAGTAAGATGTCCAATCTCCTTTGCAGGTGTTGGTAGAGATCCAGGCAGATCATACTGAGCCAATGAAGATGGAGGAGAGACATTAGCTGCAGCATCTACTGGTGATGGAGTGCACAACTGCATTTGATCTTGGTCCTGCTCCAATATTAGGGGTTGAAGAGGAGTACTGCCAGCTAATGCAGAAGGGGCAAATCTCACATAGGTTCCTGGA
Organism: Myxocyprinus asiaticus; assembly: GCF_019703515.2. NCBI lineage: Eukaryota > Metazoa > Chordata > Actinopteri > Cypriniformes > Catostomidae > Myxocyprinus > Myxocyprinus asiaticus. The sequence goes on from NC_059354.1 coordinate 43,731,476, forward strand.
TGGTTGGTGCAGATCAGAGTGGGCAGGTAGAGGAAGTTGGGCATACGAGGAGGGAGCAGAGCTTCTGATGAGGAAGGAGGGAGATGAGCTATTGTTCTGGGCTGTGCTGGTGGTGCATGTGGCCAGACTGGAGTTGCTACATCAGGCACCTCCATTTCTATAAAGGTTGATTGTGAGAGTTGGACATCTGCTATGGTTAACTATATGTGAGCGATGTGTAATGATCTTATGTGAAATTAGTTGTAAATTACCTCTCAGCTAAACCACGCAGGAATGGCAGGGGCATGGGCTATGTGGAAGATATATTGTTGTGGGAAAAGGATGCAGATCCAAGAGTAAGACGCTTCTCTTAAACACATTTGTTTGCGGTGCAGCCAGCCAAGCTAAAATGTACACGTCACTTCCCAGTCACACAGCTCACTCGTGGCCCAGAGCACAGCGTGATTTCTTGTTTTTCTTAGAGCATCCACGACTCAGGTAGCTATGAATCACTAACTACGAATTACAATCTCTCCTACTTCCTACTTAGTTTATATTCTGGTTCCCTTTCAAGGACACATAAATGTTGCGTAATGACTCAATTGGGACTACGTCAGTGGTCTCACATGGTCTGAAGCCTGTATATAATCACGGCAATTTATTGGCTGATGGCGCTTAAGCAACGGCCATAGGGAGCCACGTCACGGGCTCTATATAGGCAAGCGCTTGGCACCATTTTGCCAGATTTTCTTACTTCAGTGCATGAATTTGTCAAAGCCCGTGTTGGTTACTAGCGACTCACACTGAAGTGAGGACTATGTTCTCCCATTTGAGTGACAACATGTGAGGACATCCTTAGAAATGAGCAGTTTGTGTGCGGATTCAACCACACAGGCCTGATGGTGCTTCATTGAGGCTTTGTCAAATCATACAGTCTTTGAAAGGAGCCATATGAGCCTTGAGGCTCCGGCTCTTGTCATAAGAAGAAGGATTGATATTGACTTTTCCTTGTGTTTCTCTCTCCCTCCGGACGGATGCACCGGTCTCGCAATCGAGACATGCTTCTTTATCAAGTTACGCATCACGCAGGCCATTTTCCATTAAGGAAATGCAGGTTTGGAGGTGTTTCATTGCGTGAACGATGGAAAAGGTAGGCACTTGTTTAAAAATTAAAAATGTCTTCTATTTTGTCACCCTAGAGAGTTCACAGAAACATAATGAGGCATTTTTGGAGCACTGTTGCTCGAAGGGTGAGCACTCGCGTGATCGGTGCTCAGGCCCGATGACTTAAGAAGCTAAAAAAACGAGCATTTTTCTCCAATAAAATATTGTGAACCAACTCGCGGAATGCTTTGTCAGTGTTTCTATTCTCCCTGGGTCCCATCAAGAGATGGCGATTGTGTAAAACTCAAAGGTTTGCATGGCCATCTTTTCTTTGATGAGTGAAGAGACTCAAATACTATCTCTGTCCCTGTTCAGTGGCAGCACGTATTTTGCATTCCTCGCTCCTTTTAAGATGTGTTTGTTTGGTATTCACTGATTTTGCAGTCTTTCTGTTAAGGGGTTGTGTTTTAAGTTCTCTGTCGGTTAAGTTATCCTGATCAAATTCAGCCTCTGTCCCCATGGCCAAGGGTCTCGAGACAGGCATAATGGAATTTGATGTATAATAAGCACAAGTGTTCACGAATCACACTCATAAATGTCACACGCTGTTCCCCCCATAATAAATGCTAGGGCCATTGTAGCAAACCTGCTTGCTCTCAATTCCTCCCATGTTCACACATTTTTCCCCATTCTAATGCTAGGGAAGATGGTTTATCTGGCATCCTCTGCTGTTGATACATTCAGAGTGACCACTTGTTATATTATCCGATCAAATTCAGCCTCTGTCCCCATATCCAAGGGTCTCGGGTCAGGCATAATGGAGTTCGATGTACTGTATAATAAGCTCAAGTGTTAACAAATCACACTTTCATAAACATCACACTTCACACTTTCCCTCCACTGTGCCGCTGATTGCAAGACGGCCACCAAAGCAAGCCAAGAGGGCCATCTAGTGGTTACTCATTGCGCTGCAATAGAGAATCATGCATTAATTCCTCTGTCTGCCTGTGTGACAGCTTGGCAGCAGTTACAAGGCATTCCGAATTGGGTAATCTAAACGAGAATACATTTTTGTTTTACAGCATAATGCCACAAGTGCAGCCAGGGGACTAGTTTGTGACAATAGATTTGAAGGATGCTTATTTCCACATTCAAATTACTCCAAGGCACAGGTGTTTTCCTATGTTCGCTTTTGGGGGCAAAGCAAACCAATTTTGCTTCCTTCTTTACGGACTTGCATTAGCACCTTGTATGTTCACAAGATGCATGAATGCAGTACTGATGCCCTTTTGGCTTCAGAGCATCCACATTTTGAATTATCTTGATGATTTGTTGGTGTTATCTCACTCAGAGAGTTTGGCTGCCCAACACAGAGATGTTGTTCTCAGTCACTTGAAGAATCTAGGGCTGCGAGTCAACCTAGACAAGACCATTTTGTTGCCTCGGCAACAGACGCTGTTTCTAGGGGTGGAGCTAGACTCGCAGACAATGCAGATGCGCCTGTCTCCAACACGTGTTCTGTCATTCTGCCAATGTCTAGCAATGTTCAAAGTGGACAAGTTCTCCCTGTGAGAAAGTTTCACAGGCTTTTGGGACTTTTAATTGCGGCATCCGCTGTCATTCCCCTGGACATGTTTGCATGTGAGACATTTTCAGTGTTGGATAAACTCCGTAAAGGGACTTCAACCACTAACGCATGTGTTTTGTCCCATCAGAGTGACGTGTGGGTGCTACCAAGCTCTGTTACTATAGAAACAGAACCGCTTTCTGTGGATGGGGATTCCATTGGGACAGGTGTGTCGTTGCAAGGTGATAATGACAGACACCTCCTCTTTGGGTTGGGGCGCTGTGTATGAGAACTATCCTGCTCAAGGTGTATGGATGGGTCAATGGCTGCATTGGCACATAAACTGTCTGGAGATGCTAGTGGTGCTGTTGGTTTTGAGGTTTTTCCTTCTGGAAATTCGGGGCAGTCATGTCCTCATGCGATCGGACAACAGGTTGTTGGTGGCTACATCAAACGTCAGGGAGGGGTGCGCTCTTGTGCCATGCTAAGGCTGGCACGTCACATTTTTCTGTGGGTACAGGACAATGTGCTGTGTCTATGAGCAGTACATGTTCCGGGCCAGTTAAATTTGGGGGCGGAATCCTGTCCAGACAGGTTCTGATGCCTGGAGAATGGACATTACACCCGCAGATTGTAAAACAAATCTGGATGAGGTTCAGCAGAGTGGAAGTGGATCTGTTTGCATCAAGCAAGATGTCACACTGTCCCTTCTGGTTTTCTCTCTCACCCCTGGCACCGCTGGGCATCGATACGCTGGCTTACACGTTTCCACTGATCAACCTGCTGCACTCGGTTCTGCAGTGGGTTCAGGAGGATCGCGTTTGGCTTCTGTTAGTGGCGCCACATTGGCCATCTCAAGTATAGTTTTCGACTCCGTTCTCTTTCCTCGAGAGAATGCCTTGGGAGATTCCAGTAAGAATGGACATGTTGTCTCAGGCGTGGTGCAGCATTTGGCACCCCCGGCCCGAGTTATGGAAATTGTGGGTTTGGCCCCTCAATGGGGCTCTCTTTTTAATGATGGTTTATCCCTTGCTGTGGTTAGTACCATTTTAAATGCTAGAACTCCGTCAACGAGAAGGTTATATATGTTTAAATGGCATATTTTCACCTCTGATAAATGTCTGACTCTGAAAACGGTCCTGTTATTAGCAGTGTCATCATTTAAGAGGGTTGGTGATATACATGCCAATCAATCCCTTGTGCATGGCTTTTGTACCAGCGTTATCTAAGGTCATGCTGGGACCTTGTTTAAGCTAAGTGTGCTTTGGTGGCCGCAACAGAGGTGTTTCTGTGTCCATCTCATTGTGGATGTAATCTCGAGTGCTTACGAAACACGTGGTTTGCCGTCGCCTCTGGGTATTCGAGCCCATTCTATGAGGAGCATGGCATTCTCATAGGCATTGGCTAGAGGTGCGTCCTTGGAAGACATTTGTATGGCGCCAGGATGGTTCTCTCCGCATACTTTTGTTAGATTTTATAATTTGGAGGAGAGTTTTTCTCTTGCTTCCCAAGTGCTCTCTGTTGGTTCAGGAGTAAGTTTTTGATATTTCTATTTATTTAGCTTGCTTGTGCGCCGCTGTAAGCTTGCCACATGGGCTTAGAGAGTTGGCAGCTACTGTTCACATGGGGTGATTTCTCGTCCCAATTGAGTCATTACGCAATATTGATGTTTTCTTGAAAGGGAACGTCTCGGTTACGAATGTAACCTTGGTTCCCTGAAAGCGAACAAGATGTTGCATAGCTGGCTATACTGTCTAGTTGATGCATAGGCTCGTGCCTTTTTCAGAAAATCTGTCGAGATGGTGCCAAGTACTCGCCTATATAGAGCCCATGACATGGCTCCTAATGGGCATCGCTTAAGTGCCATCAGCCAATATATTGGCATGATTGTATACAGGCTTCAGACCACGCAAGACCACTGGCGTAGTCCCAATGGTTTATTTGATGGATAATTCTGAAAGGACCCACATACCTTGGACTGAGCTTCCTGCAGGGTAGCCGCAACTTGAGATGCCTTGTGGACAACCAGACCCTCTGTCCTGGCTGATAGTTGGGATGGGGGCGCCTCCGTCGGTCAGCCTGAATGCGTTGTGCTCTGACCACTCGCTGTAGCCAGACATGTGCGCTGTCCCACACCCTCTCGCTTCGCTTTATCCAATTGTCCACCACTGGCACCGTAGAAGGTTCTCCTGACTAAGTAAACATTGGGGGTTGGTAGCCCAGCACGCATTGGAAGGGGGTTAGACCCGTAGAGGTAGGAGTGAGGGAATTCTGTGCATTTTCCTGACCTGGGCCGAATTCGCTCCACTTCTCCTGTTCATGGCTACAATAACTCCGAAGATATCAGCCCATCTCTTTGTTTAGACGTTCCACCTGTCCGTTGGCCTGAGGGTGGTAACCAGAGGTGAGACTCACATTGATATCCGGTTGTTTGCAGAAAGCCTGCCAAACTCAGGACGTGAACTGTGGACCTCTGTCAGAAATGATGTCCTCTGGTATTCAATAGACCCTAAAGACTTGGTGGAACAAAGCATTAGCGGTTTCCATGGCAGTGGGTAAACCCTTGAGAGGGACAAGTCTACATGATTTAGAAAATCGATCTATTATTACCAGAATGGTAGTGTTACCATGGGAGTTTGGCAGGTTGAAGCAACCCCATGAGCAGTTCTCTGGGGTCTTGGATTGGGTGCACACCTGACAAGACTTTACATAGTTAGTTACATCATGAATCAAAGTTGGCCACCAGAAGGAATTATGCACCAGGGTAACAGTTCTTTGGATGCCAGGATGTCCAGTGCTCAAGGAAGTGTGGACCCATTGGATAGTCCTCTGACGTAGAGCTTGGGGTACGTAGTGCTTGGTCGGGGGGCAGTTAGGAGGTGATGGTTCATGCTGTTGTGCTCATTGTATCTCCTCCATGATGTCCCAACTAATCAGTGCTATGATGACAGATGGTGGCAGAATGGACCCAGGGTGAGGTTGGAGGTAGGGTGGATCATGTCAGCGTGAAAGTGCATCTTCCTTGCTGTTCTTGCTGCCAGGGTGGTAAGTGACTGTAAAATTTAATCTGGTGAAAAACAATGACCATCGGGCTTGACGTGGGTTCAATCTCTTGGCTGCCTTGATATATTCAAGATTTTTGTGATTGGTGATAACCTGGAAAGGGTGGACTGCCCCCTCTAACCAGTGACGCCATTCTTCGAGGGCTGCTTTCATGGAAAGTAATTCCTTATTTCCCACATCATAGTTACGCTCTGCAGAGTTAAATTTTCTGGAAAAAAAGGCACAAGGGTAAAGCTTGCCTGGTGTTCCTTGATGTGGTGACAGGACCGCTCCAATCCCGCAATCTGAAGTGTCTACCTCAAGGACGAAGGGAAGATTGGGGTCAGGATGTTTCAGTATCGGAGTGGTCGTGAAGCTTGACTTGAGGGAGATGAAGGCCTGGTATGCGGCATCATTCCAAGGCAATTTGTTGGGCTTTCCCTTGAGCAACGACGTGAGTGGGGCTGCAGTGATGCTGTAATTCCTGATGAAACGGCAATAGAAGTTGGCGAAGCCCAGAAACCGCTGTAGTTCCTTGATTTTTGAAGGTCAAGGCCATTCAGTGACTGCTGTTATCTTAGAGACATCCATCTCTACACCTTGATGGCTGATATTGTAGCCTAGGAAAGTGGCATGAGAGGTATGGAACTCACATTTTTCTGCCTTGACAAATAGTTGGTGTTCCTGGAGACATGATAGAACTGTCTTGACCTGCTAGATATGTTGTTCCATGTCTTGTGAGTAAATGAGGATGTCGTCAATGTAAGCCACCACACAATGACTCAGTAAGTCTCTGAATATCTCATTGATAAAAGACTGGAAAACCGAGCGGGCGTTAGCAAGTTCATAAGGCATGACCAAATATTCATAGTGCCCCCTGGTGGTGATGAAAGCAGTTTTCCACTCATCCCCTTCTCGGATCCTGACAAGGTTATAAGCACTTCTCAGATCAAGTTTGGTATAGATCTTTGCCTCACGGAGTTGTTCAAGGGCTGAGGGGATAAGCGGTAATGGGTAATGGTACTTTATGTTGACAGAGTTCAGGCCTCGATAGTCGATACAGGGATGTAGACCTCCATCCTTCTCTACGAAAAAGAACCCTGCAGCAGCTGGGGGAGGTAGAGGGACAGATGTAACCAGAGGCAAGGGCTTCCTCAATGTAATTCTCCATGGCGAGGGTCTCGGGGCGTGACAATGCATATGCCTTGCTTCTCGGTGGGGCTGTATAGGACAGAAGTTCAATGGCGCAGTCCCATGGACGATGAGGAGGAAGTTGTGTAGCTTTGATTTTGCTAAACACCTCACTGAACTCTGTATACTCCTTGGGGATCGTGGGCTCCTTCTGTGATTCGGGGCTCTCAATACTGGTGATTACATGGAGACAATGTTTGTGACAAAAACTTGACCATTGCGTGAGCTCACCTTGGTTCCAAGATATCGATGGGTCATGGATGGCCAGCCAGGGATGACCCAGGATAAGAGCATGCTTGGGTGAGTTGATGACATATAGTGAGATCTTTTCTACATGAAAGTCCAACCTTGATGGTTATCGGAACAGTCTGTAGGGTCATGCCAGTACCAATAGGAATGTTGTCAACAGTGGTGATGTTAATCGTTGGGGAGCATTGAATGGTGGGTATGTTGAGTTCTTGTACAATCTCCTGATTAATGAGATTTACAGCAGCACCAGAATCCACTAAAGCTGTAAAACACTTTACATGATCACCAATGGAGACCTCTACAGGTAACAGAAAATTATGTGAAACGTGTGATAGTGTTCATTGTACTCACATTTTGCCTTGACTTAGGAGAACTTGATTTCTTGTATGTGCATACAGCATTGAGATGACCTGGTGAGCCACAATAAAAGCAAAGGTTTTCATTGCGTCGACGTTCCTCCATGGAAACGCAAGCGTAAGCAACTTGTATGGGTTCGGGAGATACAGTGGATGCCTGGGCCTGTACTGAGACTGTAGAATTTGAGGCGAAGTGAAACTGAAGCAGGTTATCTATCTTGATGGCCATGGTTATATATTCAGAAAGAGAGGTACCTTCACCCTTACAGGTCAGCTCCATGCTGAGTTTAATTCCATCCACTCTGAGCCGCTAGTGTCCTGAACAGAACTGCATAATCTGCTGCTGATCGATGACCCTGGTGTAGATGAAACAGCTGAACAGAGATATCTTGGCCGCCCGCTGGATATTTGAAGACTTCGTGGATTTGTTGAACAAAGTAATCAAATGAAACCTGGATTTTAGGATCTTTATCCCAAACAGCGGTGGCCCAATCGAGAGCTTTGCCGGTAAGCAGTGACATCATAAAAGCACATTTTCTGGCATCTTGATCAAATGATTCAGGTTGATTTGAGAAATATACTTTGCATTGTCGTAAAAACCCAGGCATTTTTTCAGCAGAACCATCAAACTTATCAGGTAGAGCAAAGCTTAACGGTTTAGCATGTGGAGCTGGCAGTGAGTGAATGTACTGTGTCAAACATTCGTTGGCAGCTCATAGGTTGTTCAACTGGTCTTGGTAACCCCTTAATACCTTGCACTGGTGCGTGAATGCAGCTTTGAGCTGTGAAACTTCTGCTGGATCCATGTTAGGCGAAGTATTCTGTAAAGGACTGGCCATGGAGACGGTGTTAGGGTCCATGTGCAGGAAGTTTATTAAAGTACACAAGCAAACAATCCAAATAGGCAGGCAAATAGAGGTAGTAAAAAGAGAACAATCAGCAATGGAAAAACACTTAGTAAGACAGAGTAAACTGGCAATACTTCGCAATGAACAATGGAACAGCATGGTATTTATATAGTTCAAAACAGGAAGTCACCAAAGAAGAAACGGTACAGAGTTAGTATTTGGGAGAGGGCTCCCTCTGGTGGTTGGTAGGAGGGGTAACAACCTCGGATGTTACATGAGCAGTCTCCCTTTAACAAACATTATGCAATTCTTGACAGATCAGAACTTTAAAAGGTTCATGACATGCCTTTTTTAAAATTATTTTAATATGTTCCTTGAGGTTCACTTATAATATAAGTAGTTTTTTGGGTTTTTTTTTTTTTTTGCAAAAAAAAACAAAAAACAGTCATATACATTATTTGTAAAACATGAATATTTTTCATCCTCATTCTGACCCCCTGTCCACCCTCGGTTCTGGTGCTGTTTCTCCTTTAAGACTTGACAGTAAATGTCCACTGTTATTTTTATTTTTTGATTATTTTCTTTTTTTGGGGGGGGTGATTTTCTCCCCTTTTCTCCCGAATTTGGAATGCCCAATACCCAATGCGCTCAAAGTCCTCGTGGCGGTGTAGTGACTCACCTCAATCTGGGTGGCAGAGGATGAATCTCAGTTGAATCTTCGTTTGAGACAGTCAATCCACACATCTTATCACATGGCTTGTTGAGTGCATTACCGCGGAGACGTAGCACGTGTGGAGGCTTTACGCTATTCTCCGCGGCATCCACGCACAACTCACCACGTGCCCCACCGAGAGCGAGAACCACACATTATAGCGACCACGAGGAGGTTACCCCATGTGACTCTACCCTCCTTAGCAACCGGGCCAATTTGGTTGCTTAGGAGACCTGGCTGGAGTCACTCAGCACTCCCTGGATTCGAACTCGCGACTCCAGAGGTCGTAGTCAGCATCAATACTTGCTGAGCTACCCAGGCCCCCCCAACGCCCACTGTAATGAGTGGCTCTCTGCTCTTGACTGACCTGATCTCTCCTTGCCATCTCACTGTTCACCGCTACTGGGCAGGGATACGGAAGTGAAAAGGTAAAGTAAGCGTTGTTGTTGAGGTGGTCAGATGCAAATATCTACAAGAGTGTGGCATCACAATGTGGGGCAAGTAGAGAACGAGTCCTTTTGTCAGCTTGGTTTCAACAAATACTCTTTTTACAGTAAGGAGGAAGTTCTGAAACTTACAGTATGTTTTTATAGTACAATGAACTCGTATATGTCAAAAGGTCAAGGAAAATTTGATTTCTTATGTAATGACCCCTTTAACATTCAAATATAAATATAAATAAATCAACGTTTCATGGTAGTTCTAACTATTTGAATATACTGTACATTAAATAAAGAGATATTAAAGCTAAAGTGTGTAATTTCTATTAATTACTATTTCAAATTGTTCTGTATAGTGCTGATATACAGTAGTAGGCACAGTACATGCTGTTTCGAACATGTGGTTTTTAAACAGCTTTCCCGAATACGCCCTCCATCTGCCATTGGTTGAAAATTAGTTCAGTTTGTTCTCACCATCAGTTTGTTCTGCCCAAAACTCACGCCATTTTTTGGAGTCAATGTTGCTCTGTCGGGTTGGTCGTGTATAAAGTGATAATCAATTCAAGTCAAGTCATATTTATTTGTATAGCGCTTTTCACAACACACATCTTTTCAAAGCATCTTTACATAAAATGATGCTGTAAAAAAAATGATGCTATTAAAGTCCTCATTGTGCGATTCATAACGGAAGTTAATTTATAATGTTACCCAACAGAGACTACAGTAAAAACACTGTACATTTAAGCCGTGGTTAATGAACTGTCGAGATGAATTGCAAAGGATTTTAAAAGCTAAGAATATCATATCTCACGCAGTGGTCTGTGGTGGTCAGGAAGGAAGCTTGAATCTTCTGGGGAATATTGCAGCTTTGGGCTTGGGGAGTTTAACAGCATTCAGATCCTGCTGACTGCTGGTTTATTTAGACGGGACACAAGTAGGTCATTGATATATTACTAATTAGTGTTCCCCTCACATCCTTGAGTTTGTATACAGACCTAGAAAATCCACAGTAATTTCAGTGAATGCTTGGCTAAGCACACCCAAATAAAAGAGCGAGGTCTCCGGTCATATTTATTTAGACAAACAACTTAAGATAAACTGTTAAGAAAAGATATTCTACTGTAAATCTTTTGGTTCTCATTAGTGGTGCTTGCTATTAAATTGGTCATACAAAAGTCTTACTTACTGGATGAACAGGCTTCTTTTAGTTTGGCTTAAAATTTTGACAAAAGGCAGGGTCATTTTTGTTCTGCTCAGGTGTTCGTTTGGTGATATTTTTCGATCGTGGATGTGGTTAATTATTTATTTTCCTCCACAAACTAGTTTTAAAACTACAACCTGCTATGTATAAACACATACTTTGTTCCCCTAAGGTGTGTTAGTTCGTTCAGGAGGAAAACAGTTTGTCTTACATTGTATAAATAAGGTTTTAGAGTTACAGAACTGAACAAACCCAAGTCCTAACTTTTACACTTAGGGTTAGGGGTAACTTGCGTAACTCGTCCCCCACCGTTTATGCTACACATGTGAATGACAAATCTCAGATTGTGCAGCATGTTGAGGATTGGTTTACTATTACTTTTCAGCAATTTTTGTCTGGTGGAACATCATAGAGACTTTTAAGTTTTGACTTTGCAACCACCCAGAACACCCTAGCAACCACATAGCAATGCCTTGGCAACCATTCAGAACAGTATAGCATTGTGGCAGCAACACCACTCATATTTCCTTTAGAAAATGTAAAAATCAATTTTAAAATAACATCTATCCTTAAATGACTGACAGTCGCAGTGCATTCCTCAGTTTCTTGATGGAGGTTGTACAGTAATTAGACAATGTTGAGAAACGTCATGCCATTAAACTTGTAAAAAAAAGTTGGATCGCAGTGATTAAATGCAGTTGAGCAATATCATGGCATGCAGCTTGTGCTGGGAAAACAAAGTCATCAACCAAGCACAATTATTTCCTGTATCCCTCTTAGTCTCCTTCATTTATACCTTCCAGTTGTTCTCCATGACTTTGAACTGCTGGACTGAACTCAAAATCCCCTAAACACAAAGGAAGGTCCTAAAAACCAAATGAAGATCTCAATTGATAGTTTCACAGCTTCTAATACACATTGTAGAGTGTGATGGAAGAGGACCAGGGCTTCAGTGTACATAACTGGTCCCAATTTTCTTGGAGAGGGTGTAGTGTTCCCTGAATCAACAATTATATAATTCGATATTTCGTTGGCTCTTATCTTAAACCTTGTGAGCTTCCTTGAGGTCTGCTGCCTAGGCAACTGCCTTCCGAGGTAGAATCCTAACTGAAGTGGAACCTCATAAGTGACCAATTTGAAACAGGTGACTCAACATAATTGATTTCTATAGAGTTTGGTGTTAGCATGTTGCCAGGCTAATAACACCATACTTACAACAACACATAGACAAATATTGGATAAAAGTGATAAAACCAACCTGGTCTCATAGTGAAAACACGACTCTATATAAATTTTTGCAAAACTTGTTATACGTGTCTCCAGGTACAATTCATTGCCATTTCCAGATGTAATGAACACTAGAGGCACTACAACAACTGTGTGTTTTATTCACTTTCACTCAAATCATGACTTTAATGGCTGATAATGACTTTATAAATACTTATTTTTCTCTCTATTACTCAGACCCTTCAATTTTATAATATCGATACACTTTTACTCTAACGCATCTTTTGGAATCTATACATTTTATTGATTGTATTAGAGACCCACCTACATATATACACTTATTCCAACATAAACAGCTTGAGCGGTTGCTCACCAGACAGAGCGTTGGACTTTGAAGCAGAGGATCACAGTTCAAGTTTTGCCATGAACTCAAGGATGACATGTGGCACAACAGAATCATAGAAGCGGCACAACATGATGTGGTTGCTTCAGAAAATATGCTTTTTCATTTCGCTTCTGCATTTGAAAACACTATTGGTTAGATTCAGGCAAAAGTTTTAGGTTAGGGAGGCATGTTTTAAAAACATCTATCTAAAATTCACCTTAAAATCTTGTCTGAAAACCACATCAATTTATTCGCATTTGGTGCCCCCAGCTGGACATTTCACTGGAAAACTGCATCCAAATGTGTTATACAGCACGTAAATTTTAATTGCAAAAATGTTGTCATGTTCAAGTAAATTTCATGAGATCAGGCCAGATAAAATGTGTTTTTATCTACCATTTTCAGTATTTAATGAATTCTGAGTATATATACAGTACAATCAACATTTCTCTCACTTCAATCCACCATCTCTAATTCTTTTTTTTTTTTTTTTTTTAACTCTTTGCAATGCATTGTAAGACTATCTTCTCCGCGAAGGCTGCATGCTCACTAGGTTTTGGAACAGAGCTGATGTGTCTGTTTCCCTGTCTTTTTCCATGTCTCATTCTCTCTTTTTCTCCTCTATAAACCCTGAATGCCATTACATTCTACGTTGGAGACATAGTGTGTGTTAATAAGCAGGGACATCTGGTAACCAGCTTCTTTTCTGATTCATTAACTGACGTTGCAGTGGCCAGAGGGGTTTACGGTGGATATTTGAGGGGAGGATATGGTGGTGGAGGGGGGGGCATGGGAGAGAGAGGTTGTGCATTCCAGGAGCGATGGGTGTATATGAGATGTGAGAAAGAGAGAATGTTCTGTGTTCCCTCTTATCAGTCTGTCAAACATACCACAGGCAGAAATGACACCAATTTGAGATGTAGATCATGTCTTAAAGGAATGTTCCAGGTACCAGCTTTTGTGACTTGTCCATTACCATGGAAAATAATTTAGAATCTTTCTCTATTTAGAAGTAAAACTTGTGGTTATAGTAACATACTTACAATGGAATTACATGGGGCCAATATCCAATTTTATATATCCAATCTTATGGATATATACAGAAAATTCTCCTCCCTGCCCAATAGGTGGCGATATGCACAAAGAATGCAAATCACCAAAAACATAAGAAGAAGAATGTGAAAATGAAAGTGAAATTGGAGATTGATAGTAAAAAGGACTTAAATATTGTTCTGTTTCTCACCCACACTTATATCACTTATGAAGATATAGATTTAACCACTGGAGTCACATGGATTACTTTTATGCAGACTTCATGTGCTTCATGTAATGGAGCTTCAAAATTTAGGTACTCATTCACTTCCATTATGAGGACCAACAGAGCTGAGATATTCTTCTAAAAATCTTTGTTTGTGTTCAGCAGAAGAAATAAATCACATATTGGATGGCACGATGGTGAGTAAATGATGAGAGAAATTAAATTTTTGGGTGAACTATACGTATAACATTAGTTAACTACATTAGTTAACATGCACTAACAATAAGTAATACGTTGCCATATGTTGCCAGTCAGATTAAAATTCACAACACCCACATGAGCACCACATCTCACTGGCCCAGAGCACGTACACTATCCATATGGCTACGGCTCCAATTTTAAACTTGTTTTAAGCAAACAGAGAAAGAGTAAACATGAAGGAGATGTTGTTGAATTAATGAAGTGTAATGGTAGCCATAGTAAATATGATCGTTAGGCAGTCCGTTGCATGGAAGCCCCTCCCACCGCTGAAGATGATTGAGCAGGAAAAATACGACTTGATGGCACACACTGAAGGATGAAATGGACAATGAAGTTTCCATATGTTGTTTTTACACAGTAATTACAATCAGTCGTAGGCTTTCATCACACACAGACACACATACACAAACATATATGCTCAAACACTGATATTAAGGCTCGAGTGTGTGTTGCCCTCTTAGATCTTCATTGACACATATGATGTCATTATTTAGGTCAACTCTTCTAATGATGCTAGTACGCACATTCTTGGACCGACATCCACTGCAACTCTGTTACTATAACTGATAGCATGGTAACAGATCAGGCCCAGCAAAAAGGAATTTCGTCATTTATGGGCACTTTTATATCCGAGGGTTTGAATGTTGCTTATTAAAACTAACAGATTTTCTTTTTGTTAAATGTGAAAGTCACATTAAAACTGCCTTGTAAACTTTTCACCATGCCTTCATCATTTATTTTTGCTCATTCCTTTTATGCAAAGATTTTATTGTTTTACCCTTGTCCCAGATAAAGGCTCTCACTCTTTAAATATGAAAATCCATCATAAAAATATGAATTGGTACATTTTACATTCTATGATAGCCTAAGAGTGAAATACACATAAACCATTTCTATATTTATTGTGTGAAAATGATTTATATACACTTTTACAAAATGTATGACTGACAAGTTGTCAACCACGACCAACAATTTTGCCACTAATAATTAATAATCAAGTTTGTATACTTGTTTACCAGGGAGACAGAAGTGTCAGTGAAGAGCATGCTTGAGATGAAATATGGCATGTGATGTATGAAGAAAACTACGAAAATTCAAGGCTATTAAATATCACAACTGAATATTTTTATTGTTTGCCATTTACAATCAAGCTTTGATTTGGTCAAATTATGCAAAAAAAGGAATTAAAAATGTATGTAACCTGAGGATCATGCAAAGTTCGCATTATGATTCACGGGTCACCCGGTTAAAGTGGGAATCCTCTGAGAAGTATTAAAACCGGATTATTCCCTATAGTCTGTTGGATGTGAAAAATGCCTTAGCCCCCTGGTTGGCTCTCTTTGCATTTTGTTCGTACTGTTTGGCCTGCTTTTAATTAATTGGAAGGTATGACTTCCTGAACAAAAACAACAACAAATAAATAGATGAATGAAAAACGAAAGGGAAAATAAAGAGTGCAAACTACCTCATTTATTGTAATATCATGTCTGCTATTCATCACCATGACGACATGCAAGAGAGCTTGATGTGTCCCACTCACAGATGGGACCGGTTTGTATTCATTGGATATGCAAATGTGTTGATCCAATTCTCATTGTTATTTACTGCCCCTGAGACAAATGAGGTTGATGCTGTTTGTGTATTTGCTCTCTTTAGTCTCAGAAGAAGAGTGTGTACTAGGACAAGCTCACAAGATGTTTCAACAGGACTGAAAATTAATACAACAGTAGATTTTCTAGGGTTTCCTCGAAGCAGCTGTGAAAAAGTGTAAGGAAATGCAGCAGTGTGCAGCTTTGGCTTCTATCTTCTTTAGAAGCCAAATCTCATCTCCCGTGGAGGGAAGCATTGGGCCATGAACCTGGCTGGGATCTGATTGGCTGTTGAGGTGATGGGGTGGGGGACTGTCAGTGTGAGGGACGCAGCTGTTTTGGAAGAGCCTGTGTCGGTATCTGCAGCATGTCGACGTTTGAAGTACAAAAGATGAATCCTATTCCTCAAGAGAGCACCACATATGTCAAGTATATTGTCCCATTATACCAATTCATTTATCAACCCACTGAATGCCAATTAGATTCACAGAATGGTGCAGGTATATGGCAAGTGGTTGGTGCCAACACTCTGCTGCAGCTGAGCTTCTCTGGCTGGCTTCAACTCGAGCTGCCCGACAACTTCCCTCTCTTCGACAGGGGCTTTCCGGGGTGTGGTAACCTTCCTGAAAGGGTGAGTAGCCTCCCGGTGGCGACGCCCTGTGCCAAAACGAGAGGAGGCATGAAGATCCCGTTGCAGCTCGGCCCCCCTGATGAAGATGTAAGGGAGTGACGCCCGAGCTGTGTGCCAAATGTCTGCACAGCCTGGAGAGGAGATGATCAGATCATCAATTAGGGTGGATGATGAAGCAGCCTGCTGCATGCGTTCAGCTGGGTACGTCGCAACCAATGCAGCTGAGACAAAATGAGAGGGAGAAGGAGAGCAGAGATGGAATCTCGAGTCTGCACTCAAGTTGCAAATAATTTACTTGAGACTCAACTTGGACTCCAAATTGACTGCTGTTTGACAATGTTTATAAAACTAGCCTGTTGTATATAGAAACGTATTACTAAATGGGATTTGAGACTTAACTTGGAATCCATTTAGAAGACTTGAGACTTGACTTAAACTTGGGAAACAATTGAATTGAGTCTTGACTTCGACTCCAAAATTAGAGAATTTTGAACATAATATATGGAATTGATTGTTTTTCAACAAGGTTTTGTAAACATGTAGTGTGAAGAACATTATTACCAAGACAGATATTAGACAAAATACTTAATGCTTGATTTAAACTTGTCCTTGAAATATTTGAAACTTGATTTGAACAACAAAATATTTTAAATTGATTTCTGACACTGTTACGTTTTTTTTTTTTTTTCATTATGGCACTGTGAAAACAGGATTAATATGGACTGATTGGGCAAGTGACCAATCATCAGTCACCACGTCACTAAAGCCGTTCCACCTAGCTAACCGTTCTGAGAATTTTGAGCTGGGAATGGTTTGTAATCGTGCCATACTGTGCTCAAGCACCAATGCTACTGGAACCCATGGGTGACACTAGGTCTGGTCTACTGTTGCTTTAGCCGCAGATGTTTTCAGTAAAGCCCCGAATGTTTTTATCAACATGTAGCGATGTTAAAAGTACCAGGGCTTTGTATCAAGCTGATACAAATAAATATAAATATATTTTAATATTAAGTAATGTATGTATAACTGGTCTTTCTACTGTATTGATAACACCAAATACTATTCATACTCAATTCAGTTCGCTGTCTTGTTGATTCACGATTGTGGTGTTGAGCTCTTCCCTCCAGGTGCAGGAAGCACCAAATATTTTGTTGTATAACCCTGAAAACAAAAAGTCATATACTAATGTGCTCAAGGAATTTGCAGACTTTAAAAGAATAATTCACCCAAAAATGAAAATTCTCTTATCATTTCCTCACTCTCATGCCATCCCAGATGTGTATTCTTTCTTTTTTTCTTTTCAGCAGAACACAAACGAAGATTTTTAGAAGAATATTTCAGCTTTGTAGGTCCATACAATGCAAGTGAATGGTGATCTGACCTTTGTAGCTCCAAAAATCACATAAGGGAATCCATAAGACTCCAGTGTTTAAATCCATATCTTCAGAAGCGATTTAAAAGGTGTGGCTGAGAAACAGATCAAAATTTAAGTCCTTTTTTTTACTCTAAATCTCCACTTTCACTTTTAGATCTGAAAGTCACATGTGGTGCCTGTTTAGTTTCACTTTCACATCTGAAAGTGAAAGTTACAGTGGAGATTTAGAGTAAGAAATTGACTTTATTTTGATCAGTTTCTCTTAAATCTTCTTTTGTGTTCTGCTGAAGAAAAAGTCATACACATCTGGGATGGCATGAGTGTGAGTAAATGATTGTGGAGGCGGGGGTGTGATCGAGCGCCGATCTGTGGAAAGTGAGGTCCGGGAAAGCTGAGTGGTTAAGGATTTACACCTGTGCTAACAACTGTTTGTATTCCCAGTGAGCTTTGACAAGGAGATAAAAGGGGAGGAGACAGCGGCAAACGGAAGAGAGAGCTGAGCTTCCAGCAGTGTGTGTGTGTGTGTGTGTGTGCTTGTGCATTTGGGAGCGTTCTGCTGAAATTTTGTGTTTGAATAAAGACTGTAATTTGGAATGAAGTACACCGTCTCCCTCTTCCTCATTTCATAGAACTAATGGATTTGCTACAATGATAAGAGAATTTTCATTTTTGGGTGAACTATCCCTTTAAGTCACAAGCCAGTAGGTTAGCGTTTTTGCCAAACATCTTTATTAAGATACAATACAACGATCCTAGCAAACTTTGGCAAAACTTGCAACTATTTTTCTATTTAAAGCTTGCTATCTTCTAAATTAACTTAAAGCACCTGAAGAATCATATAGGCTATAAAACTGTCAACTGTAAACAATGCGCACTGAACTATGGAAAGGCGAAAAGAACAAAACAATACCTTTCTGAAGTATATAGTGTTAAAAGCATGCAAAATCTGAATTTTGATCATATCTGAGGCTGAGACAAAAGTCAGTGAACATATCAGCTTTAGTTTCAATAATATTTAAAGATTTACAATATAAATGATTCCCCACAGACACTTATAAAGTGTATTATATTCTGATATTTCATCAAAGGATGGTCCCATACGTATCCACAGAGGTCTGGGCTAAGCCCCGAATATCCATTGACCCTAGAACCACCCCTGCTGGAACCGTTACTCATCGTATTTAGAACTGCTCAAAAAGCAGCTTATGTCTGAGACTTGTGAACATGTCTGAACTACAGTGAAAAGAAGGAAATGAGTAGGAATGGAAGGAAAAAAGTTGACAAGTTGAAGAATGTAAAGGAAAAAAATGAAGAAGAACAGACATCATAACAGACCATGTTGTACATTCAAAATGACAGTTGGTGTTTGAAAAGTAATGATGACTAATTACTGTCCCGCGTGAGAGATCTGCACAGCTCCCCGACAGTGTCACGTCATACGATTTAAATAGTTATTCCCATGACTGTGGTTCACATTCTCTACAACTGTGCTCATGTGCTCATGGATTCAATTAGCAGGGCTTTATAAGTGCCTGTGGATAATTTAGTGACCGTTTGTTTGCTTAAAAGGCTTTGAGTTGCTGGGGATTTGTACATCAGGTTTTATTTACACTGAAATTCAAAATCTCTGTTTGATTATGTTGTGTCACTGTTTTTTTTTATTTTTTTGTTTTTTTATGAGTAAACACTCAAATTATTATTTTACCACAATATTCATTCAGCTATGAACCAGTTTAGGATAGTTTGTCCAAAAAAGAAAATTCTGACATTACGTACTCACACTCATGTTGCTCCAAACCTGTAGCGTTTTCTTTCTTTAGTGACACACAAAAGGAGTTACAATTCCTTTCCATGGCATCAGGAAAATTTTTGGGTGAACTGTCCCTTTAAAGTACATATGTGGCTGTTTAAGAACAGTGTTGTTCTTTGTCTGTTAAATGCCTTTCTCAAACACAAGGGTAGAGGAGGAAAGATTTAGAGACTCAAAGCCCCCTGGGACACAACATGCCACAGCTGGGGTTCATCTTCAGTGATAACTCTGGGTGCCACCTCTGAAGTCGTTCCTTATCATATCACCCCTGAGCGGCCCAAACCTCCCATACATTTTTTTTTCTTGATTTCTTACTCATAATATTGAACTTCTGCTGTAAAAAATAAATAAAAATACGTTCATTGTAAAGTTTGTAATGGTTTAAATCATTTTCATGTTTCTTCAAATGGAGGTCAAGACTGAAAGAAGTCACAGGAAGTGCTACATTCTTTCTAGAATAGTAAGAAGTGTCCCAAAACAAGAATCCCAGTTATAGTTTAATGTTTATACTGGACTTCAACAACATTTTTCTGCATGTAGACTTGGATAACCAGGCCCATATCATAAAAGAACAACCAGCCTGTGGACTCTGTGTGGTTTTTGATGCCAACATCCTCTGACTTCTTAAATTTTGCCTTCAATAATTGAGGGGTGATGAAGTTAGCAATCTCATAGGGGAGAGCAGTTACTGGAACAGAAGTGGGGGCAGGAGAGATGAGGGTCTCTATCCCACTGTGAGGCCACATTCTTTACTCTGCATAGGTAAGAAATGGAACCTATTAGCCTTTCTGCTGATAGGAAGACTCTTTTCACAGACTGTGACGAGGCATTTCCATCTTAAGTTCGAAGTTTAAATCTCACAAACTTTTTTATTTTACAAGTGATTTGATGTATATCTATATTACTATTTCTTGTCTTATATTATTACCCTGGCATATATATATATATATATATATATATATATAAAAAGTCATCCCTTCTGTGATGGGATTTCAAAAACAGCTGCTGTGGGAGTCACAGTAAATTTGTCATTTTTCTCTCTTCTGACTGCTGTAATTCATCTTTACTTATTTTTTTCTTCTTTTGGAAAGTTGTGGAAACTGAATAGTGGATTTATTTTTCATACTGTTTAAGCAAATATGAATGCTATTATCATATTCGGAGTGTCTATTTGCACTCCGGTGTAAATAGCATCTGCCACTCAGTGCAGCTATTTGCACCCCAGTAGTCTGATGAAACCACAGACATATACAACAAACTAAACAATAGATGTCACTGCAGTGGCTTGGGGTGTAAATACAATGTATGAATGTGTACTAATGTCCGAGTAACTGCGGTTTGAATCCGCATTTTGTCCCACTCTTTGTCCCCGATTTCCTGTTTCCACTCTTAATTTCCTTTAATACTATTTAAAATAATCAATACAAATTCATATACATTTTGATTTCATGGCAGTGATTTGGTTACGGTGAATGTCGTGGAGTGCAGAGGAGGGTTTGATCCAGAGGCAGGGTCTGTCGATTGCACTCGTTCCCGCGGCTCGGCATTGCTTATGTGTAGATTGTATCACTGTATTACTAATATTGTATTAACCATGTTTTTAACCATGGTGTTACTACAGTAATATAGTGGTAATATAGTAACCATGGTTAATTTTGTGGTTACTTTAAATTTACAACAAAATAAACTATTTTAGTAAAAAAAAACTTTACAAAAGTATACTATAGTAAATTATAAACTTACTACTGTAGTAAAACCAAGAATATGTTTTCTAAGGTAAGGTTAAGGTTAGGTTTAGGGGTATGGGTTAATGTAGTGTGTCTGTGGGATTCTAAATAAACACAATAAACACAGTGTAGTGATGCCAATATACTGTATGATAGTATTTAAATTTGGGTGCAAATAGTATCTGACACTATTATCACCAGGGTGCAATTAGTATCTACCATTAATATTTACACAAGTGTTGGGGTGAAAAAAATATCTGCAACTATTTGCACTGGGGTGTAAATAGCATATACCATTATTTGCACCAGGGTGCAAATAGCATCTGCCTTAGCAGGCCCACACTGGATCCATGCACTTTTTTCTTTGCATTTTCTGTGCTGATTTTGGGGGGACATTTGAGTTCTGTGAAATTGATTTTAACAAAATGTGTCGAATATAGCTGAGAGTCCAACTGACAGGGTTGGGGAGTAATGTAATACAAGTAACGGGAATACGTATTTAAAACACAAAATATAAGTAACTGTATTCCACTACAGTTACAATTTAAATCATTGGTATTTAGAATACAGTTACATTCAAAATCATCTTTGATTACTGAAGAGATTACTTTTATTGGCATTTATTTCATTTAATATTTAGTCCTTTCAGATGGAAAACATTTATACATATAAATGATGTGATCCAAAGTGCATTTGAACAGCGGTGAAACACTTTCTTATGATGTGTTACATTCATACGAGCAGACAGAGAAGTAAGTTTGAAGTAAGTTTGGAGCACAAGAAATAGAAATAAACCTTGTGTAAATTGTCAGCTTTACGTTAAGCTAAAATGCTATTTCTAGCCATTTTACATGCACGTTACCAGGCACGATTATATTTTTTTATCAAGAAAATTCACGTTGGATCATAATTTTTTTTTCTAGTAAGTCCTTTGATATTAGATCAAAAATTATATTCTTGATAATATTTTTTTTATTGTTTTCCTGTATTGTATTGTATTTTGTGCTCCTGACTCCAGCGTGTCAGAGTGTGCACCTCCTCTCTGTAGGCTGTTTCATCATTGTCAGTGATCAGACCTACCACCGTCATATCATCAGCAAACTTAATGATGGTAGTCATGTGTGTACAGGGAGTACAGGAGTGGGCTGAGAACAAAGCCCTGTGGGGCTCCAGTGTTGAGGGTCAGTGATGAGGAGATGTTACTGCCCATTCTAACCACCTGGCGTCTGCTTGACAGGAAGTCCAGGATCCAGCTGCACAGCAAGCTGTTTAAGCCCAGAGCCCGGAGTTTCTCATCAAGCTTGGAGGGCACTATGGTTTTGAATGCTGAGCTGTAGTCTACAAACAGCTTTCTTACATAAGTGTTCCTTTTTTCCAGGTGGGAGAGAGCAGTGTGTATTGTAGATGCAATGGCATCATCAGTGGAGCGGTTGTTGCGGTAAGCAAACTGCAGTGGGTCCAGTGATGGAGGCAGCACAGAGCAGATGTAATCTCTGATTAGTCTCTCAAAGCATCTGCTGATGATGGGGGTCAGAGCAACAGGACGCCAGTCACGTCTCCACGGTAACGCGCTCAACAAGCCACATGATAAGATGCACGGATTGACTGTCTCAGACGCGGAGGCAACTGAGATTCGTCCTCCGCCACCCGGATTGAGGCCCTACGCCACCACAAGGACTTGTATATAATGCACATTCCAAATTGGGGAGAAAAAGGGGAGAATTATCTTTTTGCCAAAATGCATAAAATAATAGTTCTTTCAAAAATTTAAATTCTGTTATTATTTCCTCACCCTAATGTTGTTCCAAACCCATATATTATTTATTTATTTGCGTGGAACACAAATCGGGGGCTACACACAATAAAAGTGCAATAAAAGTATATAAGTATATTCCAAGTCTTCTGAAGACATACAATAGCTTTCTGTGAAGAATTTGGGGTTGTATTTCACTAAAAATCTTGCCCTCTGCTGCAGCTTTCAATTCTCATTCTCCATTCCATTTAATCAAACTTATATGCGAGAACCAATGGCATCTGACATTTGGCAATGACATCAAACGTGTCAATGCACCATTTTTCAATTCCCAATTTGTGTGCAAATTATAACATTTTCAGAGCTTCAGCAAAGGGGAAGATTATCAGTGAATGAGGGTAAATAATGACAAAATTCTTGTTTTTGGACAAACAGTTCCTTTAGAGCCTATGGGGCTTTCTGCTGAGTTCTACGGGAGCAGAATCCATGCTGCCCTACTGATTTACGGGGTTCCTTTTCTATCACAGATTCAGAGACCTGAGTCACCAAGTGTTTAAGATAACAAGGACATTTTGATGTTAAAGGCAATCCATCAAAAGTTAATTCACTCCCAGAGATCATAACAGATCAGAGCAGAGAGAGGAAAATTAATAGTTTCAGCATTATATCTTTTATCAGGACTGCAGCTGATTTGCTCGATCTAAACCTCATTTAATCTTAACACAGATCCATTCTCTTTCCACTTTATTTGTAGGATCGGATAACCCACACTCTATGTGTTTGAAATAAGAGCTGTTCAAAGATAAAGCAATTTGGGTCACATTTTAGAATAACTCTCCTAATGGACTGCTCTAACTAAACAACAGATCCGAAATAATCTCATAATGCTGTAATAACCCTCCATCTAATTAAGTATGGATTTTATTCCCAATATATAATAGACTGAATAAGCACAACAGCAGAAACACTCAGCTTTCCATCTGGGCAGAGATAGCGGGTATAGTTATCCCAAACCGGTTGTGAATCAAAAGGTCATGAACTTTAGGTCAGTGAAGGGAATCAGAGAGGCATGTTGATTGGAACGTGGAGCACTATTTTCATGTCGTTTTTAATTTTTTATGTCGTACACTGTTTGTGATGTTTTTCTTTTTTGTTTGTTTGTTTGTTTGTTTTTAAATCATTTGGTTTTTTAATTTGTGTTGTTTTGTAAAAAATGTGTCAAACGTATGAACTCACCCACTGCAAACCAAATCTACCTATAGGTATAAATAAAGTAATCTGACCTGACCTGACCTGAGGCAGCACTACATATTTTTGACCCTTAAACATGGTATGAAAAATGGTAAGATGTGAGCTGAAATGTGTTACAGTAAAAGGACCGTCATTAGTTGAACAAACAGTGCTCACAGCCTCACACTTTTCGAGGGACTCAACCTACTAAATGGTTTACGTATACTTGTCTCTGCACATTAAGTTGGGATGTGAGAAAGCATTTTAAAATGGGAAAAAATTCAAATATACCACCTTTTCTGCAGAATTCCTCAAATTTTGTGCAGATTTTTTTGCAGATTTCCACTTTCTAGGTTTGCACTTTCCATCAGTGCCTGTTTATGAGCTGTGATATTGAGAGGAACGTGAAGAGTGAAATTGTGAAATGCATTTGGCTGAATGTGGGGATCCCATATACACGTATGTATATATATATATATATATGCATGCATTATCCATGCTTTACACGTGGTGTCTTGTGCAAACATCAGCAGTATGCATTGCAATGACCATGCAAAATACCCATAAAGAGTTAGTCATCCCATTCTGCCTTTGACCTTTGCTCTTTCTCTGCACTTTACATTTGCTGAACATTTTAGTGAATTTAACGGCTATTGCCTGTCCAAAGATTCAGTTAATTCCTTTTCTCTTTTTTCTGTTCTTTTTTTTTTTTTTTTTTTTTTGCCGGACCTCCCAGAAGTTTCCACAAAGCATCTCCCTTATGTTCCCCCGTGCACTGTAAGGATTATTTGTTTATGCATAAAAAGTGTTACAGTTTTTCTCAGTTGCTTTGGCTCATTTTTTTGAAACAGTCTTAACATTCTCTAAACTGTAAGTGCAATTGGCACAACTGTTTTATGGAACATCACAACTCTATTGCATGTCTGCAAAATGTAGTAACTCACCCAAAACATTTAATTCATGCTTCAAAACCTAGTTATTGTGTCAGTAAATTGGCCAATGCCACCAAAATGAAAAGTTTTTTTGTCATCGTGTGAGCCGTACTGGTCAAAATATTTAGATGTTTTTCATCATGGCAGTCAAACCTGGAAATGTATGTTATATACAAATTAATTTTTTTGTTGACACTGACTGCTCACTGTACTATACAATAATGTCAGTTTTGTCTAGCTGAATGCTATTGTGTATCACACTGAGCTTTTTAGATACTGATTTCAACAGTAGTACAAGTTTACTGGGAAAAGTCAATACTGTACTGTAGTACACAGAAAAAGGATATGCACATTTGTATGTATACAGTACATTTTTTGAAGCAATGCATTACATGTAAACAGAAAATTAACATTTGCATGTGCATTTTTACACTTTTCTTACATGTAAAGTTATATAGAGTGAACAGAATATTGCCACAAAATGACATCCATGTAACAATGAAAAAACCTGTGGTAGTTCTGTAAAAAACAATAAATTGTACCTCCTCACAGTACATAACACTACAAGTTCCCATCTTCTTGGTGGACATCCTGTCGCTCTTGTTGGTCTGGCCAGAGATTTAGCAGACATCACAAACATTCCATGTCATTGATATTTATAGAATACACATATGTCTGACAGATTTTGATAGTTGAATGGATAATTTTGCATGTGATGGCTCACACGATGAAATAATGTTTAGAAGTTATGAAGAATATGACAGTTTCACTGAGAATCAACTCATCCGTTTTGATCAGCAAGCCATGTGCATTTAGTTATTGTGCAAATTGTAGACAGTTGTACTTACTCTTTTGCACATGTGCCAATACATGGGCAATTTGTTTAAATGAATAAGAAATTCAAATCTGGCGTGAACAAGAATTATATTTCTTATAATATTGAACTTCTGCTGTAAAAATAATAATAATAATAATAATACGTTCATTGTAAAGTTTGTAATGGTTTAAATCATTTTCATGTTTCTTCAAATGGAGGTTAAGACTGGAAGAAGTCACAGGAAGTGCTACAATCTTTCTAGAATAGTAAGAAGTGTCCCAAAACAGTTCAGAGATTTGAACTTTCTCATTTGAGAATTGAGGCAAAGCAATTGAGAAAAG